>NC_041729.1:57600308-57927808 GCF_004115215.2 Ornithorhynchus anatinus
AACTAGCAAGGAGAGAGGCTCTTACCTGCTTCAATGTCACCCAGAGAGAATCTGAAGATAATAATAATAATAATGATCGTGGTATTGTTTAAGCTCTTACTATGTGCCAAGCACTGTACTAAGTCCCAGTGTAGATATAAGATAATTGGGTCCCACATGAAGCTCACAGTCTGAGTAGGAGGAAGAAGAGGTATTGAATCCCCATTTTGCAGTTGATAGAACTGAGGCCCAGTGAAGGTAAGAGACCTGCCCATAGGCAGAGAGCAGATAAGTGGAAATCAATTGGTAGGGGTGCCAGTGAAGCAAAACAAAATGTTTTCTGCTCTTATTGTCAATCCAGCTCTGCTGGAGCTGTACAAAGGCTCTGGAGCTTTCTCTTCCTATTGATTGACACACCCTGCACCTATGTGATCCAACTTTTGCTGGGCTAGAAACACAGAAAGAATAATGAGTCTTTTTATAATGGATTTTAATAGTAGCTCACTTTCTTATTTTTCCTTAACTTATCATGAGGATTGTGCTTCTCTGCCAGATTCAAAATTTTAGGCCCATTTTTTTTGTTGTTGAAATGCCATTTCTGGAGTGGTATACAGAACCACATTTTTTGTGTGACTCTAATTTGGCAATTTCTCATATAAATTTTCTACATGGAGATATATGCCATTTGCATCCTTGCAAGTGCTTAGTAGAGTGCTCTGCACATAGTAAACACACAATACATACCACTGTTTAATTGTAGGAGGTTTAACTCTCTCGATCAGTTAAAATTTTACTTGTGTACAGGAACAGTATTTGAATGAAAGATAGAGTTTAGTAGATTAAAGATTGGGTGAAGTGATAGTTAATATATAATTGTAATTTTTCCCCAATTTGATAAAGGGCAGACAAATGGGCCCAGAATCCTCTTAGAGGAAGTGTGTTAATTCTAAAATGCATGAGATAGAATTTGGACATTCCACAATAGGTGAAAACTGGGCTATATACTTAATCCACAAGCTAGAATCTCTCTGAATCCTGGAAACAGTTATCCAAAACATTGTTTTCATTTTTGATAAAATTAGTCAAGATTAACAGGGTGCCCATTTTAAGAAAACATATGAATTACGAGTGGTTCTAGGAGTTTTCAATCAGTGGTATTTATTGAGCATTTAAACTGTGTGTAGAGCACTCTCAAAAAGGGGTTGGGAAAGTACAATACAACAGAGTTGGTATACAAGTTTCCTGACTACCAGGAGCTCAAAGGGTGGAGACCTCACAGTCTAGTTTTCATGTTATACGCTATCATTTACTTCATAACTTTAGACCCACAGGCCATATTTGCATGGGTCAGGTGTAATTTTAAAAATAACTGTCTAATGGAAGGGTTCTCTTTAAGTCAATGTGGAACAAATATAACATTTTCAGTCCAGCTAGCCTACCAGTGGGATTTATTGAGCAGTTACTAGCATTAGAGGGCTCAGGCAAATAGTATTGGCTAATGATTTTGGGTCTGTGTATTGTCCTCATCATTATCATCATCAATGGTATTTATTGAGCGCTTACCTTGTGCAGAGCACTGTGCTAAGCGCTTGGGGAAGTACAAAACAACATAGTCAGTAGACATGTTCCCTGCCAACAGTGAGTTTACAATCTAGAGAATAATATAGTATTTGTTAAGAGCTCACTATGTGCCAAGTACTGCTTTAAGCACTGGGGTAGATACAAAGAAATCAGGTTGTCCCATGTGGGGCTCATAGTCTCAATCCCCATTTTACAAATGAGGTAACTGAGGCATAGAGAAGTTAAGTGACTTGTCCATGATCACACTGAAGACAAGTGACAGAGCTTCAGTTACCTCATCTGTGAAATGGGGATTAAGACTGTGAGCTCCATATGGGACAGAGACTGGGTCCAACCTGAATCTACCCCAGCACTTAGAACAGTGTTTAGCACATAGTAAGTGCTTAACAAATGCATTCTTATTATTCTTCTTATTATTTTTAATAAGTACATTCAGTTATCCATGCTGAATTTTGACAAAAAGTCTGAAGTCTAACAAACTCAGCCAACCAATCAATAAGATTCATTCAATCAAGCAATAGATGACAAGACTGTTAGCTCTTTGTGGGCAGGGAACTGGTCTACCAACTCTGTTCAACTGTACTCTCCCAAGCATTCCGTTTGGAACAGTTCAGTGTTACAGATCGATTGAGCATTTACTGTGTGCAAGAGCCCCACAGCACTTATGTATGTATCTGTAATTTTATTCATTTATATTGATGTCTGTCTTCCCTCCTCAAGACTGTAAGCTCATTGTGGATGGGGAATGTCACTGTTTATTGTTGTACTGTACTTTCCCAAGAGCTTAGTACAGTGTGGTGCACACAGCACTCTTCCCCTCTTCAAAGCCTTACTGAGAGCTCACCTCCTCCAAGAGGTCTTCTCAGATGGAGCTTCCCCTTTTCCCTCTGCTCCTCCCCCTCTCTCTTCCTCTCCCCTCAGCACTGTGCTCATTTGTATATATTTTTATTACCCTATTTATTTTGTTAATGAGGTATACATCCCCTTGATTCTATTTATCGTGATTATGTTGTCTTGTTTTTGTCCATCTGTCTCCCCTAATTAGACTATAAGCCCGTCATTGGACAGGGATTGTCTCTATCTGTTGCCGAACTGTACATTCCAAGCACTTAGTACAGTGCTCTGCACATAGTAAGCGCTCAATTAATACTACTGAATGAATGAATTAATTAACAGTAAGTGCTCAATAAATGTGACTGACAATGAATGAATGAATGAAGAGGACTGTAGTATGCACTTGGGAGAGAATGAGCACTCACTTTGAGTGGATCGATATACTAAGGACTTGGGAAAGTAAAGTACATTTAGTAGACATGATCCCTGCCCTCGAAATGCTTACAGTTTAGTGTGGGAGACAGATCCAGAATAATTTACAGAAAGTAGGAAGAAGGAAAATAGTTATGTGAGTGCTAAAGTAATAGGCTACATACAAAAGTGCTGTAAGTGTGTGTAATGCATAAAACGATGTTGTTGGTTGGCACAGAGTTTCATTCTGACTAGCCTCAAGGGATCCTAAATATATGTCTAGCAATCTTAAAAAGGAATTTTAATAAAACTAATTCCACCCAGATTAGGGTAGTTTCAGAAAAAAACACCCTTTCAAAAATGTTTTTTTTAAATGAAAAAACCATTGCTGTAGGGTTAAATTCCCCTATTGTTTTCTGTCTAATAAAGCAAATTTTGTTAGGGTAATTAAGAAATTAGCATTTAATTTTGTTTGTTTGACCCTCTGACAGTATGCCTTGTGAAGAAAGTCAGCCGTTATCATAATCTTAGACCAGACAACTGAAAATTCTGATAAAATTTCATGGAATGATGAGCCACATAACAGCACTGAAGCAAATCAAACCCTTTTCTGTCCCCGAGTTTCAAAACAAATCCGATTTCTAGATCATTTAACTTCTGGTTTTGTTAGAGGCAATTTAGAGAAAACTATAATGAAAGTGTCTTCCCCATTAGGTAAAAACAACACTACTACCTAAACAAGTTTATGAATCTTTCTCCAGCTAAACTTTCTCCAGCTACATACTTTAAAGATAAATTTTCATTTTCACCATATTAATTTTGAGGAATCTAAGCCAGAAGACCTTTTCAAGGAAAAAGAACTAGACTTAGATGCTGTCAGGGGAAAATACCCTAAAAGTTTCCTCTCTAATGAATACATTTTTTCTTTGTAGGGTGACCTCTACCTTCAGAATATGATAGCTTTATTATGATTAATAAATTTCATTTTCACAGAGGAAAAGGAACAGTGTCAGCTTAAACGTAAAGCAAGGCAGCTTCTTTTTCAATGCCCTTGTATGACATTGCAGTTTTAGATGACTACAAGGTTATTAGGAAAGATATGGACTCTAACCTCTGAGGAACTAGTAAGTCAAAATCCTTGCTGATGGCTAAAATCGACCCCCCAAGAAACTCAGGGCAATTCTTAGGAACGTTTGAAAGAGCTGGAACAGCTTCCTTTTGGACTGAATTATGACCTAACCCTTAAAATTGTTATTTCTCTCAGTAGTCCCTGGCCTCATGCCCCCTGACAGAAAATTTTTATGAACTGACCCATTTTATCTAGAAAAGACATGATCTGGGATGAACCTACACTTGACATTTTAAAAATTTGGGGGACATGGGCCAGAAGATAAAATCATGAATTTCACAGAACATGGAAAACTTGCTCAACCCAAATCCCAAGCACAGAACAAAGAGTTGATATGTGTTGGGAATAACCATCTCACTCATAAACATCAAAATGCTTTGGGTAGAGGGGTTTGCTTATCACAAGACTTTCAAATCATATTTATTGTGGTTAGCGATGTTGCTGTAAAAATCATTTGAAGCTTACAGTGATTTTCATCTGAAGATGAAGGCCTCAGGGGCTATTTCTCTGAGGCAAGGTTAAGTGTAATACTGAGAGAAACTCCAGAGTATAGAATGCTTTCTCCACAGGTATGACAGATTATTTATGGAAACAAACATAACTTTTTTTTATTCTTCTTTTGGAGATGGAGAAGACATGAGTTTCTTGGGAGTTTTGCAAATTCACTGAATGGTGCCAATGTAGAAATACCTTATATGCACCAAGTGGTTTACTTTGTTCTCAGTTCTAAATAAAACATAAAATAACCTTCTGGCAATACATGGATTTGTGTCCTGGGAAGGGTATAGATAGTAAACAGACCAAATTCAAATCTGTTTCAGAAATGGCCTTCACATCAATTCCACAGAGTCATTCACAAATGAACAGACTATCTACTTTCCTTTTGGGACTTTCTCTTGGAAAGTGACGTACCTCTCTGGAATTGCTAATCTACAATCACATTTTTTACTAGGCTATCTCAGCTGTGCCTAAATTTTTTAATCCTATTCACAATCCATTGTAGCTAATAGATTACCTTATGACCTGTGTGAAAGGGATGGATGAGGATGGTTTCCCTTGTTTGATTGTGAAGCTACCTTTAAGGTCCAGAGGGTGTCCCTTGACTATGATGTAGGACTTGAACTACATTCCCATGTTTCCTCCATAATGTCCCCATTCAGCCTACATCTTTTCAGGCTAAAAAGTCTTTAATTTATTCAGTTGCATCTTCCTTTCCTTGATCTCCTTTGTTGCCCATCTTGCAAACTTTCCCAGCTTTGTTAATTTTTTCCTAAAATATGGCCACCAGAACTGTACAGAGTATTCCAGGTAAATTCCGCAGTATGGAAGGGATATTTAAATCTGTTCTGCTAAAGATTTGTAATCCTCAGGTCTCAGTCAAACAAAACTGAAAAGGTGTCAGGGAATGGCCTTAACCCATTACTGATATTCTGTGTAAAGAATTTGGAAAGCCTGGATGAAAAATGGAGGTGCATCAAGGTACATTATTAAAAAGCTTGCATTCTGCACACACTCCGCACACTATGGTCCTCCTGCCCCTCATGCATTGGGATTGGCTATAACCTTCTTTCAACTCAGTTATCAAAACTTCATAGTAAACACTTCATAACTGCTTTTTTGTCCACCAGCAATTTTTCACTTGTAAATATCTACTATAGAAGTTCAATATTTCTTCCTAAGTGGTTATCCTTTAAGCTTCTGCAAACCAAGAATCAAGTCAGATCCAGGATGCCTTTGTAACAAGCATGGCAATGTTCCCATAAGACAAGATTCTGAGGAACTCCTGTATGGCCCAAAAGATGCCTGTCCCAGACCACATTTGTAATAAAAAAACATTTTTCTTCCATAGCTTATTTCAAAAATACCTTCACACTGCTTGCATGCTAAGGGGAACAGCTAATGGGCACCCCTCTCTCAAGGAGAGCTTGCATATTTATTTGCATGTGAAGGAATCACAAATTGTAGTGATGCAAGGACAAGGGGAAAGAAGACAAGGCCAGTGACCAGCCCTTCTTTCTCCACACAGCCTCACCTCAGGTGTGGACTTCAAGCGCAGGCTAAGGAGGGTAACCCAATCCTGATGCCAGAGGGAGAGGTGAATGTTAACCTCTTTACTCCACTGGTTGCCCAAACTGCTGTCGCTAGTGAGCAACCAAAGAAAATGTTTCAGAGGGGCGAAGACTGTTGAAACAATGAAAATGCCACAGGCTAGCTTTACACTGGGGCACAGGTCTATGCAGAGTTGTGGTGTTTAAACTAAAAAAAAAGAAATAAAAGTGGGAATGTATTTGTATGTGCTCCCTTGGAGCAGGGATGGTATCTACCAATTCTACTGCACTGTGCTTCCCAACAGTTTAATAGAGTGTTCTGAATATAGTAAGCGCTCAATGAATACCAATTATTGATTGATGTATTGCTCTGTTGGTGACTGGAGGGCAGAGGGCCCATTTCTTTGGGTAAACTCCCCAATGTATCTCACACAGAGCCAGCCTCTCCCCTGAAGTTTGTGATAAAAAATCATTTCACAACAATGGAGGTAACTCTTAGTGACTGAAAATGGAGAAGCAGCTTGATCTAGGAAAAGCCTAGACCATGGGACTGGGAATCAAAAGGACCGGCTTCTAATCTCCCCTCTGCCACTTGTCTGTTGTGTGGCCTTGAGCAAGTCATTCCACTTCTCTGTGCCTCATCTGTAAAATGGAGATTAAGACTGTGAGCCCCATGCGGGACAGGGACTGCATCCAACCTGATTAGATGCTCTCTAACCCCAAGTCTTAGTACAGTGCTTGGCACATAGTAAGCACTTAACAAATATGCAAAAAAAAGGGTGAGAGTCAGTTATTTGGAAGAAATTCCATGAGGTGATACTGAGAGACGGAGAGTGTGCTGGACCACATGAAAGGCTCAGTGATGACAATGATGATGGTACTCAATAAATTGTTTGATTGACTGATTGATGGCCAGGTGTTCATGGTTCATGAATCCAGAAGTTAAAGGAAATGGACTGGGGATCTGGATTAGTTATAAAGAAAAACTTATCCTTCAGGGTAATAAAACCCTGAATCAGACTACTAAGGAAAATTAGATACCTTCCTCCCTGGAGATCTAGTTCTCCAAAACAATATGATCCACAATAAATTGTTCCAAATGGCTTAGTTATTCCTATGCCTTGAGGCAAATAATGGGTCCAAATGACCAGTGGAGTTCCTTTCAGTCTACAGTTCTGTGACTTCTAACCCATTTCTCATGAAGATTGGCTTGTCCATGTTAGACTTCATAACACCCAATCAGGGAGAATTTTCCACTGATTCCAAAATAACCCCTTCAAACTCCACTTATAAGGTTCCCACCTGTTATGGAAGTTGAATGAACCTTTGTTCATAGCACTCATCCCACCGTGTTGTGCAGCAGTTTTGAGCTTCCCTGCTCAAACTGCAACAAGATATGTGGCTGGGAACATTACCATAAGAATAGACTACCAAAGGAAATGGGAAGATTCTTAACCATGGAGGAGTTTGATTTTTTTTAAAAGAGAGACAATAGAAAACAATCTTCTGGAGGCCTGCAGCTGAACAAGGTGACCTCTAGAGGATTCTTTAATTTATGTCAGCAAAATTGATATGCTCAAAACCCAATGCACATTTGGGTGGAAGTTCAACAGTTTAGGATTCATTTGTTTTAGAACGAAGGGACAATTGCAGTACCCAACATACTGAACCAGCACACCATAAATCCATCTACCCTCTGTCTTGCTGCAAGCTTTGGGGCAGCCCGGGTTGAGGATCTCACACACTCACCCACCCACACACACACACAAAACATTCAGGGCAAACACCAATTCTGATACTGTCCTTGCTTATCAGGAGAGCTACAGATTGCAAATCCTGTATTTACAAATCACAGAACTTCAGCTTTACTTAATCTCTGTCCCATTGTCACATCTGACTAGCCATGTGGACTGACCTAGAACTGTGAGCACAGTCAGGCAAGCTGTTAAAGACATAATGACAAAGGAACCTAAAAAGGTCTGCCGGTGTTTCCTCTGGGTGAGACAGAGGATTAATCCAACCTCACTTCATAAAGACAGAGGATAATCCAAGTCTTTACTGATTCTGATAATCTGATCCGACCTTAGCACATTTTGTACTAGAACCATGACCACAAGCCTAAAGAAATCACAAACCATAGACACCAAGCCGAGCAATTTGAGGCAGCATCATAATTCTTTTTCAAGTGCTGTGAGAAGGAATGCTTGAATTTGGGGAGGGTGGGAGGAGGAGGGAGTTTTGCTGGGTGCATTAGAAGAGCAATTTCTTCTCTTTCTGAAGAGACCTATCCTAGGAGTAAACTGAGAATAGCAGCACACACCAAATGATAGCTGAGGCAAAAAAAAAGTATTGATATATCTCACAACTCTGATTTTACAGTTTAGTGAAAATCTAAAGCACTGTATTTCTGAAAATGTCACAGACATTCAAAGAACTACACCAAATGGGGGCAATGCCACCTATCAATGAAAAGAATCCGTTTAGGACGGACACCACACTTGTAAAAATTCAGGTCTGGCATTTCAGCTTTCTCTGGATAAATCACCTTTATGAATAATTCTACCCTATTGATTGTTTACAGAACTTTGAACAGAATCTGGAATATAATACAAACAGTATATCAAACAGTAATAGAGGGATTCTTGGCTATGACAAATCAGACTCCATTGTTTTTAGTAATCCTTTCAAACAGTTTTCATCTTCCAAGATTTTTCAAGCTTCAAGTGCTACCAAATCCATTCCAATCCAATCAAATCCTAATCCAAATTAGGATTCCTGGAATGATGGAAAGGGATGCAGCTGATACAGCACTGCTCTGGAAGTGAGGCAATTTGGCCCTATGTCTACAATCACCTCTGTCAACCTGGAATAGAACTGTGGAGGTTCTTTGACTATCTTTTCCCCTTTGGAAGATTGAGGATGTCCACCCTGACCCTCTAATTCTTGGGGCTTTATTCAACTCTTCAATTTGTTACCCTTGAATCCTACATTACTTCACTAGCTCACTTTACCACTTTACTACTTAAAATTGCTTAAAAAGACATGACACAACTATAAATATTTATCCATAAAAGGCTGGGGTTTGTGTGCAGAACATTATCACTACTTTAGGGCTTAAATGGTGTACAGCCCATTCCCACTGGTCCTGAGACAGCCGATGTCATAATTGTCTTTGTTCTTTTCTGAGGGTTTACCCTCCCCCAAGAAAGAATGAGAAATGTGAAGCATGAATGGGCTTTGCAGAAATAAGGGGAATCACCTGTAAAATGGAGATAAAGACTGTGAGCCCCACAAGGGACATGGACTGTGTCCAACCTGATTTGCTTATAGCTATCCTAACGCTTACTACAGTTCCTGTCACAAAGTGAGCACTTCACAAATACCATTTTTAAAAAAAATTAGGGAAAGGGAGTGTTCCCAGAGAATCAGAGAGGGATGGATCAAGTTTCCACTACCAAAGTGGAAGAGATGGTCAAGTACCATAACCTAGGTCATGGAGATCAAAATAACAACAGATACCCACTATCACCCCCAACATTGCATTCTCATGGCTTTTAAGGGGACCCTTAGAAGTTCAACCTGAAAATTGTTTGGTGGTTCTGGGTATCCAGGAAAAGGGGATTTAAAAAAAAATACCCAGGAATGAAAGGTATAGTTTTGCCAGCTAAAATGAGATCTTTTGGACCTAAACCTGGATTACTGTGCGCATTTCTGGTAGCTGCATATTTAGCAGGGCTTCCTGGAGGTGAAGGGAAAGGGAAAAGTACCATGGTGATAAGGAGGATGGGAGAGCTTCCAGCAAAAGGTAGACCAGAAATATTAGGGCATTTTATGCTTTAAATACAAAGTCAGACAAGGGACATCATGGGAGTTTATAAAATCATGAAGGGTGTGGAGAGGGGGAACACAGAATTGTTTTTTCACCAAATCCCACAAAGCCCCAACAAAAAAGAGGAACATGCAGCCTTCAGCAACAAACTTCCAGCCACATATATCAAAAGGTGCTGGACATTGCCTCCATTATAAACACCTAGTCAGTCACTGTGGCCAGTATATCATCTGGTATGATCACAAGGTGAGGTCATTTCCATGGTGATAAAAGCTCCATCAAGTGCCTCAGTGCTACGGGGGAAGACACAAAGACTTTTGGCCTCAGTTTTTGGGGCCAATTTCAGCTTTCCAGTGAAACCTAGTAAAGCTGCTCCCTGTTGAGGTTGAGAATATCATAGCTAGAGCCATGCTACCAATGTAAAGAAGTCTTGCTTAGGAAAACATACTTCCCCACAATTGCTGCTGTAAGGCTAAATGTTTCTTATGCCAATTTCCAAGGTTAGAAAAGTCTTAACCTCTCCAGGAAAACATAGACTATCCTAAAGAATGAGGTAGTTTAAACCATCACTAAAAATAAAAGCCCAGAAAAAATTCATCCTTTTGACCCAATGACATTTATTTGAATCAACTTTTCTCTAGACACTTTTTATAAAAATAACTTACAGCATAACAGTTCACCACGCCATATGCCAAGATAAATATCTATCATTAATGAGGCAACTTTTCCACGTTTGGTCCTTATCACCCAGATCTTGTGTATGACCCACCCAGAACTAAGCGGTGGAGTGAAACGTTTGGTCAAATAAGAGTAAATGGTTGAATTCTCTACCAATGTTAGTAATTGTTCACGTAGCAAAAGAAAACCCCTACAGTGCAGTTTATCCTTTAATTGTAACTGTATTTCTTTTTCAAGGTTCAGAGAGAATAATCTAAACCAGGACAGGACCGCAAGAAAACACTCTGCTAGGTTAGTAATATCATTAGCACTTGCTGGAAAAACCCAGATCCTGAATTTGGCCTCTAGAAATATCAAACAAAACTAAAACCAAACAAGTTTATACCCAAATTGAATAAACTGTCATTTGTGTCTAATATATTTCTGGCTTGAGATTTCAAACTTTTCCAAATTAAGAAAAACAAACAAACAAACACACAAGAACACTAGACAAATCAACTTCAGAACACTTAAAACTTGAGGGCTTAAAGTAGAGTCAAACTACAAGGTTTAATGCAGCCTTGCAAATAATTACCAAAAGTCCATCATCTCGTTAATGCTCTTCTCCTTCTCCCTATCAGTACCATCCCACCTGGAAACTTAGCAAGTAACAACATGAATAAAAAGTTTTCTTCCTACCAGACAGCTAGCTATTTGCAAGGCTGCTTTAATATCTCACTTCCATTTAAATAGTAGATCCTTGACTTTTTCAGATAAACATGGAAGTATTGTAAATGCTCACACCATCTTTTGCTTTTGGTTAATAACAGCATATTAGTAGGGTTACCTATTAATACACTGTTTAATAATACACTGTACCTATTAATACATTCTCAATAGTTGCTGTTTTCTTCATTAAATAGCATTACATTGGGCTTTAGGATGGACAGTCCCCTGCATCATTTAATAAAATAATTCTAGCCTACCCCAAATTTGGATTTAATTGTTCCAAGCCATGTTCATTCAACAGGCAAAATTTCTCTAGCCATTTGTCTCAGGCCATTATGCAAATGCTACTTGCAAATATGCTATCAAAAAGCCAAACCTTCCTTTCCTCTGAAGCCTGTTGCTTACAGCATGATGTTTAAATGGAAAAGAAATGGAGTACCTTTACTTATTAGAATTAAAATTGCTTTTCAGTAATTCTTAGAGTTTGTATTAGCACAATGACTGCGCATGCCCGAAGAGTCGCATAAAAAAAAAATCTGTGAATCTACAACACATCAAACAGCATATACAACTGTTTCTTGTACATCTTTCAACCTCTCCTTCATTTTGTACTTTAACAGTGCAGACTTAATCATACTCGAAGGTTTTAAAGTAGCTTCAACACATTCTTACTTTTCTGGATCATGTATTATTGAAACTGGAAATAAAACATCAAAGTCAGCAAAATACCTAATGTCTTTTATATGGCAGAGCCCAAAGGCTGCAGCTATAACTTAGTGAGATGACTCCAGAGATTTCTATTATGGACTTTTACTAAGCTTTCTATAGTGATTAACTGCAGCATGTGAAAAAGGATATTGAAACCTGGATGGATGCATCAAGAAGTATCAATGATTGTTACCTGCAGAGGTGTTACAAGAAATTTCATCTGCTGCAACGAAGACGAATTGATTTCTGCAAGAGAAGATAAAATTCACAATACTGCTTGCTCACTGGGACATGTGCTATCTGCCAATCGACTTGATGTGTACAGATGGGGGAGGGACGTGCTTCATTTTAATGAATGTAGCCAGGAAAAGTGTTGACAAATTTCAGAATTGTCAAGTTGAGAGGGTCAGGAGGTAAGCATGCTGGGATCTTTTAAATGAAATAATGGTAACATCTGAATATAGTCTAAGTACAAACTACTGTACTTGAATCTTGTGGTCTAGTGTTACCAATATGTCATGCTAAAATATATTTATTGGCTAGGAAATTTCACAATATATTTATGGGGAGATCTATGCTAAAAGGGCATTAAATAAAATATGTAGAAACTTTTATGGGAAAAAATATCATTTTATAACTACAGCTAATCAGAAATATAAAAATTAAAAGTATTTTTGAATATTTTAAGTTTCTAATATATTGCCCAACAGAAAACACATTTTCTGCTATTAAAAATAATTTGATATATTATGTTCTCATGTCAGCACTATAGGCTTACCACCAAAAGTGGCCTATCTAATAAATGACATAAATTTTTGTTTTAAAAGAAGCTTTCTCTTGCAAAATTCTTTCTGCCACAAGGTGGAATAAAAATAAAAATGGAAAATGCACTTTTTATTTGCCTTAATAAAAAGAAAAGACAACAGAACTCTCTTTAGAAGATCCCACATAAATTTTCCCATATCTGGATAGCATTTTCAAATATCTCAGCCTCTCCTAGCCACCCACTGACTTTCCCTCATTAGGATATTAACCCCAGTAAGAAAATTTCAGACTCTGATCCCCTAAAAAAGACTTGAGAGCTTTATTCTAGCATATTATGTGTGTGTGTTTATGTCCATTGTGGGAGGTGAGGTGCATGCACATGTGATCTAAACTGGATATTATTTTTAAATACCTAAAGGTTTAGCAATTCAAAAGTCTACTCATCTTCCTCACCCTGGAAACCATTCATAATTGAACAAAGTCTGCAAATTCAATTTTGGGTGTTCTAAATACCAAGGTTTTCTGAAGTTAAACATCAGAACACATTTTAATTACATCCTTCACTCAGACAATAAGACTAGCTCCAGTTCTACTAGCCTAAAACTCTTCCAAATCTATGAAACCTGAAACCTAGGTTTGAAGATTTAAATGAAGTAAGGATGGAAAATTCAACTTGCTTTAAAGGAAACCAAAACAAAGATTTAGATTGATTTTCCTTTCCAGTCTCTGATTTATAAAGATTTCAGTCAAGTTTCAACAGCAAGTGCTGAAAGAGTATAGGATTTTCAGGTGGAGAGAACCTAATTGGCTTTATCTGTACACTATGTTTCTTTTTCTTTTTCAGTTCCCACAGCTTGTTTCATGGTTTCTAATGGGGTAAAATTTAGTCGGCAGCAAGAATTGATAGTTCTACAAATAAAGAAAAGCCAAGTCCTCCCTAGCACAGAACATTTTGGGATGTTATCATCAGTTCTCCACTCGATTTTAGGGCTATGATCAGGCCCCCAAATCGGAGCAGGAAATGTTCTCCTGCTTTTTCTGCCATCCATAATTCTCCTAGTGTATCACCCTGTGTTTTCCGATTCTCCATTTCTCTCAGAAGATCACCTCAGATTCCTAGTCACGCTCACTGTTCAGGCTTTTGAAGATAATGCTCAGGGGTATTTAAAGCCTACAATATGCCTACAATAAAATACGTACCCAGAATATTTCTAGAGGGCTGAGATTTGATGAGATTCGGGAGTTCAAATGGGACAATGTGGCTCCATAAAGCTCTGATTGAGATCTGATAATGGGGGCCAACTATGGATAGAGCCAACACAGTCATCACCTAAAGATTTCTACCCCCTTCCCACTGGCTCCACACCAAGAGGGAGAGATGGAAGCAGTGGAAGTTGAAGTGGGCAAAAGGAGCTCGATGGGAGAGGTTCCAGCATGGGAGTATTCCTCTCAGGAAGATAGATGTCATTGCTATGTGAGCGCTCACTGCTCTGGCTAATACTTAATGAGATGAGAAGGAGCATGGCCTAGTGGAAAGAGCACAGGCCTCAGAATCAAAGGACCTGGGTTCTAATCCTGCTCCACCACTTGTCTTCAGGGTGACCTTGGGTAAGTCACTTTACTTCTCTATGCCTCCAACCCTCATCCATAAAATGGAGATTCAATACTTGTTCTCCCTCATATTTAGATTGTGAGCCCCATGAGGGATTATTGTGAATCCATCCCCATGCTTAGTACAGTGCTTGACACATAGTATGTGCTTAACAAATGACACAATTATGAATTAGATCACAAGATCTGCTCCCACATTTCTCTCCACCTTCAATACTTAAGAGGGAAGTGGATTCTAGTGAAAGACTTGAAAATTGAAAGTCTCTTCACTGATTCAACCCCAGGGGGTACTTTCCAAAAACCCCAAAACACTGTGAAAATTGTTTACTAGTCATCTTAGTTGCCTCTTGATTCAGAGTTCTGGGTAAGTTGTTCAAATATTTATTCTGGGAGAGGGCCATAACTGCAGTGTTCATTCCAGCATTTCCCTGAGCTGTCCATATTCTAGATTCCCCCTTCACTCAACTTCCAGCCTCTCATTCATTCTTCCACTCCAGCTCCTATATCTTCTTTCACCCTTTCATTTCCACCTGGGTCTTCACTCACTAGATTCAAAATTCATCTCAAAGTTCATCCGCTTTGAGGTATTCAATAAAGGAAGAGAGAGAAAAATGGGAAGATGAGAGAAAACATCCATTGCTGATGGTGTCTTCTTTCAGTAATGATGGGTGAGCCTCAGTTCTGAGACTTTGGAACCAAGAACTGATGGGGAGGATTAATTATAGTTCCTGGCTTATGTTGAGCCACCCTCATATCCCTGTTAGCCTTGTTCTTCCTGGAGCACAGAGTGCAACAAGTGAATAGGAGGCAGGGGTACCAGCACGTTCCTCTATAGCACTGTGCAGTCTCAGCTCATGTGAGTCATTTTACAGACAGAACTGGAATTGGAAGCCAGGTCTCCCAATTCTGAGCACATAGCTCTTTCCACTGGACCGACAGCAGGACTCAAAAAACTCTACCCCTCTGAAGCATAATAAAGAAATAATCTTTCCAGTCCTGAATTTACCAGGAAATAAAAGGGGAAAATCTCTTTTGGGAGTTGCTGCCCTATGTAGATGGACAGAATCTTGTACAGATGTAAAGCAATGTAGTCATTTAAAAAGGTTACATTAAAATTAGCATGGGTGGCTTGCAGTTCACCATTGGAAAGGCTGAGCTGGAATAGCTCAAATTGAGGACTTAGCTTCTTAGGCAAGCAAACTTTAGCCTCATCTTGGGATAAGCCAAAGGAACGACTAAGAAGTCCCATTTTAACTATCTTTCACCTTGACAACATTTAAGATCTATGAAAATCTGTCACCCTAGGAGCAGTGAACTGTGCTCTGGTGTTCAGTAAATCAGTCAGTCTGTCAATCGCATTTATTGAGCACTTACAGTGTGCAGAGTACTGTACTAAGTGCTTGGGAGAGTACAACATAACTGATACGTTCCCTTCCCTCATGTGTGAGTTTGTGTTTTTCTGTACCACTTTTCCCAATTGAATTCTCTTGGATTTTCTCCAGGAAGGCTATCCTGCACGGAAAATCCCCCCAAATTGACCCTAAATGTATAAACTTCCCCTCAGAAAGATCAACTCTTTAGCCTCCTTCCCATTACTGGTCCCTCCCTATGTTCACCACCTCTTAGGAATGATAGACTTCATTCCACTCTATCCCCTGATTTGGATTGCATCAGTTCCTCCATTTCAATAAAGGCCAGTGGTATCTTCCAGGTCCCACTGATGCCTCGCATGGAACATCCTGATTATATAATAAATGCATTAATACAAATAATTATATGGATTCATGGATGAATTCATGTAGATCTGAAAAACTCCCTTTCCAAATATAATTCAGTACAAAAAATTGCTACTAACACTTCAATTGTTTTCTTCATGAATGCATTTCTAGATTTGCTTTGCTAGGCATTTTATTCAAGACACTGTCATTTACACAATGGCATGTATCCAGTGGACACAAAATAAGTATGACTAAGCCTCAGAAATTCTATCTCCTTAGTGAAAGCCTTATTGGCTAAAAATGGTGTACAACCCCTTTGTATAAGACAAACCAGATATTAAAGTTACTTTGCCTTTTAAAAAAAATCAGAACATTCATACACTGGCAAACATCATGACATTATCTCATTTCAAGAAAGTAAGGAACAAAGAGACATGCCAATCCATGTAAATGATCTTCTTGGGTGATCTGGTTTCTGGCCATGAATGAATACTTAAGTAGACCATAAAGTATTTGTAGAGATCATATAAATCAGCTACAAAGAAATATATTGGGTCCCCTGAACTTTTGCCCTTTCTCTAATGAAATTGCAGAATGATTCCACAGAGAATTTTCACTTTTCCCCAAGTACTGAAAGCCTGAAGCATAATATCTTCCATTTAGATGTCCACTTCAGGATTAAAACAGAAACAGTTAGCCAGGTTCAATGATTTTATTAATTTAGTCAACTCTTGATAATTTGTGGAAAGGGAGGGAATAAGTACGTGAAGGGGGATTTTTTTCTAGTTTGCTACCATTTCCATCCTAGGGGAGGTACTTCAAATGAAAATCCTCCAATAGAAGCAGCGTGGGCTTTGAAAGAGCATCGGCCTATGAGTAAGGTGACTGGGTTCTAATCCTGGCTCCACTACTTGTCAGCTGTGTGACCTTTTGTTTCTTTTGTGTTTTATATACTTTCAGTCATTATTTCACCCCTCTCATCTCCTGGCCCTTTTTTCCAACTAGAGAAATCATTATCATCATCAGTGGTATTTATTGGGCACTAATGTGTGCAGAGCACTCCACTAAGCTCTTGGGAGAATACAATACAATGTTGATAGACAGGTTCCATGCACACAGTGAGTTTGCAGTCTAAAGGTGAGAGACAGGTATTGACATAAATAAATTATAATATGTAGTTTATAGATATGCACATAAGTGCTTTGAGTTTGAGGGTGGGCAAATATCCAATGCCCAAAAGTCACAAATCCAAGAGGGTAGATGACAGAAGGGAGAGAGAGTTGGGGGAAGAGAGGGCCTAACTAGGGAAGACCTCTGGGAGGAGATGTGATCTTAGTAAGGCTTTGAACATGTGGGGAGTGGTGATCTGTTTTATATGGGGGGGGAAGGGAGTTCCAGGCTAGGAGGAGGACATGGCAAAGGGGTTGGTGACAAGAAAGACAATGAATAAGCTGGCAATAGAGAAACAAAGTGTTCAAGCTAGGCTGTAGTAAGACATTAATGAGGTAAGATAGGAGGCAGTGAGCTGTTTTAAAGACAATGGTAAGGAGTTCCTGTTTGACGTGGAGGTGGATGGGCAACCACTGGAGGTTCTTGAGGAGTGGGGAGACATGGTCTGAACATTTTTTAGAAAAATGAGGAGTCATTTTTTAGAAAAATGAGGAGTTTAGGAAAAGAGGAGTCATGGGAGGCAGAGAAGTCAGCAGGAAGGCAGATGCAATAGTCAAGGCAGGATAGGATAAGTGCTTAGATAATGATGCTACTGATGTCTGTTTAGTTGATTTGATGTCTGTCTCCCCCCTTCGAGACTGTGAGCCCACTGTGGGGAGAGATTGTCTCCATTTGTTGTTGAATTGTACTTCCCAAGTGCTTAGTACAGTGATCTGCACACATTAAGTGCTCAATAAATACAACTGAATGAATTAATGAATCAGTGTGGTAGCCGATTGGATGGACATGAAAGGACAGATTTTAGCAATGCTAGGAAGGTAGAAACAACAGGATTGGATGACAGATTGAATATGTGGGTTGAATGAGAAAGGTGAGTCACGGGCCACGTCAAGGTTACGGGCTTGCAAGATGAGGAGTGTGACACTGACTGCAGTCATGGGAAAAACAGAAGACAAGCCACTGGCAATTAGACAACGAATGAATCTGCCGTCTTCCTAAATAAAGTCAGAGTTGGGCCTCCACTATCAGCCGGAAAGCAAATGACTGCTGCAGGAAAGCCTTCCAGAGGGATACACTAACCCCGCTATGGCTTTTAGAACATTCTCTCAATGACAAACCCTGACCATAGCTTTCTGCCTAAAAACTTCGTGGCCTAGTGGACAGAGCACAGGCCTCAGATTCAGAAGGAGCTGGGTTCTAATCCCAGTTTTCCCACTTGCCTACTCTGTGACCTTGGGCAAATCACTTAACTTCTCTCTGCTTGGAGATTAAGGCTGTGATCCCTCTGTGGGACAGGGACTGTGTCCAACCCAATTAGCTTGTCTCTACTCCAGTGCTTAGAACAGTCACTGCAATACAGTAAGCGCTTTATGAATACCACAATTATTAGTATTATTATTAACTTCATGTTGCATAGGATGCTTACTTCACAATGAGGAAGAGTCATTTCCTGGGAAAGTAACCTAAGGGAAGTCCTGAACACAAGAGATCATCCAAAAGGAAAGCCTCCTTGCTTAATGTTTTCTTCTAGATTTTAGCACTGCACAGAATTCCCCCAAATTAAAATTTTACCTATCACATTTTGACCATAATTAAAATATTTTGAAGCAGAGCTAGAGTTTAAATCCTTGCCATTGTCTAACAATTCCATTCTCACTTTATAATGATATATTTCCATGGTTATGTCTATGCTGACCAAATAACAAATTTTTTATCCAATAAATGGCACTGTGCAATTCTATATTTCTTCAAGGCAGATCATTCCCTATTCTTTTAGAGCAAAGGATTAAAAAGATTTCAGGGTTAGAACAAAATGCTATAACACACCTGAAAGCTTGGTGGGAGTATTTCAAATTCCAAAGGAATCAGAATGCTACTCTGTATTTTCCATTAAAAAATTCAACTTTCCAGGATTGGCCTGAGAATTTTAGAGATGAAAATAAATAGAAAAACTCGATCAAAGCAAAATTCTGAGGAATAATGAGGACTTTTAAAATTAATGAGGCTTTTACAATTAACAATTCTAATTAGAATTAATGAGAATAGACTGACCAGAAAGACTATGGTTGGTGTATAGGGACCAATACTATCGCATAAGCTACTGTAGATGGTGTGCTTTGGTGTTTCAGAGAGGTCAATATTAGGTACTGTCATTTAATGGCTTGGAGTGAAGGGAGAAGCTTGCTTTCCCTGTGAAGTGAGACAAATCCAAAGCCTGTGATTTAGACTCTAAGTATTAAATTAGTCAGCAACATGACTTTAAAGTTTGCAAGTCTTTTTTCTGGGTTCCAATACTGCTTGGATGAAGCTCTCTCTCTAAATCCAAAAATGAAAATCCCAAATGGGATAAAAACACAAATCAACTAGATACAAAGTCAATAGTAGGAGGTGGATTGGAAACTAAGTTTAGAAGTAAAAAAGCCAACCACTCCATGTGCTGATTCCAAAGAAGCATTTTTTTCTCCTTTGGAATAGAACATTTATTCTATTCCTATTCTGGGACTTCAAAATACCAGATGTTCCCAAACAAACATAGCAATTTACAAATCTCAAGTCATTTTTATATGTTACCTTTCCAAGATCTTTTTTTCTTTTCATTACTCCAAATGTTAGATATGTTGAAAAATCTTATTTTGTCACAATCCTGAAATTCGGTAACTATTTTTCTCTTTATGGGCAGGGGTAGTAATAAGGCTGAAGAGTTTGGTTCTGTCCAGGGCATAAGAAAAAGTGCAGGTATGCCATTCTGGTTTGAAATATTTCAAAGCAGAAGCCTTAATTTTTTTTCCCTGCTTAGCTGAGCCACCTGGACTGGGGGTTCCATGGTGATATAGGGGCTGCCTGGTGGTCTGGGGGTTGCATGGTAATGCGGTTGATTGACTGGAATGGGGGGACTGCATGGCACAGTGGAGGTGGCATGATAATAATAGTAATAATAATGTTGGTATTTGTTAAGTGCTTACTATATGCAGAGCACTGTTCTAAGCACTGGAGGAGATACAAGGTAATCTGTTTGTCCCACGTGGGGCTCACATTTTTTAATCCCCATTTTTACAGATGAGGTAACTGAGGCACAGAGAAGTTGAGTGACTGGCCCAAGGTCACCCAGCTGACTCCCAAGCCCAGGCTCTTTCCACTAAGCCATGCTGCTTCTCTATGTGGCATGGTGCTGCAGGGCTCTATAGCAGGGTGGGGGCTCCAAGGCAGTTTGAGGGTTGCCAGGATGTGTAGAGGAGCTGCATGACAGCGTGGGACTCCGGCGGTGCGGGGTTCTATGGCAGCCTGGGGGCTGCATGATGGTGAGGGGGCTGAGTGGCAATTTTGGGGGTTCATAATTGTGTCGGGCTCCATGGTGGTGTGGGAGTCTGTGGCAGCGTGAGGGACAGGGGTTCATGGTGGTGCGGGGGGTCATCAGATAAATTGCCTCTATTGCTGTATTGTACTTCCTTAGCATTTAATACAGAGCTCTGCACATAGTAAGCAGTCAAAAAATACGATTAAATGAATGAATGAATGAGAGGGCCGCACTAGGGATGTAAGGGGAGGCAGTGCTCCCTGACAGTGAAGGGGTGCATGGCGGTACAGGGGCAGTAAGGTGGAGTGGGGCTCCGTGGCAGTACAGGCCTGGGCTGCCTGGTGCCAGTCATCCTGACGGCCACCAGCATGGCTGACGGCTTGCGCCTTGAGCTGGTGTGACTTCACTCAGGGCACATGGGGATGGGGAGCTGTTCTGAGGTGGGGGTGGATGGGGCCACCACTGCTTTCCCAGGCACACACACTCCTCACTGAGTTGCAGGACGAGTTGTAGTAAGTGGGCAGGGAATGGGTCTGTTATATTGTTATAGTGTATAACACTGGGGAGAGGCCCAGTACTTAGTACAGCTTAGTACAGACAACCTTCTCACTGTTCCTTAATGGAGTCTATGTTGCCACCGACCACTCGCCCACCTCTGGCCTGGAACGCCCTCTCTCCTCACATCCGATGGAAAATTGCTCTCCCCTACTTCAAAGCCTTACTGAAGGCACATCTCCAAGAAGTCTTCCCTGACTAAGGCCCTCCTCTCCTCTTCTCCCACTCCCTTCTTCACCAATCTTACTTGCTTCCTCATTCATCCTCCCTGCCATCCCCACAGCACATATTTATATATCTGTAGGTATCTATGATTCATTTATTTATTTACACTGATGTCCGTCTTCGCCTCTAGACTGTGAGCCTGTTGTGGGCAGGATTGTGTCTGTTTTTATATTGTATTCTCCCAAGTGCTTAGTATAGTGCTTTGCACACAGTAAGCGCTGAATAGGCTTGAATGAATGAATGCAATGTTCTGCACACAGTAGGCACTCAATAAATGGGATTGAATGAATGAATACAGTGCTCTGCATACAGTACGCATTCAATAAATAGGATTGAATGAATAAATACAGTGCTGTGCACACAGTAAGCACTCAATCAATCTGACCAACTGACTGAAGCAGGTCTCACTGCTGCTGCCTCCGCAGTTTACAAGACCTTATCTTGCATCTGATTGCAAGCTCCTTTTGGCCAGTTAGTTTGAGGTTTGTATCTCTTAATGTTTTTCCAAATGCTAAGGATTTTACACTCAGTAAGCGCTCAGTAAATTCCACTGATTTATTGATTACTCGTCCCTAGACCCTCACCAACTTCTCCATATCATCTTTAAAATGAGGGGACAATAATGGATGCATTCTTTATTGATAGTCTGACACAGAGTTCTAGTAGACCTAGTCACCTATTGCTCTATAATTTCCCCCTTTTCATGGATGGTAACTTTGGGGATCACACCTTTTGCAAACTTTAAAACTGGAGCACAGCTACCTCAGATGGTAAGGCATTTGAGAAACAGCGTGGCCTAGTGGAAAGGGCACAGACTGGGGACTCAAAGGACATGGGTTTTAATCCCACTCCTTCACTTATCTTCTATGTGATCTTGGGCAAGTCACTTCACTTCTCTCTGCCTCATCTGTACAATGGGAATTAAAGTGGTGAGCCCTATGTGGGGCATGGATAATGTCCACTTTGTCTACCTTGCATGTACTCCATGACTTAGTATAGGACCTGGCACATAAAAATGCACTTAAATACCATAAAATAGTGCAATCTTATTGGCTGCTGAACTCCATGTGTGCCTGCCACTGTTGATTCTAAAATTTGTTATGAATTTTCCTGTTTTCACTAGAACCATTATGTCCCCAACATTTCTGGAGTTTAGTGTCCCTCTCTTCCTTAATCTCCGAATATTGCTGTAATGGTGAGGAGGCATGGATCCCAGTTGGTTGAATTGCTTACCATTTATAAATGTACAGTATATGCAAGCTTTTGATCAATTTGTTAAAGATATTTCTTGAATACTATACCAAGGTCTTGAGGGAGTGCAATATAATAGAGTTAGTAGGCCCAGTGCCAGCCCTCAAAAAACTTACAATTTAGTGGAGTATGCAGCTCCATGAAGAATGGATTTTACTGGCTATCAGAAGGGATACTTTCAAGTATTAGGAAGCAGCATGGCCTAAGTGGAAAGAGCGCAGGCCTGGGAGTCAGAGGACTTGGTTTCTAATTCTGGCTCTGCCACTTGTCTGCTGTGTGACTTTGGGTAAGTATCTTTACTTCTCTGTGCCCCAGTTACCTTATCTGTAAAATGGAGATTAAGACTGTGAACCCTCTGTGGGTCAGGGACTGCCCAACCCGATTAACCTGTAGCTAGCCCAGCTCTTACAACAGTGTTTGACACATAGTAAACACTTAACAAATACCATAAAAAAATATTCACCGATCACATTGTCTCTGATGTATTCCAGTCCTATGTTGGCTTTTAAAATACACTGAATTCCTAATTAATTTTCAGCTTTATAAATAATGATCTCTGTGGCCTTTTTTTATAACAGTTCATGTGCCTAGCTAGTGTACCCAAATCCTATATTAGTGCTTTTGTTAAGTACATTAATTTGGATGTGTACTGCTGTTTTTATAAATAATGCAAATCCCCCTGAATGGTATGCTCATCTTTCAAAGTATTAGCACCCTCGACCAATTTAATGTCACTGGCAACTATGATGGACATGGGTTCAACTCCTTCATCTGAGTAATTTTTTCTAATGTATTAGTACTGTGCCTAGAATGAATTCCTATGGCAATCCATTTGATACTTCTCCCAAGACTGGTACCAAATTTTTCCATTTATTGGGGAAAAAAAAATGTATGATTGAAAAGGCCTTAACCCTGACCATAGAGGTGTAATGAGAATTCATTTTATGTAGTGAATTTAAAATGGGTAGCAAAAATTAAAACTATGAAATTCCAAAGCTAACAATTTTTTAAAAAACGAAACTTTTCTTCGCAACCCGAAGGTGATGCTAGCCAGTTGTGAAAACAATCTCAGGGAAGTGTGGATCTTTACAGAAGCTTGCCCATTTCTAATGAAAAGTCCAGTTGCAGGCCTGGGTTTTTATTAAGGGAGCTATTTGTGTTGAGGCAGCCTGAGCTCGCTCATCCCTCTACACTGTGAGCTCATTGTGGTCAAAGGGAATGTATCTACCAGCTCTGTTATGTTGTACTCTCTTAAGCTCTTAGTACATTGTTCTCCACAGAGTAAGAGTTCAGTAAATACAGTTGATTATTTATTGATAGGATTGCTAGAAAAAGCACAGGATGGGGAGTTAGGAGATCTTACGCCTATCTCACCAAAGTGCTTGGCACATAGAAAGCATTTGAACACTACAATTTTTAATAATAACCCCCAAGATTGTGAACTTCGTGGGAGACAGAGACTGTGTCTGATTGGATTATCCTGACTGTACCCCAGCATGTGATACAGTGCTTGGAACATTGTAATTAATCAGATTATTATTATTATCAAGTGCTGAGTCATTTCTGATTCATAGCACCTCTATGGATATATTTTCTCTAGAACATTCTGTCTTCTACCTTAATCCATAATCTTTCTAATGGCTATCCCTTAACTGTTATCTTTGTTATGGTTTCTACCAATCTAGCTCCTGGTCTGCCTTTCCAAGTTTTCCCTGGACTTTTCCTAGCATGAGTGTTTTCTCCAGAGAATTAGTTCTCTTGATTATGTGTCCAAAATATGCTCATCTAAGTCGAGTCATTTGGCCTTCCAAAGACCACTCTGGCTTAATTTGCTCCCAAATCCATTTGCTTGTTTTTTAGGCAGTCCATGGTATTTACAAAAACCTTTGCCAACACCACATTTCAAAAGAATTGATGTTCTTTCGATCCTGTTTTTTCACTGCCCAGCTTTCAGATCCATACATTGTGACTGGAAAAACCATAGAATTGACAATTTAATTAATAAATACCATTGTTATTTATTATTAACCATGGAGTGTGCTAACACTATCCTAATCAATGTTCCCACAGCTCGTTTCACCAGCAAGCTATCAATAAAATTTAGGGACGGTGCTATTCTTCCCCTTCTCTAAACTCATCACTGGTGTTTCCTTAGCAAGCCTGGAATGGGATATTTAGGTGCCTACTGAGGGCAATTTCCAGTTACCACATATCACTGTTTAGGTAAATCCAGGATAACGCTAGGAACAACACTAAATATGTGCACCATTCCATTTTTTTCTTTATTATGGTATATTTTAAGTGCTTACTCTCTTTTAGGAAATGTACTAAGTGCTGGGCTACATACAAGATAATCAGTTGGTCACAGTCCCTGTTCCACTTAGGGCACACAGTCTTAATCCTCATTTTACAGATGAAATAACTGATGCACAGAGAAGTTAAGTGCCTTGCCCATGGTCACACAACAGACACTTCCCACAGAGCCATGATCCAAACACCAAGGAGGACCTTGGACCTGGAAATGTTACAAAGGGGCCTCCTTTGTATGGGACCTGTCCTCTTTGGCATCTGGTTCCAAAGGATTCCAGGAGCCCTGATGTCTGCTAGGATCCCATGACCATTTGAGACTGTGAGGTTAGAAGGGTCCAAACTGGAAAGGATTCCTCACTTCGGAGAACCCCGGTCTAAATGTTTCGTTGGCCTTTGAGAAGGTTCACCCACGGTTTGGCAGGTTGGATAAAATCTTTCCAAACTTCCTAGAACTGCAGGAGATTCAACAAAGACAAATGAGGTGGGGCTCCCCTTTAACTTTCTAAAAGGATTCTCATCTTCACCCAATCGCCCAGACTAACTGGGAAAGAAAGAGGTGTTGACTTGCTCCTCACACCCCAGTGCTGCTTTTGCACCATTCCACCTCCTCCATCTTTTTCTTTCCCTTCCTTTGAAATCCACCTCTATGACCTATTCCAGATTCTAGTAACTGTCACCCCCCCAGGTGACACCCCCCACACCCCCAGGCTCCACCTCCAACTTTTTGAACCATTTTGATTCCTTTCTCAAATTCCTTCTCACTTTCTCCACATAGATATTCCTGATGACCCTTCCTCAGCCCACTTTCTATCATTCATCACTTCCATTGACCTCCTGCTCCACTCAACCTCATCCACTCACCAACTTCTACACATACTGGATCTCATCATCTCTAGTCACTGCATAGTCTCTTCCCTCACCAACTCCAAAATCCCTCTATCTGATCACAACCTCTTCACCTGCCTTCTCTCCCTCACACCTCCTCTTTGCAAAACTGTGCTGTCCCCACACAGAGACCTCTGATCTCTTGACTCAATCCAATTTTCTCAAGTCATCATGCTCCATTTAGCCTCTTACCCAAACTACCTTCCCTTGATGACCAAACTGACTTTCTCAATACCACTCTCTCTACTGAACTCAACTCACTCTCTCCTCAGCCCTTGATCAATCTCATATCACTAACCCTCAGCCCTGGATTATTGTCACAGTCAGTTTCCATGGCTCTTGTGCATGAACTGCAGAGTGCTGCTGGCAGAAATCTAGATATCAGGTTGCCTTCATCCACATCAAGTCTATCCTTATACGATTTAACTCTGCCTTGTCCTCTGCCTGGCAAATTTATTTCTCCATCCTTATTGATACCTATGCCCATTGCCCTTGCCAGTTATTCCAGACATTCAATTCCTTCCTCAAGCCCCCTACCCCCTCTTGCCTCCCTTTCTCTTGCTCCTAATGACCTGGCCACCTACTTTATTGAGAAAATCAAAACTACCAAGTGTGATCTCCCTATAATCTTCCCTGCCCCTCCACAGTACCACCCTTCTGTGGCCCCTTCTTCAACTCTCCCATCTTTCCCAGAAATAATTCCAGAAGAGATTTCCTGCCTTCTTTTAAAATCCACCCTTCCACCTGGACATCCAACACCATCCCTTTGCATCTTATCGAATTTCTTGCCCTTCCCTTCTTCCCTCCTTAACCACCATCTTCAACTGTTCACTCCCCAATGCCTTCTTCCCCACTGCTTTCAATCATGCCCATGTCTCCCCTATCCTAAAAAGCCCCTCCTTTGACCCTACAGTTTACTTCAGTGATTGCCCCATCTCACTCCTACCATTCTTCTCCAAACTCCTTGAGTGAGTTGTCTACACCCACTGTCTCAAATTCCTCTCCTCCATTTTTCTCCTCAACCCCCTCCAATCTGGCTTCCATCCCCTTCGCTTTACAGAATCTGCCCTCTCAAGGGTCACCAATTATTTCCTTCTTGCTAAATTCAATGGCATCTACTCTATCCTAATCCTCCTCAACCACTCAGCTGCCTTCAACACAGGTGACCATCCCCTTCTCTTGGAAACATTATCCAACCTTGGCTTCATTGACGTAGTTCTCTCCTGGTTCTCCTCCTATCTCTCTGGCCACTCATTCTCAGTCTGTATTGTGGCCTCCTCCTCTACCTCCCATTCCTTAACTCTGGGTATTCCTCAAGGTTCAATTTTGTGTCCCCTTCTACTCTCCATCTAGACCAACTCCCTGGGAGAATTCATTTGCTAACATGGCTTCAACTACCATCTCTATGTAGATGATTCCCAAATTTACATCTCCAGCTCTCATCTCTCTCCCTCTCTGCAATTTTGCATTTCCTTCTGCCTTCAAGACATCTCTACTTTTGGATGTCCTCCTGTCACCTCAAGCTTATCCTGTGAAAAAAAGAGCTCCATATCTTCCCACCCAAACCCTGTTTTTCCCCTGACTTTCCTATAACTGTTGACATTACCACTACCTTTCCTGTCTCACAAACCCATAACCCTGTCATTATCCTTAACTCCTTTCTCTCATTCAACCCCATATTCAATCTATCACTAAATCCTGTCAGTTCAATGTCCACAATATCACTAGAATTCATCCTTCCCTCTCCACCAAAACGTTATCACATTAATTCAAGCACTTATCTTATCCTGCCTTGATTATTGAATCAGCCTCCTTGCTGAACTCCCTGCCTCCTGTCTTTCCCCACTCCAGTTCATACTTCACTCTGCTGCCTGTACCATTTTTTCTACAGAAACATTCAGTTCATGTTTCCCCACTCTTCAAGGAACTCCAGTAGTTGGCCATTCACCTCCACATAAAATAGAAACTTCATACCATTTACTTTAAAGCACTCAATCATCTTGCCCCCTCATTCAGTCATTCATTCAATTGTATTCATTGAATGCTTACTGTGTGCAGAGCACCGTACTAAGCGTGTGGGAAAGTACAACCTACCTCACCTTGCTACTGTCCTATTACAACCCAGCCCTCACACTTGGCTCCTCCAATGCCAACCTACTCTCTGTACCTCAATTTTGTCTATCATGCTGCCTACCTCTCGCCCTCATCCTGCCTCTGGCCTGGAATGCCCTCCCTCTTTATATCTTATAGATGATTACTCTCCTCCCCTTCAAAGCCTTATTGAAGGCACATATCCTCCAAGAGGCCTTCCTTGACTAAGCCCTCTTTTGCTTTTCTTCCACTCTCTCTGCATTATCCCCCGTCCCAGCCCCACAACACTTAGGTACATATCTGTAATTTATTTATTTATGTTAATATGTGTTTCCCCCTCTATACTGTAAGCTTGTTGTGGGAAGGGAATGTGTGTGTTATACTTTTGTATTGTACTCTCTCAAGCACTTAATAAGGTGTTCCATACACAGTGACTGCTCAAAGCCCACCACTGATTGATGGATTAATTGATGTTTCACCTTTTCCCCTATACTTCAGCTACAGAACAATCTGCCTTATAGGAAAACTGACCTAAGTAGCTTCACTGTGGGCCTTGTGGGGCCAAAGTAGAAAACACATTAGTGACGCCATTCTTCCCCAGACTTAACTCCCCAATTCCCTTATTGGCTCTCCTGAGGAAAACATTTCAGTTTGCAGAAAAGCCTTCTTGCTGTCATGACAAAACTGTGAGCTTAAAATGGTGGCAGCTAAGCCAAAGTCAGTCTTGGCTGTCTTCGATCTCTGAACATCAAGGAGATCGGAGGAGGGAAAAACTTTTCCCTCTTGCAACCCAGGAGGTGTGGTGTCAGGAAAATATAGGGCATGGGATGGAGGATTCACAGTATCTGGGCAGAAGATCATCTGATGGAATCTTTCTCAAATTTCTCCTCTTCAATTTGCACCTCACTCTCAAGCACTATAATCCACCAGTTAGGCAAGTGAACCAGCCTAATTTACAAGTTGTTGTGATAAGAAATATGGAAATTTTGTTCAATGCTAAGTATTTGTCATAACTTTCAATAAAATCTAAACAGCATTTTCCAATACTACAATACAAACTAATAGGTTTACATGAATATGCATTTAAAAAATAACCATTTCTAAACACAAAAGAAAATGATTGCTAATTCCCACACACCCCGATCAGGATCCTCACCAAACACTCACACTCACTTGCCTTTAAGACCCCTTCATATATGTCCTTGTCCTTCTTATAATCAGTTAACTAGAAGCTGATTCACGGTTTTAATGGGAGGTAATCTCACGAAAACAACTTTTTGATACCCCAAGCATTGGAGAAAATTGTGAAAAGCAATTTACTTCTGTTCCACAATTGTTCACTAATATTCACTGAACAGCTACAGAAAAATTTTGGAAATGTCAGTACTTAATTTAAGAACAATCAAACTAAACCTCAACTTCTAGCATGTATGTATGCACATATTCAGTTCTCCTGGGTAATTTTCTATAAATAGATTAACACATTCATTCCTGCTTTCTTGTTTATGGTGCTTCTTTTATTTGGTCCTCCCAAAACTGTCAAAAGAGACTGCGTTACTTTGGTTCTACATTTTATTCCATGCTTTTCTTTCTGAGTCCAAGTGTATTTTAATTCCACATAGTATCTCACACCCTGCCATCCCTCCAAAAAGCCAAGTCATCTGATATTTTCATTTTACTAAATTATCATCCTTTGGACAATCCTTCTCATTTATTCTTTTGAATTCATTCTATATATTCATACATCCCATATTTTAACAGTACATAGTATCTTAAATATGCAAATGGCACATTCTCATTCTTCAGAGCTCTCTATACTTTGTCCCTTTAGCCTGGCACTTTTGTTGACTCTTCCCTCTTTTCCAGTCTTTAAAAGCTTCACAGCTAACGTAGCTTGTTTTTGAAAAACAAGGTACTGCTTTTTTTGTTGTTTTTTTTTGTGGCCAAGTCCATTTTCTGCAATCCTGATACTTAGACTTGACCAAAGGAGCTGTGAGGGTCTATATGTAATCGGCCTGCAGTTGGCTGAAAACTATTTAGTCTTACTGGCTTTTAATGTTTTCCTTAACTTTGAGTTAACTTGTGACTAATCCACATTTTAAAAAATATTTTTATATATTCATTCAAGAGTGCAATAAGAAGTTAGTGCCGATTAAAGGGCAAACAAATAATTTAATTTTAAAACATGCTTGTGGTGATTTAACCAAAAAATAAGCAGATGAAACTCTAGACATATTAATCTAAGCTCTCAATGATATTAAGTACCACTAAGCATCTTTAGTCCACAAAGGCTAGAAATTCCAAAGCTAAATTTGAAGCTAGTCTGACACTAGCTTGTGTATATTCACTGCCCTGATGTCTCTTTTCATCCCTCTCTTATGGCCATTTAAGTTCCTCCACTAGACTTTTCCTTAAAACTCTTCCTCATTTCATTTTTTGAACTGGGTTACTGATCTGGGTTCTGAAGCTCTGATCCAAAGAAAAATGAATTGTAGAATTTCTTAGAAAAGAAGCTATCCACAAGGTGTGCTTTCTTTAGCTTTTTGGTTCAAGTTCAACTTCAACCTAAATTTAAATCCCCAGGGCAATGGTGAGAAATCATATGAGGCTGGCCTAAACCCTCTTTCCCAGCTAAGTGTTTCCTGAATCTACTGGCTGGAAAGAAAATGGTGGTTGCTAGGAAACCACTTTTTCATGGATAGGGGCAACTTTACATGGCAATCTGTTCTGATGAGCTATTTTAGCATAACTTTGTCCTCTGTTTGCCACTCTTCTCGCCCCCACTCCCTTGCCTCAACTAGGAGTTTTAAATCCTGGATTACTAACAGTAGAACTTTCTGAGGTTTTGGGGTTTTTTTTAGGGTATATGTTAAATGCTTACTATGTGCCAGGCCCTGTACAAAGCACTGGGGTAGATACAAATAAATCAGGTTGGACACAGTCAATGTCCCTTATGGAGTTCATAGTCTTAGTTCCCACTATACAGATGAGTAACTGAGGCAGAGAGAAGTTAAGTGACTTGCCCAAGGTCACAGTAGACATGGGGTGGAGCTGGATTTAGAATCCAGGTCCTTCTGACTTCCAGGCCTGTGCGCTTTCTACTAGGCCACACTGCTTCTCGTAGAGATTGGTAAGAGGAGAGAGGGGAAAGGAAGAATGGGACATCTATCTAGGTCAGAACATTTACGTCAGAATAGAAGCTGACTGTAGAAATTGAAGGTGATACGTTGGCAGATTTGTTTGCTTTCAACCTTTTCTCTTGATTGATTGATAGACTGTTCTCAATTTGCACCCTATACGCTGGGCAGAAACAATGGCAGAGCAGAACCTCCTCATCACTTGCTTCCCACTTGTTCCTTCTTTCCCCCTCTGGGGCTTTCTGAGTAGCTGCAGAGGTGAGATGTTAAAGCTGAGCATGATCAGGAACCAGCTTTTGCTTGTAAAAAGGAGCAGCATGGCCCAGTGGAAAGAGCACAGGTCTGGGAGTTATTGGACCCGAGCTTTTTTTATGGTATTTGTTAAGCGGTTACTATGTCTTGTTCTAAGCACTGCATAGATGCAAGTTTATCAGGGCAGATAGCAGATACAGTCTCTATACCAAGTGGGGCTCACAATCCAAAAAAGGAGAGAATCCTCATTTTGCAATTGAGGAAACTGAGGTACAGAGAAATTAAGTGATTTACCCAAGGTCACACAGCAGACAAGTGGCACAGCCAAGATTATAATACAGGTCCTCTGATTCCCAGGCCTGTGATCTTTCCACTAGACCAAGATGCTTCCTGGCTAATCCTTAATCCCAGTTTATTCTAATCCCAGCTCTGCCACTTATCTGTTTTGTGACCTTGGCAAGTCACTTCATGTCTCCGTGTCTCACTTACATCATATGTAAAATGGGGTTTAAAACTGTGAGCCCCATGTGGGACATGGGCTGTGTCCAACCTAATTATTTCCTGCATCGCTTAGTATAGTGCCTGGTAATTAAAGAAATACCATTAAAAATCAGCAGCTACATCTAGGAGCACATTTTAGCTTCTTCCTTGTACCTTAACAAACTTCTTCCTGGAAGCTTGGAACTGCCCAGCCAAAATTCCCCAGCACTCCTAGACCAGAACTGATCATTCAAAGAAGGTGGGTTCACTGTGAAGATATAAGGACTCACAACTGAATTCAAGGCATGTGTTTATGGCCATTCATTGGTGTTCCTGGGTGATTTTCAGCCTTGTTGTTGCACAGTGCTTGAGCCTTTACTCTGCCTTTACTTCCCTAGATTCTCCCTTTTCATAGAGAAGCAGCGTGGCTCAGTGGAAAGAGCATGGGCTTTGGAATCAGAGGTCATGGGTTTGAATCCCAGCTCGGCCACCTGTCAGCTGTGTGACTTTGGGGAAGTCACTTAATTTATCAGTGACTCAGTTACCTCATCTGTAAAATGGGGATTAAGACTGTGAGCCCCACATGGGACAACCTGATTCCCCTGTGTCTACCCCAGCGCTTAGGACAGTGCTCAGCACATAGTAAGCGCTTAACAAATACCAACATTATTATTATTATTATTATTATTATATTCTCCTCCGGTGCCTTATCAATTTGTCCTGGGACCAATCTACAGTTGCCCTTTAAAAGGGAAACTGCTCTGAGCCCACTCTGGGCAGATTATCTACAGTATAGATAATAAGGTCCTTTATTTCCTAATAAAGACATTTCTACAAAGGGCTCTGGCATCTATTATTCCAAAGTATATTAAAGAACTTTATTTCCCTCTGGCCTCAATGACATTCTATGGGAAATGCTTTCAAAAGCACAAGAGACTTTCTTCAATGAGCACCACAGTCTTCTGGAACACTGGCTTCACTTTCAATTGACAAAAGAGCTGTGCTAGGAACCCTCTCAGAAATAGAGCTGATTGGCCACTGAAGGGCCAAACTGGAGTAGTAATCATATTTCTTAAGCCCAAACTGAGTGCTAAGAACTGTACTAAGCAATGAGAAACAATTGCAGAGGGGGGAATTAGCCACGGTCCCCGGCCCTCAAGGGTTTCAAAATCTACGGTGCCAACTGAAACATTATTTGAAAACAATGTACATTGTTGTTTTTTTACCTAAAGGAGACTCAGTTGTAATACTTTTTCTACAACTAGAACTGCTATTTTTACTACTGCTACATTCCCACTCAGAATTGATGTATATCTTACAGGGTATACTCACGTTACAGAGAAACCATGGAAAAATCACACACGTGATCCTGGGGTTTCTGAACTAGAGCTAAAACTACAGCCCTGGTCACTGCATCATGGAGGGGGAAAGGAAGGAGAAAGAGTGCTTGTTTTTTCAGTTTTTGAGATTCCACAGAATCCGATGGAATTAGCAAATTTCATTTGTTGTTCTAGGACAACAGAAATCTAGACCCTTCATGACTCTGTGACTACGTTCTAGGAAAAAACAGTCATGAAGGCAAATTAGAGCAGCATTTGACTTCTGGCAACCTCCCATATTAGTTTCCTAATGTAAAATTTTAACATGATGCTAACAAACATGACTAGGATACCAAACAAACCCAAAATTTTCACTTTATAATGAATAATGTTTTTTCAGAACATAATTCAAGAATTCTTGTCAAGAGGCAGATAGACTTTTCCTGGGTGAATTTTGACTTTTGTTTGAGGAAAAATCAAGCAGATTTTAATGGTAGGTCAAAAGGCTTAAAGATTCAAGTTCCAATAAAAGGAATATTTGGAGATAGAAGAGAGTTACTGTTCTTTGTCTGAACTGAGCTGCCCATTACTATGCTAGAATACTTTTATTCTGCTGCATGGTGTAAGTATGCATAATTATTATGCACTTAAGTTAGAAGAATTTTAAAAATATCTTCCTATAAAAATTTTTAATGGTAAATTAACTTTTCCCTTGGAGATACCATTATGTTTTATATGCTGTCAACCCCTTAATTTTTAATATATATCATATTAATAAGGATTTCAAGCAAAATGGTCCCTCCTTTCATAAGATATGACTGGGTTGCTAATTCCACTACTGCATTTCTCTAATACTTATTTATCAACCAAATCGGAAATGAATGCCTAAAATAGAGACTTTATGGTATCAATTTGTGGAACTCGAGGGAAAACTCTGCTTTATGTAGCCAAATTATTAAGGCCAGGTTTGACACAATTAGTGTACTCAAACATGGCGTGTAATTTGCCCAATCCACACTGTCCCTGACTCTGTTTTCATTGGCTACATCAAACTGAGTAAGGGACCAAACATAGTGTGGGAGGTTGCATTTTTGTTTTATTGATCCAACAGTTCTGACTAGTTAATTCAGAGAGAATCCTGGGGAAAGTCAACCATATGTTTTCTAGGGAGAGAAAACAGAAGAAGGTCATCAGGGCTAAGTGGGATTGCCTCTTTTGGACTGGGGATTTCCTCTTTGTTGACAGGAAACCTATGAAAAATGGACTCAGGAAACACAAATTTATCACCCTGACCTCTAAAATATTTAGTGTAACGATAAAGTTTTCTATAGCAAAATGTGGTGAAAGTAGCTCAGTCTATGGAATGGAGTAGCTATAAACAGTAGTGTCCTGGCAAGATCTGCAGCATAAATTATAATTGAAAACCAAAGTAATTTCTTCACTGCAATGACATTATCCAAAATTCTGAGTGGAAAAATGGCCTAATACTTAATTTGTCCAGAGTTCTCTGTATATGTGACTATCAACTATTTATTCATTCATTCAATTGTATTTATTGAATGCTTACTTACTTATTGAGCAGTATATGTCCAGGGAGGTAACAGGCCTGGGGATCAGAGGACCTGGGTTCTAATCCTGGCTCTTCACCTGTCTGCTGTGTGACTTTGGGCAAATTACTCAGCTTCTCTGTGCCTCAGTTGCCTCATCTGAAAATTGGGGATCAAATCCTACTCCCTCCTACTTAACCAATCAATTGTAATTCATTCAATTATAGTTACTGAGTGCTTACTGTGCACAGAGCACTGTACTAAACCCTTGGGAGAGTACAATATAACAATAAATGGACTCAATCCCTGCCCACTGGGAGGTCCATATGGGAAAGGAGCTATGTCTAACCTGATTATCTCATATCTATCCCAGAGCTTTGTAGTGTAAATGGCACATAATAAACACTTATCAAGTTCCATCATTATTGTATCCCTTTCTTCAACATATTTTGTTGAAAATGAGTGTTATCTAGAATAAGCAGAACAAGTAAAAAATATTTTTGCATTTTAACTAAGATCTGATTTTTCTAAATTACACACACATCACATACACTTCCATTGGTATTTTAGGAAAAATTTACTCTGCAAGGAAGATGTTTTTCTTTTTCCTGATCAAAAATGCAACAACAATCAAATCATGAAACACAAAATCAATAGCCAATCAATAAAAATAAGCCTGCCCTTGGGCTTAATTCAAGCAAGCCATTCATTTAGCTTATGCAATGGACCTATCAAACCCCATTCAGCATTTCAGACATACTAGCAACATCAAGTGAACATGCAATGACCAAATGAGAATATGCCCCACTGCCATGCATTAACCATGTTCATCTCTGAAATAAAATTTGATATCTTAGCCAGTTTTTCTTAAATCACTCTGGAAGTACATGAATTATTGTTGTTAAAGTTAGGAAATACTCTGTCCAATTACCATTGCTCCTTTTAAGATTTTAACAAATGTTTAACCTTTGCCTACTCCATACAGCCCTCTATTTCCTTGTGAAATCTCCCTCCAAACAGAACTTCTATCTTTTATAGGCTTAAATATCAAAACTTCTACGGTGCTTCAGAATGCCCCCAAATATTATTCTAGGATTGGGTCAGTGGAGGCAGTTTTTGAGAAGCAACTTGGCCTAGAAGAAAGAATACAGGCCTGGGAGTCAGAGGAGCTGGGTTCTAATCCCATCCCTACCTCTTGTCTGTCTGTGACATTGAGCTTGTCCCTTAGCATCTCTAGGTCCCTTAATATCTCAGCTGTAAAATGGGGATAAAATACCCCTTTTTCTCTCTTAGACCATGAGCTCTATATGGCCCAGGGATTGTGTCCAACCAGGTTATCTTACACTGCGCTGAGAACAGTGCTTGGCACATAGTAAGCGCTTAAATACCATCATTATTATTATTACAATGCTTGGCACATGGTAAATACTTATCAAATACCACAAAACAAAACAAGCATGGGCCCTTTAAGAGCCCACACCACAGTCCCTGAGGTTATATTTCCAATTGCATTATTCAAAAGGCTCAGGTTTTTCATTTAATGAAGATTACATCTTGAAATGAAGCAGAGAAATGTTGTTTTCTGGTTTTACCAATTTTCTGCCACTCATCTTAGCCCTCCCTCAGCTGTTGCTCCTGGTGATGTTCCTGGGAGCCCTATTTCCCCAGGGGTGGGTGCATGATAGCAGACCAAATCCACTGTTACCTAATGCTCACAGTGTTAACTATTCACTAGAACAGGTTTTTTTTGTTTAACCTTAATGCTGGGCACCAAGCTAATTGTATGTCATTGTTTAAATTCATTTGAAAGATATCCCACCCGCTAAACCCAAAGCAATTCTCTTCTCTCACACTTGTCCCTGCTGATGCTTGAGGATAAAAGATAGTTTTGGGGGTATAATAACAGTCTACAACACAGATATTATCTACTGTCTTGCTGTTCTTGGACTTCTTAATGGACTTGTCTATTTTAAAGTGCCAAAACCCATATTGGATGCAAACAGCTCTTTCTCATACTGTCACCTTGCTGAAAACAGTCAGCCACAAGATGGAACCTCATTAACTGCCATACATACAATTTTCAAACCGACAAGAAAAACCATTTTTAGGAGGGATCGCTTCATGCCAATTTATTGCATCATTCATTACATTTGCCTCGATGTTATGTTTATGTGTACTGTAAATATCACATTATGAATAAAATGATTTAGGGTCTTGTAATACCAAAAGCAATCAGAAAGACCAATTGTGTAAAATTCAAAATTGAACATCAGAAGAGGACAATTACATAGAAGACAGAAGATTCAGGTAGTTTTCCTAAATTGGAACTGCTGTACTAAAGAATTAATTACAGAGTTATTCAAGTCTGACCAATTTAAAATTTGGAAAACACCAATAAGCCCGGACAATAAGACACCTAATTTAGGCCTGCCAATTTTATTCCATACACAGATTCATATCCTGTGCTAAAATAATTCATCACAAATTTTAAAATGATTTGTGATTGCGATTTAAGGTAACTGAATGTGCAAATAGTTTCACAAAAGAAACAACATTAACATTGTTTCTTCAAAATATTTAGGATTCCCTTGGAAAAAAGCAATTAAAATTTTATCTTCGTAATTAATCACCCCAATCTTATTCATCTGGGGGTATGGGTGTGTATTCTGAGGAAGTAGATAAAATTTCAAAGAAATAAATCCCTTTAGGGTTCTTTTTTTTCAGCAGACTATAGTTACTACTATTATAATTATACACAAAAAGAGTACTTGGAAATTTAGGATATTAGAGATATTTTCATAAATATAATTAAGGGTTGTAACTATGCTGCAATACTACTGATACCATCTGAATCTTCTTTGTGGAAAAAAATCACTCTAAATCTTTTCCTTTATAGAGGTATCTTGAATTTTTCAATGTCATCATCATTTTTATTAGCTTGGATGACCATCTCATTCTCTTGAGTCAATGCCAAAGAATATCTTAGATTTACAGAACATATAAGATTTGATGTTTTACCTTTTGGCATCTGATTTTTGTGAGTATCATTTATGTAATTTAAGCTGCATCTTGATACAGTTCACTTTCTCTGTAGGTATAACATTGAAAACTTTTTGCTGTTCTCAAGAAAAAAAATAAAGCATGTATACTTTAAGAAATATACCTGCCTGAATCTGGAAATAAACTGCCCTAATTTTGTCCTTACTTTTTGGACTTTCAAAATTAACTTTTCAAGCATTTGGATACTTTATTTTATATGCTCATAAAAAAATACTGTAGCTGCAACATGCTAACAACACACCTTTGTGAAAATGAAATGAACACTATTATTGAAAAAGCAACTCCACTGATCAATCTAGGTAGAACAAAATGCACCATGAGCTCAGTGTGTCTTGCATTGCTCGTTGATATTACTGATTTCAGGAGTCATATAAAGTAACTTGCTTACCTGTCTGATACAGCATGCCTCAGCCACACATGCAATTTTTTTTTTATATTCAGAAACATTTAAAAAAATAAAAGTCATTACCAGAATAAGCACTTTTGACAGCAACGGTGCATGCATAGCATTTTAACATTCACATCGTGTCTTTGGAAATTTGAATCAACAAACTGCATTTGATTTACATACATTCACACGTTCACACTTCAGGGAATCTTTCTTGGAGTAAGTTACAGGAACACAAAAATCACTCACTGCTTTCTATTTAGGAATCTCCTCTGCGGAACCCCAAACCACCTCAGCTTGACCCTGAAATCAGCACGCCTACTGGACACTCTTCTACTTCCAATCACCCTGCCCAATGTCTGGTTGCAGATTTTGAATCCAGCTCCTACATTCTCACTTCAAACAAAGCCTGCCCCACACAACAGATACTCATTCCCTTTTGCAAACTGCATTTGAAACCCCAGTTTAGAAGTTATGCTTTTTCTACAATGTAGAGGTCAAAGTTGGAGTATACCGAAGGAACATTTTTGTTCTTATTCAAAATGTAGAAGGCTCGGGAAGCTATGTAACTATTTGGAAAACGGTCACCAGTTTTTCCCTATAGATTAATAAACTATTATTGTTATGCTGAAATGTCTGTCTTACTTGAGCAGCTATATGGTTGTATATATGGGATACTTTTGCAGGGTCAATTTGGGATTAGAAACCATCATTATATATCATGACCTGGCCTACAGATCCAGAAGACTAGTATTGTAGTAAATGATTCTCAGTTAGCACTCAGCCTCCTCTCTCAAGCTCTTTTAATGCCTGAGGACACTTCAGTCTAACTTTCCTTGCTCTACCAAGCTGGGATGCGATTTGACCAAGATTAGGAGCTGATGCTGTCTCTCATTGGCTGGGTTATTTTACATGAATTTATCCTTAATCCAAAAGGACTTACCTGTCACTGTAGGCAGCTGCAGTGGCAGTGGCAGGTTGGGCATACCTGTAGGCAGCATAACCACCCTGAAAGACAAGTACAATTCATCTTAGGAGATCATCATGGTTATACGCAGTATTTCCCAACACTCAGGCAGAACTATAAGGTCTTTGACCTAAACAGTGCAATTCTCCCCATGACGTTAAATGAAGTGACTGGGTGGTGGGTTCACTTGATCTGGAGAGTTCATTGGTTGAATACCAACCCCCTCCTTCTTCCTGATGTTTCGATAGATTTAATTCCACTCAACCATAGGGATGAATCAAGATCATTTTAACCAAAGTCTCTGGACAGTAATTTCTTCTGTGAAGAAATTAACAGGGTGCCTAAATACATATTTTAGTGGTTTTTAAAGCTCTCCATTGAAGCAGGTTGGAAAGTATAGGTACCTTTCTGTACCCTGAACATTTAAAAAACGGTATTTAAAGTGATAGGATGCCATATGACATTTTGGTTCGATGAAGCATGCATTGTCTTTGTTAAAACAAATGTCCCAAAATATTTTAATTTGTAAATCAAATCATTATTAAGAAGGATTTTTTAAAAAATTCAATTAGCATTCAGTTGTACGTAGCCATAACTGCAGCTGTTCAATTAAGAAAAAGGGACAAACAAGCACACATTTTTGAACAGAAATGTGTGCAGTGATGCATCAATGATCAAACTGTGAAAACAGTAAGAGCTTCCTGTTCAATGGACCGTGGTGGCGCATCAACCATTTCAAAATGATTTCAGCATAATTAACAAAAGGGACTTTATCTCCACAGATAACACAAACACCATTTGTAGTCCTACTAGAATCTACCTTCCCGGAATTTGGGACAGAGGACGGTTCCCTGTGCCCTGAGCAAGGGCGTCTCATTGACGTGGGTGGGAGGGTTCAATGCTCTTTATCCATGTACAAGGTCATCCAATGAGTCAATCCACAGTATTTGTCTAGGTTGCAGAGCTCTGTACAAAGATTTGAACCTTTCCAAAAGAAAGCAAAAGAACTGGTAGACATTCCCTGCCCACGGTGAGCTTAGGGTCTAGAGAATCTATAATGAACTACAGTCTGGAGGACTGAACAGAATGCATCTCTCAAAGAACTGAAGGAAAGCAGAAAAACTGCTTCTACTGCCCTGTCCTTCAGTTTTTGATTGAGGGGGCCCTGGTTTATTGATATGAGAAGAGCTAAAGGGCTTTCAGAAGCAATGGAAGTGACTCTCCTCCTCCTTGTACAAAGCTGTCAAGGCACATCTACTCTTATTTTCCATAAACTGATCTATTTAGTGCTCATCCATCTGAAGGATGCTGCTTCTTTGTCTAATTCATTCAATTGTATTTATTGAGAGCTTACTGTGTGCAAAACACTGTACTAAGCGCTTGGGAAAGTACAATATAACAATAAACAGATATATTCCCTGCTCACAACAAGCTATGAAGTCCAATTAATGTACCTGACATTACAGTATCGTGGATCCTTTGGCAACAGCAAAGTTACTTTATTAATGAAGCAGTGGAGAACAGGAAAATTCAGATAGCCTACCTAAAAGGACAGGCCTCCCTAGGTCTGTGTCACTCCTCTAGGCCTGTGTCACTGTGGTACCATTGTGGCAGTCAGTCTTTTTGCTTAGCTAATATTAGGGTAAGCTTAATGTCTGATATTATTAAAGGTCTGGTAAAACATTCTGGTGGCCTTTTCACCTTGAACCAGTGGTTGAATTGGCTTGGGGCAAGCATAGCATTTCGATCACTTTTACTGAGAGAAAATGTGACAAACTTGATCTTTGGTGTCATCATCACTGGATTACTAGGCAAAGTCAATTTTTTCAAAATGTTTTTATTGCCATAAGCCATCAGCATGATCTCCAGGAACCCTGCTGCCAACACATACACCAAACTGGTAGACAGCCTGGCAAGCTTTCTCATCCCCCTTTTCGACCTCCTCTAGACTGCATCCTCTTCGTGGGCAGGGAACGCATCTACCAACTCCATTATATTGTACTCTTCCAAGCATACAGTGTTCTGAACACAGTAAGCACTCCATAAATACAATTGATTGATGGATTGATCCTATCCCGTTGATGTGTTTGAGGCCTCAGGGCAATTTCCAGCATCCCAACTTGCTCCACTCCACCCAGGTGGAGAAGATCAGAGACAGGCTCTTGCTTCTGCAGCTTCAGCATTCTGGTTACTGTTTTACTGCAGTAACTGCTAACAGTTGTAGTTTTGACCCAATGGCTGGAATGCATATTTCATAAATCAGGTTTGCCTACTACTTATAAGGAACCCTCCATACTATTGTTCTGACCGAAGAGCCCATCTACCCAGCTGGCAAACCCAGGTCATCCTGGAAGCAGGTCCCACTGAAAATGATCCACTCACTGGACTCGGGGGTTGCCTGCAGCCTTGTTTCTGAAGAGACCGCAGGCTAATTTTAAACCACTGTTCAGCAGATATTGGGTCTCACTGTGGTGAAGGGTCAACATACTGCACTATTATTTCAGCCAACTGGTGATATGTAGTCCCAGAGATTTGCATCTCATCAACTGACTGACTGCCAGTTGAGGAATTTAGACAATCTGCCACTGGAAATGTATCAAGTTACAGGAACCCAGCATTACAGGGAGAGCTGTTTGATTTTAAAAACAAGACTTCTTTAAGGGTTTCTCTTTTCCTTTGACGGGGTTGTTGCAGAGATGAAATTCTAAAGGGTAAATCCTTAGGGGATAAAAATGGACAGTCAGCATCCAAAATTCTCCTTCCTCCTCTGCCCCCTGTGGGACAGAGACTGGGTCCAACCTGCTTGTATATACTCCAGTGCCTTAGAACAGTGTTTGGCATCTAGTAAGGGCTTAACGAATTCACTCTTGTCATTATTATTATTGTCATCATTATTATTTCATCACCATCATCATCCCTGGACAGCAGTAGCTAAAAGGGAAGACTCCAACCAATCAGAAATCATCTTGAGGATGCAATCCCTTAAAGCAAAACAAAACCAGCACCTGTAAGACTTCCCCCAGAGTTTAGTCATTTTCCTATTGGTAACAAAAAGCCCAGTTACAAACCTCCCTTTTGGTCATTTAAAAAGAGGCTTTAAACATGTGTGTTGCTTGGAAAAAATATGGATTTGTACATTTTTTTTCCTACAATTGTCAGTTTTGCATCAGGCAAACTCAATCTATATGTCCTCCATTTCAGGCTGTGTTGTTTTTTTTTCGGTGTTGGGGGTCTGGATTAAGGATTGTGGATAGGCAAACTGGAACAAAGAAGAGTAAAGTCTAGAAATTACAATCTCTGGAAGAGAAGTAATAAAAGTTAACTTGAAAGTTGCCAGACAATAGGTTACATGATCCAAGTGGCATATGGTGATGTCCTTTTGGCTATCACAGCTACTCCTTACATCTGATGAGACCCTCGAGAACAACTCACTGGAAATCACTGCTCTAGAGAACTGTGATTGGTTCCGACTTTGGAGGAATGGCATTGACTTCTGGAAGAGTAGCAGACTGAACCTGATTTGTAAATGTCAAATGGCAATACATTTGGGTCAGAGATAAAGGTGTTAGTTGAACTTAGGTGGAAACAGGATTAAGTGGATAGAAAATTTGTCATCTGCACTGTAATTTTTTTAAATTGTACTTGAGATTTTTGACTATGAAATCCTTGTTAAGAATGTATTATTTTCATGCATTAAGTCAATGCAACCTTTGTGCACAAATTGAAAAGTGATTGAAAAAATGACAAAGTACTTTAATTTGCCTTTTTAACAGGTAACTCTAATCAATTTTACTACGTCATATTTTGTAATTCACTGAGCACAGCCTAGACATTTTCAAGGTCCTGAAAATTTCATTTAAAGGCTTTCAGTTTATAGTACTCACAGTAACCAGAATATATTACAATTGATTAGGTCCTCCAAATCAAAAGTATCTCTCTGACAATTTTATGCTCTTATTTTTATTAGAGTTAAGAGAAAAGGAGGCAAAATTTCATCTTTCATTTTAAAAAATGCCCCCATATCTCACTTTTAGGTTGGAAAATAAAAAGTTTAAGTAATTCTATAATTTAAAACTCTTAAGTGCTTTAGAATAACAATAATAACACTTCTGGTAATGCTCTGAGAGTCAAGTTTATCCTATTTATTACTCCTCCCTTCTGAACAGTATGCCTAATCTTCCTCTCATTTAGACTGAGCCCCATGTGGATCAGGGACTAGATCCAATCTGATTATCCTGTATCCACCCCAGCAGGGCTTAGTGCAGTGCTTAGTACAGGGCTTAGCACATAGGAAGCACTTAACAGATAGCACTTTTTTATTGTTGTTATTACCTTAGACCCTCCTGAAAACTCTGTTAAATGCTTTTAAGCTACAAACAATGAGGCATTACCATGCCCTGCATAGAGTTTACATATGGGAATTCTGTCTCCAGGTTAAAAAAATTCTGTCTCCAGGTTAAAAATGTATTTATTCAGGGTTGATAAACCAGCTAAACATTGAAAATCACTTCTCCATTTGGGGTGTCAGAACATTAGCTTTCCATACAAACTTTCAAATAGAATGCTACCATCAATCCCCATAGTTGCCATCATGGAAATCAAATCTCCAGTGTGTGTATACTTTAGAAATACTGAATTAATTACACCCAGGAGATGGAAATGTTCCTTTCCTTAGGGTGATTCTTCTTCTGGTCACCACTGCATTTTCAATCAATCACTGATAATTTTCATTTACACTGCCTGCTCTTCATTTTAAGTTTATGATGTGACCATTCATAGGAACAGCTAAGCACTGGGAATTTTCTATCAAGGATAAAGCTGTCAACCTCGGGCTGGGTTCTGACCCCTCAACACCATTTGCCAGATTTTACCACCTTCAGGGCTTGCTTGGATGTGATAAAGAAGGTTGGCCCCTGAGGACCAATAGGGCTTAATATAATGTTTCTGCCAGTGTGAAACATTTGACCTTGCTGAAAGTGAGGATAAAGCAGGAAATACCTGCACTAGTAATGATGACACTATGGGCCACTAAGTAGACATAAGGAAGTGTTGACACCCAATCTTTACAACTGATTCCATTCAAAATGGAAAAATGCAGCTGTCTAGGTTCCTCCTCTTTGTTCTCCTCCTGTGTAAATTTTTACAAGCCCCCGTATTTTGCTGGTTAGTAGGATTTCACAGCAATCCACAGTCAAAATGATGAGCTTTTCCATCAGTCAAGACTTCATACCTGCAGTAATTTATTGCCATACACAGGCTCTTGATACACTACTCTATAAGGAAACAGAAATGTAATGTTTTCAATGCAAAAATGAAATAAATAAAAACACATAAGTCACATAGAAATTCCAGAGCAATTCCTTTACAAGTTTGCTTTCACTTCATACACATGGCAATGGACTGATTCATAAAAGGAGATGAGATGAATTTTGCCCAAGAATCCTAGTTTGAAAGTCATGAAAAGAAGAGATAATTGGAAGTATATCATATCTTTTCACAATATGTGGACATATTGTGAAATGGATACATTGTCATTTCATCAGTTTGGTTTCTTAAATATAGGTCAAATTTTTTAAAAAGTCTTCATTGATAAGAGTCACATTCATGCCTTGTTTTACTTGTGCAATCCTCAGGGATAGATGGAACTTAACACATTTTGGTAAACTGTTGAAGATAAACAATGAGTGCATCAGCCTTACACTTCAGATACAAAATGGCAGAATTTTAGTTTTTAAAATTTAAGGTGGCCAAAGGAAAATTACATTCATTTGGCTCAGCCAGAAACTCAAAATGTAGATCATGAAATAAATGACTTTGCCTGATTTATACAAGCTGTTTTGAAAATGTTTTCATAAAGAACACTAGAAGAATGTATTATAGTTTAATGGGCCCTCAAGATTTATTCCATTTGGCCTTGACTCTTTCTAAAGTGACTTCTTTTTAAGTCTCTGACATAGCAAGTTTCTAGAGAATGCACATCTGTTTACTTATTTTGATGTCTGACTCCCCCCTTCTAGACTGTAAGCCTGGTGGGGGCAGGGATCGTCTCTCTTTATTGCTGAACTATACTTTCCAAGTGCTTAGTATGGAGCTCTGCACACAGTAAGCACTCAATAAATATGACTGAATGAATTAATGAATGAAAGGTGGAAGAGTGTGGCCTAATGGGAAGAGTAAGAGCTTGGGAGTCAGAAGACCTGGGTTCTATACCCAGTTCCACCACTCACTTGCTGTGTGACTTTGCAAAATCATCTATCTTCTCTGAAACCTCAGTTTTCTGACCCATAAAATAAGGACTATATACCTGTTTTCCCTCCTACTTAGACTGTGACCTTCTGTGAGAACAAGACTCTATCTGATGTGATAACCTTGTGTCTACCTTAGTGTAGTGCTTAGCACACAGTAAAGGCTTAACAAATTCCAAAAATTACTAATGGCATTCCAGGTGACCTGATTAGAGTGATCTTTGAGCAGAACTGAGCAATAATTTTCTCAGATATTTATGGGAGGCAGGATCTGGGATTTGTCTTTTAACATTTCATTCTAATACATAAATGTATTTATAGCATTTAGAGATTCATATAGCTGTATAGAAAAAAAAAGCCTCCTTCATTAATCTAAACACCTCCACTGACATCAAAGACGATCGAGCTGGGTCTGTCAGAGAATGAACTTTCTGAGGGATCTGACTCCACTTTTTATTTTTCCCCCCAAAGCTCACTGATATACAAGACTGGAGTAAAAATAGGACCATTGTAGATGTTGCAGCTTCAGGAGATTTATTTTTCTCAATGTATGTTGTCCTCTTGGTTAAGCCATTTGCAGTGTTGGTGCCTGAACTAGCCACCACTGAAATAGAAAACAACTCTGGTCTCAAGAACTACTTTCCATGCATAGCATTATGTCAATTTCCACTTGTTCTTATTAGCATCCTGTCAACTGGTAACTCATAACTAAAGCAACCAGGAATGATATTTTAATATTCACTATTGTTTCACATGCTCTATGATGCTTATTAAGTGTGGTGTTTCTATGCTCCTGCTTGCCTTATCACATTACACTAAGAAGTACCAAGCTTTCAGTCTGTAGTAATAAAAATAGGTTATTTTGAGGGACTAGTTTCCTCTCTGCTTAATCATAATTTAAAAATCCTAAGTGAAACTTCATTAAGTGGGGTTATAAGGCTAATTTATTCATTCCTCTCCTGCTCATTAAGCTAATATGAGAACTGGACTGACTTGCAGTCTCCCAAGCTTCATGGTGGTCTGGGTGGTGGGTTCAGAAAAGTCTTTGAGATTTACTGTGGGTTACTTAGGGAACCCTGAGGGAACCAGGAAAGGCTGGAAGGCGTTCCTAACTGGGGACCTCCCATGGAAGGAGTTCCAAGTAACACTCTCTCCCAGGATTCTGCTGAGCTTTTGGAGGGGGAAGCCGCACTCCAGAAATCCTTTAAGTTTCCCAGAAAATTACAACAGAGACCTCAGGGACACTCCAGCCATATAGGGGTGGGGGTGGGGATGGGGTCTAAACTTGGAGACTTCTTGTCCTGACCCCAAACTCAGTGGAGGGTCCTTGGAAATCACCCAGTCTCTGATGAGACTTGAGTACCTACAAAGTGCCATGGCATAGAGGCTTCCCAGTTCAGGTAAACATTGCACATCATTTTCCAGTAGTGGAGAGTTAGGCAGAAAAGGCACAAATTAGGTGGTAAGGATCAACATGCCCTAGTGGAAAGAGCATGGGCCTGGGAATCGGATGAGCTGGGTTCTAATCCCAGCTCTGCCAGTTGCCTACTTGTGACCTTGGGCCAGTCACTTTACTTTCCTGTGCCTCATTTTGCTCATCTATAAAATGGGGATCCAAGGTCCAATCTCCTCCCTACTTAGACTTTGAGCCCTATATGGGATGGGGTTGTGCCTGTTCTGATTAGCTTCTATTTATCCCAGAACTTAGAACAGTGATTGACACATAGTAAGCACTTAATAAATACCCAAAAAATCAATAATAAAATTAATAAAGTTCCTTTGGGCAGGGATCATATTTTTACTTCAATTGTATATGCCAAAGTACTGATCCAAGTGCTCTGCAAACAATAAGTGCTCAATTAATAATGATGATAATGATAATGATTCTCCTACTACTTCTTCCTTATTTAATGCCAAAAGATGTATTCTGAGTTCACCCTTATCCTGGCAGCTAAAAAAAATGCACCCTTAAAGGCAGTGCATTTTCTAAGGCAGATTTGCAGTGGCATTTCAGAATAGAAAAATGAGAATTTAAAACGAATACAAGTACATTATTGGCTCTTCAGTCTGAGGAGATGAAGGCTGAGAGGACACATAAGATTGATAACCAGAGAATCATGAAAGATGCAGAGAACAAAAAGGCAGAGTTGTTCACCATGTCCCCAACCACCAGGAGGAGGGGACATATGCTAAGTCTTGAAAATGTTAGGTCAAAACCACTACAGGAAATAATTCTTCACCAATCAGTAATAGGTATATGAAATTCCTTACTATAGGAAGGTGTGCAGGTGAAAAAAATATCTGAAGATTCAATCAAATTTGGGTTAATTCTTGGAATGATGATCCATAATGGATCACTTGGACAGTTTAACATAATCATCACAATGGAAATTCAAGCATCATGTTGCCACTCCTGAGCAAGAATGCCAGATTAGTTGGGTCATTGGTCTAATCCAGTAATTTCATGTTTTATTCGCTTATAACTCTTATAATGTTCCTTAGTAGTAACAGAAGAGATGCTAATGCTTCGGCCACCCATAGTGTTTCAGGAATCTAAACTGTGACTTGTTTTTGGGTCCTACTGAAGTCAAAGGAAATTCCAGATAAACAGGTTTATGGGATTAGAGACCCTGAGCAGTCTAATCAAAATGTCTCAAACAATAAAAAAATCTTGTTTCCACTGAAATGCCCTAAGCTTTAAACAAGAAAAATCAATTAAGGAAAATGGTTGCCTTACAAGGAGGAAACATCAGAAAAACTCAGAAGTTTCTATAGGAGTGTAACAAGAAAGAGCAGTCAAACATAGAAGGTATTTGAGTCTCAAACACCAACTCCTCTGTAAACATCAATATCTTTCATTTGGTAATTTTGTCCAAGGAAAAAGTCATCCTTACTACTAGAGACGAGAAGGATGATGGTGATGGAGGCCTTCTGGCCCTCTGAACCTGGATCAAACCTAACAGGTTGAAGACACTTCACTACATCCATCTCCTCAGTTACCAAGGTACGCTTGTTAAACAGCTAGGAAAATGTGCTTCTAAGACTTTTCATTGTTAGGCTGCCTCCTAATGTCAGGGAAGGAAACAGCCTAGAATATGCCTCTCTCCTCTATGTGTGAACCTCAGGCACATGGAAAAGGTCTCTCTGCAAGATTAGGTTCACCTGCCAAAATAGTGATTAGAAATTTTGCCTTATCAGATGAAGAAGGGACAAAAGGAGTGGGGCCAGTCTCCTGTCTCCTTGAATTGAGACTAATTCCCAGTTCGAGAGAGAGGCTCTCCATCTAATCTGGAATTTGGGCCTAGAGGAGAACTGCTACATTTAGCCATCAACTTCTGTCCTTCTCTGATAATGAGAATGCACAATTTCTATGGTCACTAATCCCAACTAAGGGATTCTGTGGAAAAGAAAGCCTTTTTCAGGTGGATACTTTAGCATCAAGTCTCTCAGAACAGGCTTGGAGCTAGGGCTGAGGCTACAAGGTTCTCAGATTCCCCAAAACATTACTCTTTTCTATCCAATTAATCCTCTCTTCAATTCAGGTTAGTGGTAATTGTTAGATTTCCTCCATGATGATTCATCCTAAAATGGAATTTTCTCCCCAAAGAAAGAAATCATCTTCAAAAAAGAGATTTGGTCCTTGAGAAACTAAGTCTCTGTTGTCATTAGTATTAAAATTGTAGACATTTGAAACATCTTGAAGATTCCAACAAATGTGCTTCATAGTCCCATTGTATTTAGTGATCAAAAAGTCAATCTGATTTTTCTTCTGTGGAGAGAAGACACATCCTCATCTCCGAGATCTCTCCTTCAGTTTAATGGTAGAGGTGGACTATTGGAAACCAGCCTTAAGTTAGAACCCCCTGTATAATAAATAGCGTAGATTCACTTAAAATGAAATCTAACACTTCGGAAAGTCTGTCCTGTGAGAATGCATCCCTGTTCTTCTAATTTAATATAGATGATCCTTGAGGTGTTGTCCTCCAAACTTCTCAACCAAAACCCTTCCTTTTTACCTGACTCCTCATCGGGCTCCATGGCTTTTTAAGGCGTTCCAGCAGGACTCAACGATATGTCTGACATTAGTCCAGGCCATTGTTCACCTTTCATTTGGCTCGTTTTACCAGGAGAATCAATCAGTCAATCAGCCAGAGACATTTGGGGTAAGAAAAGCAACTCTTATGTTGCTGCTAAGAAAATATTAGATTCCTGATGCTCAATCAAGGAAAAAAAATATTGGAGAGATTATTTGGGAATTCCTGACTGTGGGTCACTGAATAGTTTAGCTAAAGTATAAATGGTTTAGATTCCCCTGCATGCAGGGTAACACCAGAGATACCGTGCAATGTATGATTTAAGAACCTGAGCGGGTGCAAGGGGAGAAGAGAAAACATCTATATTTACATTGATTGAGGTTGGAATTTTCCTTTCATTATCATCCATTATCTCTACAGCCTGACTTTCTGCAATACCAAACACCTCCTCCTCCTGAGAGTGCTTCTGAGTCAGTGATGAAGTGGTGGTGAATGGTGAACATCTCTCTTTAAAAATTTCTCAATTGCTTCAGTGGCCTTGAGGCTGGAAATAGGTCTAGTCAAAACACCCAAGGAATTTGGAAAATCTAATTATCTTTCAGGCAGCAAGTAATGGTGAGCCTAGCGCTCTAGCAGAAACAGGTCTTACTCAAAACCTTATTTCATGAATAGTTTTGCAGTTTGTATTTTCAATGTCTTTTGCTTGTTCCTCCCACACCTACTGAATGCTTTCCTACTATTTCTAAATTCTTTTACTGTTACTATTATCTTTCTTCTTTGTCTTTAGATGAGGTTTTTCCCTCTAGCTCAATTAGTCCTTGTAGCTATTTGCATTGCTTTACTTTTTTTTTTTTACTGTGTCAGTATCATTTTCTCCTAGGTTTCTTCTTTCTTCCAAATCTCCAGCTCACACCATTTAAAATGGCTAGCCAAGCTGGAAGTGGGAAGTAATCAATTGGGAACTAATCCATTACCTGCTGCTCAGTAGGGATGTAATAAATTCTGAATCATTGATTCACTCCCAGCTTATTCTTACCCATCTAGATCAAGCCATGCTTCATGGCTTACAATGAGGGTGAAGGAAAGAAAGGGCACAGATAAAGACGATAAGCCAGAAGATTCCATTGCCCTGGAGCAGTATGAAATGTAGACAATGGATTCAAAGCAGGAGGCCAGTTATATCGTCTAATAATGAATATAGGGATGTTTGGTAATTAGAACAGGCATTGGCCTAGAAAAACAGAGGAATACTTTGTTGCTTGGAAAGCACTAGGAAGAAGAAAATGGGATGTGGAGGAGGATGGAAATTTCAGGATAATAGAGTGGGCATTAATGATATTAGATTCCTCTTCAAAAGATACTTTTTCTATATTTACCTTCCTGAAAGCATCCCTGGAGATTGTAACTGAGTCAAACAGGGGAGAAACTCCTTTCTGGTTCTAACAGATTGTCTTTTGTGGTCTGAAAAGTAGCCTGTCTCTCACAACCCGATAAATGTAAAGCACCATTCATTTTTAAAGATTGTTAAAGTCTAACAACATAAGTAGAAAATCTAATAATGTGAGTGCATCCTACCATTTATTTCAGCTATTGCTGCTTTTATACCCATTACCTGGATTTTAAGTGAGATGTAAAGCATTTCAAACATGAAAAACATAAAAATCTAGATTTCTGGATCTAGCAAAGTGAATGTTGTTTTCCTTTCATGAATGAAGGGATGTGAAACCTAACTGTGCACAAACTTGAAAAAAAATTTTAATGTATAAATTAAAGTAAATATACATAGAACTGTAAAGAGGTGAAAACATGTGGATCAATAAGAGCAAACTAAATTCCTTATGTGACTTTCTAGAATATTTTACAATTGTATTTGCTTTACCCCAGTTTGAACATCACTAAATCAAACAATTCATTTCTTTCCTTTCAACCATAAAAGCACTTTGCATCATTTCGCTTGATCAAAAATTGAAATTATTTGATCTATTTTTGGTAAATGGAATATTTAAACTCTTCCATCCTAGTTTTCTCTAAAGGATCATTGGTAATAAATATAAGTGATGCTTTCTAATGCCATCTAATGCATTTTTAATGTTCATATCAATTTACTTTAATCAATCTCTTTGTAGCCCAGTGCTGATGGTGCTACAATTAGGGGGTAAAGGAAGCTGACTCTAGCAATACAAAGGTTTAATTATTCCTCTATCTATATTTAGAATTGTACTGTTTATATCAGAATATATAGATTTGTTGTTTAGAACAAACACAGTGTCTTACTAACATTCTGAACAGTGTGACCTTTTTTGAAAGCTATTAAGGAAAGTGGAGGTATAATTAGGCAAATGAAGTGCATTTTGTTAAAAACCTTCTTAATTTATTTTCTAGCTGAAAGCTTCACTGTCAGGAAAGAAGGCTTTCACTTTACTGTAGTTGTGGCATATAAATAATTAAATCTGTTTTTTTATTTATAAGAGTAAATGGAAACACAATTGAGAACACCTCTTTTAACTCTAGAGTTGAGTTACAGAGACCGCTACTCTTGTTGTTCTGTTAATTACACTGAAGATGAGCAGAAGATGTGCACAAGTTGTGGAAATAATTTTCTGAAATGTAAATTTTGTGCCAGTGAAAGATTTTGCCTTTAGTTTGCATTTATCCAGGAGTTGATTGAAGGGTTAATTCAGCTCCACTGAACAATGATAGCTATAATGGGCAGGAAGATCTTTCAATATGAGAGATAGTCCTCTAGATCCTTTCTGACAGGCCAGCAATGGTAAATAGAGAAAACAGAGGCAGCTAGGGAGCAAACTTGTAAAAGGAATGACTCAGGTAATGTACAAGGACAGCATGCACATTAATGAATACTTACATAAATGTCTGCACCATAAAATCCATCCTGGTACACAACACTGCAAGGATGCACACACAAAGAAAAACATCCATATTAGTGCATTTCCACATGCAAACACACCAACCCCTGCACTCTTGAGGTTAGTCTTGTCACAAGAAAGAGAAAGGAATAAATGGAGAGTCTTCACATTGCTTAAGGAGGTTGGGTAAATTACCAATCTCTTAAACTGAGAATAAAAAAGAAATGTCTTTTTTTAAATTATTGGTCAAAAAGCAAGAAATGGTGATATTAAAATTTACAGAATTTGTCACATATTGAGACTGTAACTAACAAAGATTAAAAAAATATAGAATAAAAAATGTTTACTTTGGCAAAGCAGGGGAACTGATTTCAAGAATTTAGATTATTCATTGAATCAAGTTTTCTGGTTTGTTTTTTTTTCATTTAACTCAGAGCATGTTTTATAAGGCAGATATTTACCCAGATCTGTAGCACACTGGAACATTTTTATCTTTATAAAGCTCATAGATCTTCCAGTCAAAGTACACATTTTAAAATGAAGCAGAAATGAACTTGTGGATTTTACCTACATTAGTGCACACTATATATTCCGTAGTCTTGGATTTATACATGCCTCTCATTGCCCAGACAGGACTAAAGCAGATCTACCTCTCACATCGTGTAACTGAAACCCCTCAATTTCTCATGCACTAGCAAAGTCCCTATTATTATATCAAAATAAGCCCAATCATTTTCCAAAAAGTATATAAAGGCACCTTTTTCAAGTCATATTTGGAACTGGACATTCTAGAAGAAAGACATAACACCTTTAAATGACAGTCATGAGTATGTCAGCAAAGAAGAGATAGCTTTGCATTTGTAAATTGAGATTTTTTTGTTAAATGGCAAACCCAAATCTTAGTTTTGAAGAGAAGTCCATCCATCTTGGTCTCCCTATTATTAAACCCAAAGGTGGACACAATCAACAACCAGCATAGCTTTTCAGAGATAGCCATTTTATAATGCAAACACATCCAAATGTCCATGACACTGACTCATTATGTATGGAATGAGAACTTGAGAAGGGGTTTACTTTTCAGAGATCACTGGTGATGTGATCTTTAAAAAAAATAATTGGGAATTTTATACACTCAGGAGAAAGTGAGCTACAGTTCCCTGCTGGTTTTTCTTCAGCAGTAAGACTAAGATTCAAGATTGGACTCATCAGTCAATCTAAGGTATTGATGTGTAAGTGGAGAGTCCTACAGTTTAGCTTTTTTTCCCACAGTTTAAAATGAGAATAAATTTCATCTACTTTGGGTCATTAGGTAAAGGTAGCATTTCATAAGGAAACTAGAAGCAACTTGGTTGTAACAAGCCAAGACTGTTTAGTCTAGAACTCCAGGTTGGGTTTAAGCTGTTATTTTAGTTAGTGGAAAAATAACTCTAGGAAGCAATTCTAATACTTTAACCTTTAACTTGCTTCCCACTTGGAAAGAAGCATTATATTTTCTTGTTGTTCTTTAGGATACAAATATGCTACCCCTTTCTTGTTGAGAATAATAGTTAAGACAACTGTGTGCTCTATCTCCCTTGAAGACAGGAGGTTAGATTAAATGACCTGTTAACCAGCTCTAAATAGGTCACTAAATAGTTGCATAGGTATAGAAACTATCATCAGTTTCCTTTTAGTTTTAAGTTAACCTCCTTTCTCCCAAGTTTTTTTCTTTTATTTTCTTATTCGCTCATACTTGAACTGTTTGGCAGTTCCCCCCAAACAATGCCTAACTTCAAGTATGACACACAACCTTTCTCCACATTTACAAAGCCCTATTAAAGTCACATCTCCTCCAAAAGGCCTCCCCCAAATAATCTCTCATTTCCCCTACTCCTTCTCCCTTCTGTGTTGCCTAAGGACATGGATCTATACCCTTTAAGCACTTGATATTCACCCCAAAGAAAAAAAAGCTCAAGGTCATACATTAGATGCTTTCAAGTAAAAATAGTGTTTGACATATTAATAAGATCTTGGCAGGAATGTAACACAGTTAACAAACATATATATATATATATATATATATATATATATATATATATATGTATGTATACACACACATACCTATGTATGTATATATACCTCAGTAAATATACATAGTATATATATCAGTATATCAAAAAATCAATCATGATAAAATGTTTTTCCTCTTTTACCTCATCCTCCTTTCTCAATAATTGCCCTTGAATGTTTTGAACTACATTTACTTTGCTCAGTGTCTCATTTTTTTTTCATTTCTTCATACCCTCTCCTTCTACACCTGCCATAATGGTGACTGAAATTTGTGTGAGATTTTCCTAGGTTGCCAATATGGATGAATTATCTCAGTGATTTAGGCAAAAATCCTTAGTACGAAGAAAGATATTATTTTCATGTAAATGCTCCAGCTTAGCTTTTTGCAGTGATCAAATTTACTCAATAGCTGATCAGTGAATTGAAGGGTCTAGAAGACAGAGTTGTAGTCCTCTAAGGAATAAGCCTGGTTGATGCAGTATGGGAGTTTGTGAAAAGCCAAATTTTTCAGCCAATATTTTCATGCAACTCAAAAAAGTAGATAAAGCTTTCTTTCATTCATTCAATAGTATTTATTGAGTGCTTCTATGTGCAGAGCACTGTACTACACTTTCAAAACTATTCCCAATTCTGAACTAGAAGCACATGGAAACATCCCTACCTAGAGTCTTATATGTAGTTTACAAGTCACTTAACTTCTCTGTGCCTCAGTTCCCTCATCTGTAAAATGGGGATTAAGACTGTGAGCCCCACGTGGGACAACCTGATTCCCCTATGTCTACCCAAGCGCTTAGAACAGTGCTCGGCACATAGTAAGCGCTTAACAAATACCAACATTATTATTATATTATAAAATACCCTGAGGTTCCCTTAATTACAAAAATATCAAATCTCATGGTGTGTATTTGATTTGAGTTTTGCTATACTCTTCATTTCTGGCCCATTTCTCTTTAGAGCACTACCATTAGGTGACAGATTCATCAATCAATTTTTTTTGAGTTCTTAATGTGTGCAGAATACCATACTAAGCACTTGGTAATAGAGTTGGTATGCACATTTTCTGCACACAAAGAGTTTACAATTTAGAGGGGGAGACAGACATTAAAATAAATTACAAATATGTGGGGCTGAGTTTGGGGTGAATATCAAGTGCTTAAAGGGTATAGATCCATGTCCTTAGGCAACACAGAAGGGAGAAGGAGTAGGGGAAATGAGAGATTATTTGGGGGAGGCCTTTTGGAGGAGATGTGACTTTAATAGGGCTTTGTAAATGTGGAGAAAGGTTGTGTGTCATACTTGAAGTTAGACATTGTTTGGGGGGAAATGAAAGAAAAGGAAAGCTGGTGCCCAATCAGAGTAAATTATTCTCTGACAATAGCTTGTCCTAGGGAGGCCCTTTCACTGAATTGTTCCTTATTTATCCCATTGTCCCATTTTCCTCATTGGAAGAGGATGCATAATAAGTATGACCAGTCCCTTCTCTCAGCAGGAATGGGAAGAGAGAAGCTTTAATGCAGCAACAGTGTTCTCTCCTCTCCAAAATGGGCCCTGGTGATCCTCCCTAATTGCATTTAAGGAAATAATTTAATGTGAGGGTAGTGTCTCTGCAAAACCTTGTGGTCCTTATCAAGAATCGTGTGACTTTAAAATTTTATAGGCAACATAAAACTATGATGTAAGTTATCCTGGGACTGAACCCTGAAGTAAAAAATGTAGTTCGAGGATGCATTAACAAAAATCATCCTCTAACTGTTCCAAGAATAAAATGCTTATTTTCTAAATGTCACGAGAGGCCTACTCCATTTTAGAAGATTGGATTTATAGGAAAAGAGGATCAATGAGAAGTGGCAAGTATACAGATATTGATAAATCAAGTTCAGAGTAAGTAGCAAGACAAGAGAGTTACCATCACACCGTTAACAGGTGCAGCAGTATTATGCTGGGATTGTCTGTCTAGTCATGCAAAGGTAATTGTATTGCCTGTCTATCACTTCAAGATGTGCTATGCTTTTGCAATAGCCTAATGCAAATGCGCAACTCATTTTTCTAGGAAAGTAATAACAGCAGTTAAACATTTGGGAAAAAGCAAGCGGGGAGCAATTGTACTGTAGCAAATTAGTTTACTAAAATAAAATGTAAGAAGTTGTATGCGGTTGTACCAAAATTATATACTAGGCTTACATTAAACATATGAATTATAAAACATGCAGAAACCAATATGTTCTTGAAGAATCACTGTGGCTACTTTAATAACACATTGTTCTGGAATTGTTCGGGCCTGATTCCCTTCTAATTATAAAAAATAAATACAAATATATATTATGATGTCAGATATAAAACCACTAGATTTAGATCTTCCTATCTGCAATAAAAAAGTACATTTCAGTATTTTGCCATGAATAGAATTTTGAAAATTAACATAGTGTTTGGAAAATATAACAGTAAAGGTAGGAGATGGTCTTAATTTAGAACTAGCACTTATTTTAAATGAGTTTTGCAAGCTCCTGACAACGCCTGGGTATTGGAAGGAAACATAGGAGGGTATCAGAAGGAAAAATCTACACCAAACTTAAGTCTAGAATTAATGATTTATGGAAAAGAGGGAGGAAGGATTAAGCCTTGCATTTATCTGGAAGATAACCTTGGACTCACGCCCGCCCCCCCCCTTTTTTTAACCCGTGCCTGTCAGCATGGAGTAATTTCCAGAAGGCTCTCAACTGTAGTCACGCTATTCTTGTATGGCAGGGAGGGAGAGATATCTTCATTTGGCAAAATTTAGGCACAGAGGTAAACTGAGTTGCCCAGGTCAAACAGCAAGTCAATAGCAGGCAGAGTAGGAAAGAGAACCTGGGTTTTGTAAGTATAATATAGAAATGGAGTGGCCCAGTAGAAAGAGCACGGGTCTAGAAATCAGAGGCCCTGGTTTCTAATCTTGGTTCTGCCACTTGCTGTGTGACCTGGGGAAAGTCACTTAACTTCTCTGTACTTCAGTTACCACATCTATAAAATGGGAATTAAGATCATGAACTCTATATAATAATGATCATGGTATTTGTTAAGCCCTTACTATGTGCCAAGCACTGTTCTAAGCACTGGATGGGACATGGACTGTGTCCAATCTGATTAGTTTGTATCTACCCTAGCATTTCATATAGTGCCTTGACACATATAAAAAGTCTAATTAAAGCCATCTCTCTCTGGAGCTCTTACCACTTCACTAGTCTACTGTAATCTACTTCTGTAATAAAGCCCCCAAATATAGAGTATACTAAAAAGTTAGTGTAGAAGCAACTGCAAATAAATGAGGTGATTACTGGGGCAGGAAAGTGTTAAATGTTCTGGGTTGAGACCCAGGAAGGAGGCCTTTTCTCCTTCAACCCACTTGCCCATTACACTAAAATAAAAATTCACTTCGAAGTCCTTTTGTCTCCAGTAGCCATCCCGTGGACAATGGCTTTTAAGCAGGTTTTAGAGAAGTGCTCTAGTGGAATGAGCATGGGCCTGGGAGTCAGAAGGAACTGGGTACTTATCCCAGTTCTGCCACTTGTCTGAAACCTTGGCCAAGTCACTTCACTTCTCTGTGTTTCAGTTACCTCATCTGTACAATGGGGATTAAGTCTGTGAGCCCTATGTGGGACAGGGACTGTGTCCAACCTGATTAGCGTGTATCCAGTGATTAGTACTGGTCTTGACGCATAGTAAGTGCTTAACTAGTACCATAAAAAAAATTTTAAGATTTTCTCAAAATTCTAATAATTAAAGGGAGATACATATTAAGAAGGTGGGTCCAAACACAAATAATTCTCTTTGAAATAAAAATCCTCAACATAAAGGAGGTTACCATTGATTTTAACCACATACTGTGTAACTTTAGATACTTTTAAAATGCCTCCATACAAAGAGCTGTCGTGACACATACCAAAAAAAGCCTTAAATTTTTTTTTTCCAGTTTTGTTATATAGAGCTTTTACTGGATTTATTGCATTTCAGTGGTGAAACTTGGGAATTTTGATGAATTGCCTGAAAGGTAAGTGCTGCAAATCCTACTGATCTTTTGCAGCACAGTCTGAAATGTTTCTACATCATCCTTTTAGAGAGGGGAACGAGATTGGTGCTGGGGTGCTAGAAATACGAGTAAGAAAGATTTGGTAGTAAGTAGTAAATTACTTTCTCATGGATGTTTCCAGAACCTCCTCTGGTCCTCTGAGTAGGGATTGGCTTGGAATGAAAGAGTTGGTATAAGGATGGAAAATCCTTAGAGGAGGCTATAGAATTGACAGTCTGGACATGGCTGCACCCTCCTTTCTTCTCCATACACTATGACTTGGAAACCTTGGCAATGCTTGCCCCCAGAGACTTCTTTCTGCTGTTGGGAAAGCCCCTCCCTGAGTGCAGCTGGCAATGGTAAGGAAGTTGCTTCAGAGTTTCACTCTAGGGATACTGGCATGGTGGCCTGAGGGCTGAACTAATAGGGCATGAGTTTCCCAAGCAGAATGCAATGTCAGACCCTCATCCCTCTCCTCCTCCTTCTGTTACTCACGTCTCCTCTCTGGCTGGTGAGGCTGGGGCTGGGGGAGGTGCTTCTGAGTCTGCAGAGTCAAAGCTCCCTCCTTGGGAGCCAACTAGGCTCTAATGCTCATACTCTAAGCTATAAATCCATCTGTTCGGGTGCTTTTGGAGCCTAGAAATATATTCTTCACAGTAGGGGGCTGATCCTTAGCCCTTTGGGAAGAGGGGGCCAGACTCCCCAAAGAAATGTGGTTGGCCCCTGCCTTGAAGAATGAATGGATTAATGAAAAACTGTCGGGACCTGCAGCAGCCAGGTTGCAGCAGACAACCCCGATGTATTTTGACCTGTGGATTGGCTGCATTGCTCCAGGGCAGCAATGCATCAGGGGATTCCCTACGAGGAGGCCAGGAATTGCCTAGAAGCAGCCCGTGTGAAGCGGCAAGCTCCAGATCTTGATTTCATACCATCTGACTCATTAGCAAAAGGCATAGTTTACACTATTAAAAATAAAAATAACAATGATAATAATAATAATAATTAGGAATGACACTCCAATATTAAAAACAAATAATTTCCCAAGTATCCACAAACAAATTATTTTCACAAGTTGGAGAAGACTCCATAGCTCCCCAGGGTCAGAGCCATTAATTAGTTATGCTTGGTTATTCCTAACGAAGATCATGTTCATTTATAAATTAGCAAATTTTAATTTTACAGCAGGTGTGTTATTCTGAGATTTTATAAATTGCCCAAGCGAGACTAAGCCACATAATTTTATTTTTATGTTTATCTGCTTAATACAGCAGGGAAATACTAAGTCTACATATACTAGAAAACCTACAAGAATCCTCCACTGAGTTAAGATCATGATTTTCAACAAAATTAAGGTGATAAACAAGGTAAGTTGTGCATTTTTGACCTAGAGACCTTGTTCTGGTCATTTACAAGAGTCTGAAGGCAGCTCCCTGCTTTCCTCTTAATTCACTTTGTGACCTTAGGAAATCCCCACTGATTCTCAGTTTATTTTTTTTTTATGGTATTCATTAAGCGCTTACTATGTGCCAGGCACTATACTAAGTACTGGGGTAGAGCCAAGCTAGTCATGTTGGACACAGTCCATGTCCCACGTGGAATTCACAGTCTTAATCCCCATTTAACAGATGAGGTAACTGAGGCACAGACACGTTTAGAGAGTTGACCGAGGTCACAATGCAGATAGGTGGTGGAGCCAGGATTAGAACCTAGGTCTTTCTGACTTCAAGACCTGTGCTCTATCCACTAGGCTGTGCCACTTCTCATTTACACCTAATGCAAGACTGGGGAGATTGACTGTGGCAAACATTTGTGTGTATCCCCTACAGAGTAGAGAAGTTCATTGCATTTTAATTAATCCACAATCTGGTTTGGTGAGGCCTTCCAAAGTCTGTATATTATAGTTACACTGCTGCTGCCATCGCAATTCCATGCAGCGTTGATCATGTTACAAAGCTATACCCCTTAATTCAGCAATGACTAAGAAGGTTTTGGAAAGAGCCGATATGTTAGTTATCATGGAAAAGCCTCTCTCTCCCCTTCAAAGCCTCTGGAATAGCATGCTGAAGCCACTGTGGTTCTGTCCTAGTCATTATTTCAGGGGAGGGCTAGGCTCATAATTTGCAATCTGGTGTCTGGCAAGCTCAGTTCTGATCTGGTTGCGTTTTAAGTGAATTACGGCCCTCTTGCCGTGGCCCTCGTGACGTGTCATTTTAATGTTAACAAATCTAACTGTGCAGATTCCCCAGGTTCTTCCTGTAACCCCTAGGCCACATTTCAGGACCTTAATCATGTTCTTCAGCATCATTCCTTGACAAGATTTAGCATCCACTGGACTAGGCCAATAGCAACACACGAGGAATGGAAATAGCCATTATTGGTGGAGTAGGGAGGTGAAGGGAAATGCAGAAGCAAAACTAAGGGGGAGAAATGATAATTTAATTAAATTGCATCCCATTATCGTGGATTTTAATTTCATCCCAAGATCTTGCATATCAGCACTTTTGCTGAAATGATTTGACTTTAGACCAAGGTATTCTTAGGGAGCTGGGTGGGGAGCGAGAGGCGATAGAAGGCCAATAATTTGCCTGTCTAAAAATCAGGCTATGAACCAATTCAAAGGGTAAACTTGATCCAACCTCCTTAATAATCAGTTGTTTGCAATCATCAGAAATACATCCTTAGCCAAAACCATTTCTCTGTTCTACAGCATTCGGTCTCCAGGAGAATTTACATAACAACATGTGACATATAAAATGCTTAAAGCCACCAACCATGACAGTACAAATTACACTCATTTTTCAATACTCTGTGTAAGGTGCACCACTTCAGGCACTTGGTTGGGCTGCATGCTGTGTTGGTTTCAGTGGGGAGACAAGACCAGCATGCATCACACTCACAAACAGCTTGGTGCCTCAGGGGATGGGCGGTGAGAGGTGGAGAGGCGGCTTCACTTACCCGCCATAGGCTGGGATCGGGGGAGGGGGAGCGGCTGCCCGAAATGTATTGTAGACTGCGCGACCACGGCCTCTGAGGTGGGCTCCTCTGTAGGCAGCAGCAGCAGTTGCAGCCGGATAAGGGAAGCCGGGCACTGTGGGTTAGAGAAGGGGAAGTAGAAGAGAGCCTCGGTCAGACAGACCCAACCTACGTGAGTGGCAACCAACCAAAATCATTCTCCAGACTTGTTTCTGGTCTTTGCCGACGCATCCGGCTTGAGGAAGCTGAAGGAAGAAAATCAAGCACATTTAGGCCACGGAGAGTAGCAGGGAAAAGAACTTGGACATACGTCATTGGAAAAGAGATGGTCCTGAATCAGTGGAAGCCCTTCTACTTGGCAGTGGGCCCCAAAATTCCACTCAGAGCTTAGGAAGGATTAGTTTCCTGCTGGAAATGGATTCTTTTGGACCTGGGAAATAAGGTACCTGTGAGTAGGGCTGGAGATAAAGAAGGCAGTCATGGCTTCCTGACCTCGGGGAGGCCCCAGTGTGGCCTCCCTTTGTGGGTAGGGAATGTGTCTGCTATATTGTTTGCAGTGTACTCTCCTAAGAACTTAGTACAGTGCTCTGCACACAGTAGGTGCTCAAAATATAAGACTGACTCCTTGGGCCACCAACTGGGGAAAAATTCCATTTAAGGACCAACAGGTGAGATTTTGACCCGGGGGGATGTGAGAGGAGGGACAGGAGGGGTGGAGGGATAATTGAGCCCATCTTGCTTGTCAGATCCTTAAATGTCTTCAGATGGGGCCTCAGTGGAAGTGGTCTGCCCAAAACATCCAGCAATCCAAGCCCAGTCCTGTTTTTGTATATCCCTTTGACAGTCAATGTAAGATGTATTTTTTAGTAACCAGAACAAACTGGGGCCAGAGTGGGTGTTTAGGAGGCAAAACGCTGGTTCTGACTATAGCCAGGTCTCCCCACTGCTCTTAAGGAGTACCATATGTGTGGGTTAGGTAGGCAAGCACGATAACCTGGCCTAAACCAATTTACTGTTTCTAACCTGACTTGAAAAATTTTAAATAAAAAAAAAAAACAGGACCAGTAATCTCAGTTGCATTTTCTCCTTTGCTTTTCTAGGCTATGCATTTTGAAGTGCCTGGATTTTCTGATTGATGTTTTTTTAAGAAAAATATACTGTAAAGAGAAGAGAGGTATAATTCTCCAAGTAGAAATTTTGTACAGCCAAATAAAATACATGAATAAAGATAGCAGTAGATGAGAAGTGTGTTTTAGGACTGAAAAAAAACAACAAAGAATGAATATGGCTCTAGATATATCTTTCCGCAGTACAACTATTGCATTTTTTATAGAAACATTGGCTTATAAAATAAAGAAAAAGAAAAGTTCACAACAGATTCAATAAGCAGCTGGAGGCCTGTGTGAGCAAAGACTCTAATTATGCTGACCCATCCATTATCACCTTACTACAGTACCGTACAAGATCCCTCTCAGCGACAAGCTGGTTTTACAGTAATTCTGCCAGGATTTAGATGTTGAGATACAATATGAAACAGCAACAGAGCGAAGGAGAACATTCCGTTATAAGTCCAAAGCCAGCATTCAGTTCAATATCTCTTTGTTGTATGAAAGAAAATACCCTGTAGATATAGGATAAGACATTTACTGTGCTTAATACACAGCTATTCTGTTTCCAGCATGCCACACTAGAGAAACATGGAAATTCCTACAACCTAGATTCAGTTTTAACTAAGATTTTTTTTTTTTACCGGGGTATCGTTTTTACCCCAAGATGTCAGATAGATCCACACAGCTGAAAGCAAACAATAGCTCAGACAAATATCTTTCAGAATGTGAACAACATAGGCAGACCTGATAGTGTGTTTGTGTTAGGGAGGGTGGTATGTGTGTGTCTTGTGGGTGTTTTACCGTAATCCTCCACTCCTACAGTGTTGCTCAGGGCTTATACTGTGCGTGTAGATATATTTTGACCTTTGAGGAGTACTGAAAGGAGGAAATGAGGGGAAATGTGGTTTATCCTGTGTCGATGGTCCTGGGTTTTTCTTCTGAGGGCTGGGGTCCGCTGGTAAGTTTTTTGGGATTTTAGCAGTACTTCCTGGAACTGGCTGAGCCAAAACTTGCTGAGAATCCCCAGGTACTGATTGCTTCTTCTTCTCACGATTCCACACATTCTTCCCCCAGGACTCCGGGACTCGGGGAATGCAGTTTATCCAGGTCTGTACTAGTTGTTTTTACTGAGTTTCAGGGCCTGCTGCTGGCAAAGCTGAATGGCATTGGCACTTGAGCTCAGGTATTCAAGGTATTGAAAGGTATTCAAGTTCCCCCAAACCTACATATACATACACACTTCAGGCTGAGCCAACCCCAGATCAAAAAGTCCGCCAGTGAGGAGTTTTCTCCTTCGGGTGGCTCTCTTCAAGCAAAAGCTTCATGAAAATTGGGATTCTGAGAGGTCAGTTTGACCACAGAAATAGGTCCTGATTGAGACAAATCTACCAGCCCATCAACGGTCAATCTTTAAGTGCAATGATTACTTACAGTGTTTTTGATCACATATGCACGAGTCGCATTTGCACACATGCATCCATCGCACCTTACCCTCAGTAGCATTATCTTCAAAAATGGACAGATAAATATTTGAGATTATAAAACTTCAGGGGCCATATTTTCTCCCATCTATGTCACGTCTTAATGGGGGCTCGTATGGCACCATGCACAGTCTGAAAGACCAATAAACATGATGAAGATGAACAGAATGTTTTTGCCTAGAGAATATTTATTTCTTTTAGAAATGTTAGACGTGCTCATATGGCTGCCAAGGTTTAGCAATCTACTCTGTACCTGAATTCTCTGTGTGTGAGAGTGTATTTGAGTATGTGTGAGTGTGTGTTCACACACACAACCAGCAAATGACTAGTGGGAATATAATTCCAGTTAATTTTCAGTTTGGCCAATTACTTTTCAGTTTGGACAACAATGGGCAGCCCCAAGGTCCTCGTGCTCACAGCTATTCACAGCCAGGATAGGGACTTTCTTTAGGATCACCACTTTCAATCAATCAATTAATCAAGCAGTCAAACTTATTTACTGAGCATCTACTGTGTGTTCAACTCTTCCCTAAGAGGTTGGGAGAGGACACTACAACAGAGTGGTTAGACACATTCCCTGCCCATAACAAGATCATAGTCAAGAGCAGGAGACAGACATTAGTAGAAACAGATAAATAATGGATCTGTACATAAATGCTAGTACATCTAAGGCTGTCCTAGTGGGTTGTCACTGTTCCATAAGTCTTAAGTTTGAAACTTCCAAAAGGCATGAGAAACATCTGGGGTTCAACTCACCAATCCTGAACTCTAAAATGTTTGGTGGGTGAGGTTTGGGCGAATGCCCAAACTCCCATTATTTGCTGCAAAAACTAGTCTTTAGACTATGATCCCCACTTAGATCATATAGGCTCATGCTCTTTCTAAAAACAGATAACCGGTTCTTACTTAGATAAGGATTCCCAAAGCAACATTAGTTGAACCATAGAATGTTAAACTAAGTCTAGAAATAACCACTCGTCCCTGTCTTGGAACTTGTTCCTAACTCAAATCCAAGGGTCATTATCCTCCTGAATGCATTTAACTCCTTCTCTGAAAACACATTACCCATGGGACACTCCCTATATTTCACACTGCAGAAACCTCAGCTATGCTCAGAGAACACTACCTCCCATTCTCATCCCCTTCGGATGCCCAAAATGGATTCCTTTTTGAAGTCAGGAGACTTTCTCCCTCACTCTGCAATTGTTGTTACCAACCTAAATCCTCCCCTGTAATGGGTACTGTGTAATGAAAGCACTTTACATCACTAGTTGAGTGATAAATTCCTCTGAGGAGTAAGTGGTTAACTTGCTCTAGAAACTTCTGGGCTTTTCCCCCTTTTCTATATATAGGACAGTCAGTATTTCACTTCAGAAAACATTGCACTAGCAAACACTAATCCTGAAATGCATTCATGTCTTGTCCCCATAGCATTTAGTTAGAAAACTCTACTTGCAGCAAAGTTGGGTGGCATGTCTAGTAGAATGAGCACAGGATGGGGGTCAGCGGACCTGGTTTCTAACCCAGCCCTGCCTCTTGCCTGCTGGGTGGTCTTGGGCAAGTAGCTAAAGTTCTTTGTGCTTCAGTTTCCTCAAGTGTAAAATGAGATTTAATACCTGTTCTCCCACCTATTAATTCTATTACCCCATATAAGACAGGGAATGGGTTCAAGCACTCAGTACAGAGCTTTGCACACAGTAAGCACTCAATAAATGCAATTATTATTAATAATAATAATGATAACCTGGTGATTTTGTATTTATCCCAGTGCTTACTATTACTTTGGTGCTTGGCACATTGTAAGCATTTAACAAATACTATATTGTATTTCCTACTACAATAATAATAATAATAATGATGATGATGGTATTTGTTAAGCACTTACTATTTGCTGAGCACTCTTCTAAGTGCTGGGGTAGATACAAGGTAATTAGGTTGCCCCACGTGGGGCCCACAGTCTTGATCCCGATTTTACAGATGAGGGAACTGAGGCACAGAGATGAGAAGTGCCTTGTCCAAAGTCACACAGCTGACAAGTGGTGGAGCCGGCATTCTAACCCATGACCTCTGACTCAAAAGCCCATGCTCTTTCCACTAAGCCACACTGCTACAACCCATGAGGCTTGCATCTCCAACCAACCCAATGTTCTTTGACCTTGTCTAGCTCATCATCGACCTCTCTCCCACATCCTCCCTCTGGTTTGGAACTCTCTGCCCATTCATACTCTACAGCCCATCACACTCCACCTTCAAAGCCATATTTAAAGTCACATCTCCACCAGGAGGCTTTTACCAAATAAGCCCTCATTTCCCCTCCTCCTCTCCTTTCTGCATTCATATCTGTGGTACTTATTAAGTGCTTACTATGTGCCAGGCACTGTACTAAGCACTGGAATGGATACAACATATCTGGGTTGGACACAGTCCCTGTCCCATATTCTGCTCACAGTCTTAATCCCCATTTTACAGATGAAGAAACTGAGTCATGGAGCAGTTAAGTGACTTGCCCAAGGTCATAGAGCAGATAAGTGTCAGAGCAGAATTAGAAACCAGGTCCTCTGACTCCCAGGTCCATACACTAACCATTAGGCTATGCGGCTGCACTTGGATTTGTACGCTTTATTTACCCCATCCTCGGCCCCTCAGCACTTATGTAGTTAGCTGTAATTTTTTCCATGTCTGTCTATTCCTCTTGACTCCTTGTGAGCTACCAATCAGTCAATCAGTGATATTTACTGAGCACGTATTATGAAGCTCTTAAGATCATATTATAACAATATTAGAAGAATATTCTCTGCCCATAACAAGCTTACAATCTAATGACCAATTTTGTTATATTGCACTCTTACCATGCACTTAGTACAGTATTTGCACACAGTAAGTGCTTAATAAATATGATTGATTGGCATTACTATTATTATTATCATTATGCCTGGTCTCAGGAATGTCCATGATAAGAGATATCTCTCTATGTGCTCTTCTGAATATTCCTATAGGTAAACTTCCCTGCTATGGTAGCATTTTTGAACATGAATGACAAGACACAGACAAGTACTGATTTCATTTTAACTGATTTATTTCCCTACCCAGCTGTTTTGATGTCTTTCTCTTGAATCAGAGGACATAGTTTAAATGTTCTGGTTTTCATTCTTGTAAATCTCACATATATGCCGTAAAACTCCCTGGCACCCTCTGGAACTTGTGTGGTAAATTGCCAAATCATTTTAAAATAACCCTAAATCAACCTTGGGATAAAATACTACCATTAGGTAAAAGGGAAACAGATCAAAAAGTCATTACTGGAGACAGAATAAAGTGAGCCAAGATGATAAAACCATAAACCCATCAGTTTGTCCATTATGAATACTTCTTCATTGGAGCTGACAGGGTTATTGGGATAGGGCAAGGGCATGCCAAAGAAAAGAATTTTCAAGTCTTTCACTGCAGCTTGGTTTTACCATTTTAACCTTGCCTAAAAACTTACAGCCAAGTAATTAAGAATGAACAATGGAATAGATTCTAGTTGGGCTGCTACTATGATGTAAACAATTTAATGACCTTACTGAAGAATTATGCTGGAAAAGTCCCCATGTAAACCTTCCCTGGCCTGAATCAACATGAAATATCAATCAAAACTGCAATGAAAATTAGATTAAGTCCTCAAGTTAAAAAAAAAAAGGCTTTCCTCAGAAGATCAGAGAACAAGAATCTCTGAAAACATACTAATAATGGGTTTTCTTGGAAGATTTAAACACTCCTGCTTTTAGCTCTGCACATGGACATATTTCCAGGATGTGTGGTTGTACAAGAACTAAAATTTTCTGAAATAAGAAGTGAGATATATTCTGAGATGTTTATTCAAGGAAAACCCTAGGGTTGAAACGGTTTCACACTAGGATGTAGGCAGGATTAAGGTCATCCAGTGATATTATTTAGAAGTAAATGTGGTAATCATGAAACATGCATCAGCATTTTACCAAAAACTCAAAATGCCCCTCACCTCCCAAGATTAAATGCAGCTCCACCCATATTCTGTCTGTAAAATTTAGTTTCCCATTTGGCTAATGCGATTTCTGGGTTTTGGGTCTTGGGGCTTACCTTTTAAAAATAAAAGAAAATGATGCAATCTCATGGAGTTGGAGGTCCCAAGAGAGGAAACACAAAACCAGTAGAAAATACTTGAGGGTTATAAACTACGTATTAAAGTTTTAGAGCTTTGGGATAGATGGAAGAGAAGCAGATGCAAAAACCCACAGGGGGGCAGATCGTGCATCAAAGCCATAAAAATATACAACCGCTTTAATGGGCAATTATTCTTTGCATTTGTGCTCTGGTTTGAATTTGCATGAGACTGCCATATGCCTGAAGAAAGGTGGGCCATCAAAATGGATGAATGAATCTTTCTTTTCCCCACTCTTTATCTTACCTCTCAAAATCATCTAAATGTTCTAATTCTGACAGAATTTTATACTGATTTGGGGGTGAGTTAGTCTGTGAGTTATTTATTGGGGGAGATTTTAATTTTAGGGAGCAAAATTCACATTTACATTAGTTCCCTGATTCAGCAGGATTTCCCTCAGGGAACTACCATCACAAGTCCTGAATGTTTAATTAAAAAATAACATAATAAGTTATAGGCTGAGGTGAGATAAATAGAATTAGCTATATTTCAGTGAGTGAGTATTTCGGAGCAGAGTGGTATGTGACAAAAATCACTGTGAATACTCAAATATCCTGATCAGTGTTCCAAGGTATTTTGAAATTCCATCTCATTAAATAAATTTAATAAATCTTAAACACATGCACCTCTAACTGAATTATGAACACAGCACTAACCCTAACAACACTAAGTCAATATATTTTAATATTTTCCAGTAGGAATTTTGCTACTTTGAAAAAGATTAGTTCTATGCATAATATTAAAATCAAGTTAAAATTAAAATCATGCAGAGCCTGTCTAAATGTCATTTCTGATTGATAGTTACTTTTTCAAAACATCAGCCACTAAAAAACTTGCTTATGCATATCAGCAAAACATAGGTCCGCTCAAGGTGATAGGATGAGCTCTGCTGCTATTAGATTCAAAAAGCATTGTACATGAAACACATGCTTTGGGTTATTGGAATAAGCCATTCCCTTACCACTGCAGAAACACATGTAAGTATTTAAACACTGTTGTTTAGGAATGAATAAATCTACATTTTGGACAAACAGCTTCTTATAGGACAATCTCATTTGAAATGCATTAAAAGGAAAACAAAAATTTCTAATTAATGTACAAGTCTAATCACCATTCTCCACATGGAAGAGTAATTTTTCACTGTTCATTTGCTCAGTTTAATCTCAAAACTGACATAACAGAAATGCAATGGCCTATAAATCTGCTCTCATTTGTTTCTTTAATATTCATATTCCATTGAACTCCGGCTGCTTGTTGTTGCAGTCGATTACAACATGCAAAAGTGTCGATAAAAATATTATGAAAGACAAGATGCACTTCTTCATGGCTGCACATGCCATTTATTTGGGAAAAGACAATAAAGGGCTTGAGGATACTCCCTCAGCCCTCTGCACGGCAGGCGATTAGTGATCAATTACCTTGCTGTAAATTGACAAGGAATAAGGAAATCGACACAGTCCTGATTAACTTTTTACGGGAGACAGTTACTTACAAAGTATCATGTGCTATAAATGAATCCTTCTATGGATCATTATGGTTCAAAAGTTATGGTAAAAGTCATATTAACCAGAAATTTCTATGCACTTGTAAACCAGCAAAGTTTGCAGTGAAGGCAACATGTACATGTTAAGTCTTCCACAAAAGAAGAGCAATGACACTTGCCTTCTGAGAAAGTTGATATCCTAATTCTATTCCAACTGAACAAGATTTCTGAGGTAGTATGGACATCCACCACTCTGGTCCAAGAGGGCTGAGTCAGTCATCTAGTTTGAAGTCAAATATCACTTTTGCCTGAATTCTCCAGGCAACTTCCAATTTCCTCAACTCTGCTTTGCTTAAGACACTTCCCCAAAGGAGGACACAATGATCCTATGGGTTGGCGGAAAGAGTGAAGTGCTTAAGAGGCAGACAGTTCCTAACCACCAGGAACCCATGATCTGACATTTCACTACAGTGGCATGAATGTATGACCTTCTAAGATCACCTTTTTTCCACAGGTTGAACACATCTGCATGCTATCTCTCTCTATCCATGCTTGGTTCAGCTAAGTCTACTTAAGATCTATTTACTGTCCTTATGGATTAAAATCACAGCTGTATTCTTTGAAAGGATGCTGCATCTACCTAAATGTCCCAGCTTCCTTGGATTCACCCCTTGAAGCAGCTCTGGTCATTTCTTCAAGGTGACAACAAGTTATAATCTCATATATAGAGAGATTATTAGCTATCAGATAGGCAGTATTATTTATTTTTAATTTGTATGGGCCCAGTAATTAATTTTCTTTTCCTTGGGCCCTGCATTAAGACTCCTTGAATCTCTCTGGCATTTAAGTTATGACCATCAAAGGATGGTCTGTAGTTTAGAGGAATTACATGTCTCTAAATATGTTAATTCAATTGTGATCCTTGTTGTCCACCACTTAATCTGGGGCTTACATCAAGAAATCTTGTACAGATTGGCAGCAGCTATTAAATCAACCCTTTCTCTTTGACATGGAGCAGCTTTCTTGGGTCCAATAGGTAGTGGTGATATAAAGTGAGAAGAGTTTCTATTAACTGTTGTAGGGATAGCTGGCATAGCTCTTGAAAGAAAGGAGCAAAGGTCTCCCTTGTTCCCTCAGAAATTCCCTCCTTGACCATAAATGAGTATTTTGGGGCTGCACAAGAAAACCATATCAGATCAGCTAAGGATTTTCTGAGGCTAGAATAAGTTTTCATCAATGCTAACATATTACAGCCATTTTCTTTCATGAGAAGCAGCATAGTCTAGTAGAATGAGCATGGGTCTAGGAGTCAGAGGACCTGGATTCTAATCCTGATTCTGCTACCTGTCTGCTGTGTGATCTTAGGCAAATCATGAACTTCTCAGTGCCTCAGTAAAATGTAAAATGGCGATTAAGTCTGTGAGCCCCTTGTGGGACATGGGCTACATCCAACCTTATTATTTTGTATCTACCCCAGCGCTTAGTACAGTGCTTGACACATAGTAAGCACTTAACAAATACCATTAAAAATACTACTCTTCTTTTAGCATTCTTTCAGAATAATTTTGTGGAACTTTAATGCTGGTATTTCTTACAGTTTGTGTCACACTACTTTTGCAAAACATACTTTGTCATTTACAGTTCTCGTCCCCTTCTGAATATTTGAAGAATTTTGATTGACTTAAATAGAGTGATTAAAAACTATTTCAATTCAGCATTAAGTTATGTAAGATCTATTTGGAAAAGAAGAGGGAGATATTTACACTGATACCCAAGGTGCCATTTTGATGATTAGGTTTGAATGATTGATAACACTATGGAATGTAAATATTTCCAAATATGCACATTTAAGTATCACATTCAAACCATGCTATTGGTACTGATTTTCACTGCTTTTGATCGTATAAGCATCTTTATTGTTTTATCACCATTTTAGTTTCTTCCAAGGATCTTGGGATGCATCAGTATACTATACGTTATTTCCTATGGGAAACTAGACTTCATTTAGCACTCTTTCGTTTAACACTTCATTTTCATGGAGCCAATTAAGAGCATTCACTGGGGTATAGCAATATTTAGGTTAGAGAGGCAAATACAATTTTCAAGGCACTATAGGTCTAATGAGTAATTACACCTTCCCATTTCCCTTCTTCTGACTCATTTTTTGAGCCTTCTCGAGTCAGAAATGGCTGGACAGGTTGACTACTTCATCAGCATCTTCGCTGACCTCCATGTTTCTTGTGTCTTCCCACTCTAACCCATAGTTCACTCTGCTGCCCAGATCATTTCTCTAAAAAAAAGTTCAGTCCCCCTTTCCCCACTCCTCAATAATCTCCAATAGTTGTCCATCCACCGTCACATCATATAGAACTCTACCACATACTTTAAAGCACTCAATCAATTTTCCCCTTCTAACCTTCCCTTACTGATTTCTCACTACAGCTCAGCCGGTACAATTTGCTTCTCTAGCATCAGCTTGCTCGTGCTTTGATCTCACCTATCTAATCACCGACCCTATTCCCAATTCTTCCTTTTTACTTGGAATCAGTTAAATAGGAAATCCCTTACATTTCATATAAGACAACCATTCTCCCCACCTTCTAAGCCCTATTAAAATTACATCTACTTTAAGAGTCCTTACCAAATTATGCTCTTTTTTTCTCCTATTCCCTCTCCCTTCTGAGTCAGCTATGCACTTAGATCTGTACCCTTTAAATACCTCATCATCAGTCCCACTACATATCCATATTTTTTACTTATATTAATGTCTCTCTCTCACTCTAGACTGTTTAGCTCCTTGTGGATAGGGAACATGGCTACCAACTCTGTTGTATTGTACTCTCCAAATGTTTAGTATAGGGTTCTGCACACAGTAACCACTCAATAAAAACCATTGATTGATCAACCGGCTATGTCTACAAAAGCCAAATCAATAGCAAGATATACAAATACAAATGCCATGGAGGGAACTGGTACATCTGCAATGCTCTCATAAGCAATTTGAAATTTTGGCTAATGATATTTGGTACTCTGAAAGGGCAACAGACTCAGAAATACAGTGCAAATGATAAAGGACTAAATGACAATACTGACTTGGTCTTAGTTATGTAGCACTGTCCTCTGCCTTATTAAGGGACTGAGACAGGTGGTACCTGGTAACACCAGTTCTTTAACATTGATAGTAGCAGGAGAATTTCAGAGTTGGTTTGTCTCCATTTATCTATCGTCCCACTTCCTGTCCCTACAAACCTGCTTGCCAATAGATATACCTCTAGAAATCTCACTAAAGGATTGTGACAGACTAATTTTTCACAGACTTACGGGTAGGTTTTCATTGTCTTGAGGCATAACAACAGCAAGAGAGAAATACAATGCACACTTTAATTCTGAAGGTGATATATTTTGAAAGGAGTTTTTTTTTATACTGAGAATGTGTCTATACAGACTAAATGAAGTGGGAAGTTGAGCAACTATTGGATATTGTGATCAATATAGATATACACATCTAAATTTACATTTGTAAATCTTGCTACTGTTTTGGTCTTTGTAAGCATAATCTCAACATCCTTGCCAGATAGTTCTAGAAGAAAAATAATACACACATATATTAAGAAACAAATGCACAACCACAAGTATATGTATACATGTATATATACATGTATGTATATTTACATACTCACAAATATATATGTGTACACATGCACACACAAATCCAGCTTTTTTCCCTTTCCCAGCAGTAGGATTTGCCTTGATTCACTGCCTCTTTTCCCTATGATTTTGATTTTACTAATGGTCTTGAATGAAAATAAAACTAGTTTGCCATTGCTTTACAGCTAGAGGGATGTGACATCAGTGACCTGTGCTGTAACCTTTTATTGTGAATATGCCATAATGCACGCATTCCTCCTTTGTCCCAAATAAACCAGCTTCCTACTTAAAAAAAAGGCTTCATTTGCAATAGTTGCCCTGCTTTTCTTGCCAATGAGTGAAGCCTAATTTGGATTAGGCCTGGGCACACATGGAACACTAAAATGGTTTTCCTGACTTTCTTATCAAAGAGAGGCTTCTTAACTTGAAAACTAAAAACCACTTTAGGTTCATGGATTGCAAAATTTTCCTCCAAATCCATAATCTCAATGTTCTTAAAGTAAAGTGATCTTTTTTTCCAATTATATTTGTGGGTCTCCAGTAACTTGGAGGGCGATTTCAGGCATGCTTTTAAGTGATTTTCACATTATTAATGTTCACTACTATAAGATTTTTTTAAAAGCCACAAATAGATGCAGTTTCAAAAGACACATCAAAAATACTTTAGCTCCTAAATTTACAGCAATACAATTTTTGCAGTGTGGAAGTGATATTTGTGATCTGCCTACTCAAATATACTGACAATTCCCCACGGGCAGGATTTTTGTAAGATTTCATTCAGCCAAGGGAGAATGAATCTCAATTCTGGAGTGTTTAAGTTGGCAGGACAGCACCAGTCATTTGCAAAGGCATTTTCTGTTGTATGAAGGAGCAATAAAAGACAGATGAAGAGCACAAAGCTGAAAATACAATGCTGTGATACATTTTAATTTAGATGAAGCGATTTGCCATAATCTATTACTTTGACAAAATGTGAATCGGTTTCAATTTAGCTTTTAGGCAGCCTAATGCAGAAACCAAATAATTTATACAAATAATTATTTTATTTTAAGGTATCGACAAAATAAGAGGTGTTTAATCATTCATGATCTAAAAACTGCCTCAAATAGCAAGTTCACTCACTGAATAGCCTCCACAGTAGAAAATAGCACAAAGGAAGGTAATGCTGCCTCAATGTGCTGTCAAGCTGGATTTTCAACTGACCTATAGCAGTGGTCCCCAAACATTTCAGTTCAAGGATCACTTAGATGAGGCAAAATTCCTTCCACTTCCTAATAGAAGGAAATCATTGTGGGCTTTAACTCTCAGTTGCTTCTCCAAATGAGCCTGTTTTTGGAATTGGGAACACACAACAGTTGTCCTGTTCTAACATGAGCTTCCAACTTCCTTTAGAACACTCGGGACAGGGGACAAATGAGAAGAAAGACACCCATCTACATGTACAGTGCTGAGCTATAAGAAAACTACAGCACTCCAAAAAGGAGATGGACTGTGAGCCTTGTTGACTGGGGAAACACAACCATAGGGAAAAAAATCTACATTTATTTAACTCATCTGTCAAGGTTTATACATTTTAGTTGGTCCTGGATGATAAATTTTCAGGGGGACAAGAATAACAACTGTTGAACTAGATTTTAACAGTGCCTAAGACATGGCCATCTGTGGGTGAAGACTTTATAAATACAAGTTTATATATGCGGTTGTAAAGGAAAACTGGTCTTAATATCCATCAGAATCTAGGTCAGGTTGACCAAATCCTAGTACTCATTCCAATGCCAACATAAAATGGAAAAGGTATCCAAGGAATGGAATGGCATTCAAGTCCCAATACAGGTTTCCACCCCGCCAGGGTCAAAACTCAAACACTCAAGGGGGCACCAACTCTTGGGCATCTGACAACGTCACCTCTCTTCTGGACCATCCACTGATACCTACATTTGACATGACTCACTGTTCCAGGACTAAATGTGTTTACTGAGCAGCTCCCAGCTGCGCTGTCTATCCCACCTTCTCTTAAATGGACAACTCACTGACAACGAAAAGGCTGGAAAAAGTAATAAACCTGCAACGAAATTGAGATTTCACTATCTCCTACTGGGTACCTCAGAGCCCCTACTGCACACTGGCATGGCCTGCAGTACTCTGACTACTTGTGTCAAACCAAGAAGAGAAATGGAAATTTCCCAGTTTATTATAGAGGTGATGAGTTTTAAGTAATGAAATCTGTAAAAAGGCCAAAATCAGCATTATATGTATTTTTAATATTGTTTTTTTCAAACTCTGATTAAGGATGTGTACTTCTTTTATCATTAAAGACATAGCATAGGAAAATAAGATGGCAGATACTATAGCAGGCCATTGCCTGATACACTTTAGAAAAAGTGAGCATTAAAAATACCACCTGTCAACAGTATCACAGGACCAAAGGTTTCTGGGGAATTTCTTTGAACAACTGCCTCACCGCCTTTCAAAAACATCTCATCTTTGCCTTGTTGTTTTCTGGTTGCTCATGAACTAGAATCCCAGGGCAACATAGTTTATTGTTTTAATATCTGTCCGACACAAAGCAAAAGGATTCTCTAGTGACTCCTTATCTGTCATATGTATTTCTGAGAAAGAAATATCAAGACAAATAAGATGTAGGGGCCATACTGTGGATGGGAGTTTTGCCACTAGCTGCCTTTTTAAAGGAGAAAGTCCAAAAAGTGACGATACAGGAGACACAGTCTATATTGAGATTAGTAACAAAAATAAAGATAGGTATAATTCTTTGAAAATGGGGATTTTTTTTTTGACTCAGACTCTCTCAAATAATAGATGGAGACAACTAGTTTTGTAAGTTTCCCTTAAAAAAATGATAGAGAACTACTTGGGTAAATGAGTAAGCTTAGCCAAAATAACTGTCAAATATCATGAAATGAAAGTACTCTTCTTGGGAAAAATGAGGTAGAGAATCTTCTTGTTCATATTCCAGATGGGGTTTATCGTGTAAAATATTTGTTGGGAAAATTTTTGACTGGAGACAGAGCAGAGTATGGGGACATTCATTCATTTATTGAATCAAATTTAGTAAGCACTTACTGTGTGCAGAAGACTGTACTAAGCACTTGGAAAAGTACAAGACAGGAAGATGAAAGGCAGTGACTCAAGACAGAGCAAACAAGAGAAATAAAAAGGAAGGGTGATCCTGGAGTCAAAAAATCAAGTCACTAATCAATGGTATTTATTCAGTGCTTACTGTGCGCATAGCACTGTACTAAGTAAGCACTTGGGAGAGTACTATGCAACAGAATTTGGGTCACACAGAATTTGGTTGACAGGTTCTCTGCCCACAGTGAGCTTTCAGTCTAGAGGGGGAGACAGACATTGAAGTAATCTAAGCCATGTGTCTAACACCATAATCAGAGTTTGTATCAAGATGGCTTATATTTTCACTTGCCCAGACATGGGAGCTGAGCAAGATGCACATCTGTAGCTACTCCAACTCGATAATTCCATATTCTCACTGTCATATTTGGTCCTATTTTTTTCTTTTTTTCTTCTTCTGTGTTCCTTGTATACATGTCAAGCTATAAAAGGTGTTAGAGATGAGAAAGACAGGGCTTTTTTTTCTGTATTTTTGTTTATTTTTAAGGATAATGAGGAATTAGTTTTTGGTTGGGGAAATGGTCTCTGCTTAACAGTAACTCTTCTCTACTTGGTTTAGACACCCAACAAACTAACTGCTGCATGAAGAGCTAAAATTCAGAAACCAAAAGCAAGGAGGGCAGAGGAAATGTTTTAAGGGCCTAATAAAACAAGAGTACCAAAAATGACAATACAGATAATGAGATTGGGAGCCAATTGCCAAGGGTAGGCCAGCATGGCATACTGCTGTAAAGAATGGAGTGGCTCTTTTTGAACAAAATAATAATAATAATGTTGGTATTTTTTAAGCGAACCTTCATAAAGACCAAGAGACAAGGAAGAAAAAGAGAAATAACACCAGGTACTCGAAACATTACACATAACAATTCAAGGATCAGCCTTTTTGACATTCACAATATACCACAGTCTGTGTGTCTCACATTGGTCTTTTCAGCCACTTACTCATCTGTGAATTTCACTATTAGTATTGTCTTCTTGAAATGTGAAGGATAACTGAGACCTCTAGAGGTCTCATTTACCTTAAAGAGACCTCCTGATATATAGGTGGAGTTCAGGGTAAGAAGAAAATCATTCTTAACATTTATAGTAACTATGAAATGCTATGTCTTCGCCCCAACAACCTATTCCTCCCTCAGGTATCAGCATTACAGTGTTTTACTATTCCAAGGCAAATAGTCTCCCAAGTCCTCTGCTGGCCATCTAATGAAATATCAGTACACTGGCCCATTTTCATGCCTGAAATCTTGCTTTGGGTGAATACAAGACTGGAAGTGAAGGGCTGAGTGAGGTTATGTAGACCATTAGCACTAGGATCATCATCAGTGGTATTTATTGAGTGCTTACTGTGTGCAGACCACTGCACTAAACACTTGGTAGAGTTCAACCACAACCCATTTGGTAGACATGTTCCCTGCCCATGATGGGCTTACATTTGAGAGGGCCAGTTCAAGACTGAGTCTCATCCTTTGTTGCTAATGGGAGGCTCCATCTTCAACCACTAAAATCAGCTGGGGAAATTCAAGTCAAGTCCTGATTATTTCTAACATCCTGTCTTAGCCCTGGTTTGGAAATCCCAGTGGAAGGGAAAAAGGGTGACGAGAGAGGGATTAGAGATGGGCACTCATTTATGGTTTATAATTTGCAGATGGCACAAGGAAAACTCATCAAGAGCTTCCCGATAAGATACTAAAATTCCACATTTCCTTTGGAAACCTCCCTCTCATTGGAAGATTTTACTATTATGATAAATAAATGATTGAACATTTTAGAGAACAGATCTGACTTTGCCATGTGGACACAACTGTTCTTATGTACGGGTTATTCCTCTTGAAAAAGATGTGTTTGCCTCAGAAAAGGCACAGAGCCACAGTCCATGAATATCAAAATGATGCCAGAATATTAAGATATAGAAAAAAAGAAACTTTTAGGGAATAATAGATTCAAGCAATAAATATACTTAAGGGGTTATAAAAGAACAAAATGTTTGGGAAAATTAGAGAGTGTTTCCACATAAAGTAACAAAAGGAGCCAGGAGAGTGAATATCAGTGACAATCCTTTAGATAGCAAGCTCACTTTGGGCAGGCAATGTGTCTTCTAACTCTGTTGTATTTACCCAAGTGCTAAGTACAGTGCTCTGCATACACGAAGTAATCAGTAAATACCACTGATTGATTGATACATTTGGATTTGAAAAGAGATTCAGTATGGTGTGTTGAAAAATAATTCCAAATGTATATGCTTAGCAATTCAGTCATGTTTTGGAGATATTTTAAAAATTAAAAAAATGCAAGTGCCGAATATGACACACAAAGGAAAAGAGAGTGCAAGTGAGATAGACACTGTGCACAGTATCGCCCCCACCCTCAATTTGCAAATGGAGGAATACGGCCCAACTCTAAAGGTGGAGGTGGGGAGAGGGAGGAAACAGTGGAAACAATGGAAACAATGATGTTGGAAACACATTTTACACATTTAGGGGAAGCAGCATGGCTCAGTGGAAAGAGCCTGGGTTTCGGAGTCAGGGGTCATAGGTTTGACTCCCGGCTCTGCCACTTGTCAGCTGTGTGACTTTGGGCAAGTCACTTAACTTCTCTGGGTCTCAGTTACCTCATCTGTAAAATGGGGATTAACAGTGAGCCTCATGTGGGACAGCCTGATTACCCTGTATCTACCCCAGCACTTAGAACAGTGCTCTGCACATAGTAGGCGCTTAACAAATACCAACATTATTATTTATTATTATTTCAGGGAGGCTGGAGCTTACTGTGTAATTACAGAATATACAAATCTGAGAAAAATGCAAAAATCAATAATGGGTTGACCTTTGATAGCTCATTCTTGTGTCAAACTGTGGGAGCTGGCTTACTGAAGAATGACAGATCTTGTTGCTTTGTTTATTCTTCTCTTTTGTTTTAAGCACCCACAGTGCAGTGGACTAAAAAGCAGGTTAATCAAACTAACAGACTGAACATAATTGAAGAAGATAACAAGTGGACCTTAGATAGCTCCACCATTTGTCTGCTGTGTGACCGGGGCAGGTCACTTAATCTGATCTGAGCCTCACTTACCTCATCTATAAAATAGGGATTAGGACTATGAGCCTCACATGGGGCATGGACTGTGTCCAACCTGATTATCTTGTATCTACCCCACTGCTTGGCACATAGTAATGTGGCTTAGTGGAAAGAGCCCGGGCTTGGGAGTCAGAGGTCTTGGGTTCTAATGCCGGCTCCGCCACTCGTCTGCTGTGTGACCTTGGGCAAATCATTTAACTTCTCTGTGCCTCAGTTACCTCATCTGTAAAAATGGGGATAAAAAATGTGTCCCAGGTGGGACAATCTGATTACCCTGTATCTACCCCAGTGCTTAGAACAGTGCTCTGCACATAGTAGGTACTTAATAAATACCATAATAATAATTATTATAATAAGTGCTTAACAAATACCATTAAAAACCCCCACAAAATGCACCACTCTTCACACCTTCAAAGCATTATTAAAATCGCATCTCCTCCAAGAGGTCTTTCCTGACTAAGCCTTCATTTCCCCTATGTCCCTTCCCTTCTGAGTCACTTACCCTCTAGGCACTTGATATTCACACTACCCTCAGCCTCACAGAACTTACGTACACTTAAATACTTATAACTTATATATACATACTTTATTTTAATGACTAATTCCCCCTCTAGAATGTAAGCTCATAATAATAATAATAACAATAATAATAATAGCATTTGTTAAGTGTTTACTATATGCCAAGCACTGTTCTAACTCTGGGATAGATACAAGGTTATCATGTTGTCCCATGTGGGACTCACTTCTTAATCCCCATTTTGCAGATGAGGGAACTGAGGCCCAGAGAAGTAAAGTGACTTGCCCAAAGCCACATAGCAGACAAGTGGTGGAAGTGGAATTAGAACACATTACTTTCTGACTCCCAGGCCCATGCTCTCCACAGTGCTTCTCTATGTTCAGGGACTGTGTCTATCAACTCTGTTGTAATGTACACTCCCAAGTACTTAGTAGAGTGCTCTGTACACAGTAAGTGCTTACTAAATATCACTGATTGATTGACTGAATGCTGAAAGAGATGGAGATATTGCTCTGGGAGGCACCTGCATCTTCATTATGCACCTGCAATGCAAGGTGGTAGTGCAAACAACCCTCCAGTTTTCTTATTGGGCTTGACAACATGATCTGAGAGCAGTAATAGTGAAGAACTCGCAGAAACTTTATATCCACTTTCTAGCACCCGCTCAGGTGCAAAATGGAGACCAGGAAGAGGAGTTCTGGGGGAGGAGCTAGCAAGAAGAATAATATTTCTGCTGAAATATTAAAGGATTTAAGGGTGACTGGTCAATCCCCCAAGGAGAAGCAGATTTTAATAGTCTAGAGAAGCAGCATGATGTAGTGGAAAGAGCACAGGCATGGGAGTGAGAAAGTCATGGGTTCTAATCCTGGCTCTTCCACTTTTCTGCTGTGAGACCTTGGGAGTGTCACTTAACTTCTCTGTGCCTCAGTTACCTCCTCTGTAAAATGAGGATTACAACTGTAAGCCCCATGTAGAGAAGGGACCGTGTCCAACTTGATTACCTTGTATAAACCATAGCATTTAGAAAAGTGCTTGGCACAAAGTAAGCACTTAACAAATGCCATAATTATTATTATTACTATTATTACACACTATATATGTCCCAAAACATTCAGAGTCAGTAAGGAGAATGGTCACCTGTAAAAACCAGTGACATAAGAAAATGTCTACAGGGAGACCTTTCTCAATGCTTCGTACTCTCCCAAAGAAGACTGTAGGAAGCTCAACTGCCTGGGTTGTTTTTTTAAAGTTTAAGATGGAAACAGCAGGAATTTTGGAGACTCTGATCTATGGCACTTGAGCAGGAGAATACTTGTCGAGAAATCTATCAGTGCTATTTAATGGACACTTAACAGTGCGCAGAGCACTGGAGCCTGTGCTCGCAAGCGTATAGTTAAGTTGGTTAAAATGACCCCTGTCCACTCAGAGATTACAGTTCTGCCTATTTTGTGTGAATTATTTATTCTGAATTTAATGTGAATACCTAACTCTGCATATAAGTGAAGGGATGAAGAATAAACATAAAAAAAAGATTTTCAGAGACAAAATAGCATTAAACTTTGGATTACAGTCCTTGAACTCAAAGTAATGCCTTGTTCTGTCTTGGATTGAACAAGTAGCAATTTAGGACATTAGTTCAATTATAGAAAGTGCTGAAAGGTTTATCCTAAAAGGTGGAACAATGTAGAGATGGTCTGAATGGATTTGTGCCACCTAAATCATTTTTAAAAATTTCATTAGAATATATACACAATTTGACTTGCTGTATCAGCCTTTTGCTCCTGCATGATATGAAACATAAATGAAGAGCTGATTTTGCATTTTTATTTCAGCTTCTTTGTCCAGTAGTGGCTTCAAATCCAGTTTATTTTTCCAAAATGAAAATTTAAGATTAATTTTCCTATATTCTAAGATTAATCATTGAAATAAAACTGATATTTAGTTATTTGCTCAAACTGATAGGGAAAATAGAGTGTAAATTAATAGAAATTGTCTCATAGAAATTCTTTCTGGACCACTCTTTCCCCCATATTGGTAGTCTTCACCAGTGGAAGTCAATGAGAATGCTAAAGACTGCTTCTGGCTACAACATTTCACCCCAAACAAAATATCAGTAGACTTGTATTAGAAAACTTGACCAAATTTTCCTGGAAGAAATCAAATTATCCCTCTTCCTAGTTAGAGGTCAAGCAAAATTAAGGGTAGAGCTTTTCAGTCATGGACCAAATGACTTAGGTCCTGAAATTTTCATTTACAAAATTGGAAGAATAGATTAAATTTAAAAGTGAAATGAAATGTCCTTTCACACCACATTTTTTCTTTCCTGAAAATACAATAATTTCAGCATCCACTCAGAGCCAACAATATGGACAATTGAAGACTGTCTAAATAGCCATTTCTAGAATTTAATTGTCTTTAAAAAGGAAAAACAAATTCCAAATTACCTATTATCCAAGCTTCTCTTAATAGGAATAATTGATGCCTACTTATTGCTGGAATGCACCAATTCTAGATACATATCATATGTATCTATCCCAGAACTTAGAACAGTGCTTGGTACATAGTAAGTGCTTAACAAAGATCTTAAAAAAAATCAGCCTTCTATCTACAACCTGAATTGGAAAATGTATAAAACAGGTGTCTTTGGACAACCTCATTTATATCAATAATAATTCCTTTAAGAATTTCATTTTCAAATATGGAGCACAGTGGCATAATAATCTGTATAAGAGCATATATTATGTGTGCATGGGTACTTTACATGCACATCAGTGTGGTAGCAGAAGTAATACAATTACAACATTCACGATTACCAAAAGTCAGGCTGTGGCATTTCTATGAGATGTGGAAGTTCAAAGCATCAATCCATTAAAGAGAGCTACTGAGATAACTTCATTTTTCAGCAGTGCGACAGTGGCATTTTTCAGAGTAATGGACTATCCACCATTTTGAGGGCATGTACTTTCAGCTGGGCTGAACTCCAGGGTCCACAGAGGTAAGCTAAACACTCAAACCACAATGACTGTGAGCCCCATATGTGACAGGGTCTGTGTCAAACCTGATTAACTTGTGCCTATTCCAGTGCTTAGGACAGTGCTTCACACATAGTAAACACTTCACGTGTCCATTATTATTACTATTAACAATAATAATAATAAAAGTAATGATGTTTTCTTTTCCAGCATCTTTGCTCCTCACAACTCAAACTTTCACATCTCCAAAAAACAGAAACTCTTATACTTACCCCTAATTGACATCTCTCAGTAATGAGAATCAGACAATATGATAAAGCGTGACATAGTATAAGGCCAGGATGCAGATGGACAATGAAAGAACATGCAAGCCTGTCTTATATTTCATTCTTGATACTATACCAATCTATAGGATATCATAGAACAAATCAACTCAGAACTGGTTTACACTGTTGCTCTCTTCCCTTCCCACTTTGCTTCCCCCATTTTGTGCTCTTGTTTGTTAGTGAGAAACAGTGAATATATAAATCTTTGAAATTGCAAGAAGCTAGTTTTCAAAACAGAAATTCAAGGCAACAGTCTTAGATAATAATCATGGTATTTGTTAAGCACTTACTATGTGCTGAGCACTGTTCTAAGCTCTGGGGTAGACACAGGGTAATCAGATTGTCCCAAGTGGGGCTCACATTTTTTAATCCCCATTTTTACAGATGAGGCAACAGAGGCCCAGAGAAGTTAAGTGACTTGCCCAAGGTCACACAGCAGCCAAGTGGTGGAGCCGGGATTAGAACCCATGACCTCTGACCCCCAAGTCCGTGATCTTTCCACTAAGCCAAGCTGCTTCTGAGATCCCTTATCTCCCTTTTGGCAAGTTGGGTCATATAGCAGCTTATCTTAACAAGCATTAGAAATTCATTTGGGGCTGTTGGCCTCCCCACCAGCCTTGCAAATAAGTGCTCTAGGACTGGCATCATGCACATATTATTTCCATCTTCCCCTAGAGAGGTGATGTTTTTAGTGTGATGAGTGAATTCAGGGTTGTTCTCTCACCCACCATACATTACAATTCTTGGTGGGCTGGTGGGTCAGTGCTGATTCCAAAGCTGTTCTACATCCATCTTGCCTTTTCTCGGGTTTTTCTTTAGAAAACATAGAAAACATAGAAAACATGACTAATGGCTTAGATGCCCAGGTTAATCACCAACCTTTGTGACCCAGCATAGTCGTTATTCTTTTAGTAAATATCTTGAAAATGTCTTGAAAATTCCAGGATTGTGGCATAGCGTCTTAGTTCTCTCACCTTACTTTATGCCTCAGTCCCAGCCACAGCGACTTAATGATGCTGTGTTACTAGTCCAAGAGTGAAGAAATCCAGAGGCTGGAACCGAGAAGGCAACTAACTGATAGACTGATTTGCTTTGACCAGGCCCAGGGCCAGGCTGCCTCCACACTTCTGACAGAAGAATACTTGAAGGAGTGAGGAAAGCTAAGGAAAGGGCAAATGTGTGCCTCCTCCCTTCTGCTCCCCTATCTGGCTTTGAGTCGGTTAGACTGGAAAAATGGAAAAGAGAATGGAGGAGCCACTTACCTGGTGCAGTTAGACCTGGCTAGTCGAGTTCTGCCATTTGCTTAAAATCTGACCCCAGGTCAGAGGATCTTAGAATCTTAGAGCTGAAAGAGACCCTGAGATGCCATTTGGATGAGTCCAAGCCTCTAGGAAGTTGAATGACAGCATTTAGGATCCACTACCTCCTTCCACTGCACTATGTCATCTCTGTACTCAGAGAAAAGAGCACAGGACTGGAGGTTAGGTGCCCTGAGTTCTAACTGTGGCTTTACCACTTGCTTGCTCTGTGTCACTTAACTCTATGTGCCTCAGTTTCCTAACCTGTAAAATGGGGATACAATGCCCTTTCCCTCCCTTTAAACTGAGAGCCCCATTTGGGACAGTAGCTATGTCTGATCTGATTACCAGAGCTTAGAACAGTGCTTGGCACATAGTAAGCACTTAACAAATACCATCATTATTATTTTATCTATCCCTGCGTTTAGCACAGTTCTTGGCACCTATAAAGCAGTGAAAAAGCTGTGAGAAGCAGTATGACCTAGTGGACAGATCCTGGGCCATGGAGACCGAAGGACATAGGATTTAATCTCGACTATACTGCTTTTCTGCTGTGTGACCTTGGGCAAGTCACTTAACTTCTCTGGGTCTTGGTTACCTCATCTGTAAAAATGAGGATTAGGACTGTGAGCCCCATGTGGGACATGGACTCTGTCCAAACTGATTAGCTTGTATTTACCTCAGTGCTTAATACGGTGCCTGGAACATAGTAAAAGCACTTAACAAATACTGTGAAAAAACAGCAAGAAAAAATTCCAATTATTATTATTATCATTACTGTTGACATACTGTTGGAGTCATACATGTCTCCTGGTGCTTTACTAACTCACCCACTCTTCTTGGTGGTCAGGAAAGCAGCCCAGCATAATTTCTCATTTCATATCTCAGAATAGAGATTCGATGGAAATCAATTCCTGAATATCTGGCTGTGGGGTATGTGGGAATTTTTGCAAGAGAAACAATGTAACAAGGGGTAAATAATTATCTGTGAAGTTTCTTAATGCAGGGCAAGGCGTGTGATTATTATTTCAAATTACCAGTACATCTGGGATACCAGTTGTGTTTCATTCGTCAGGCAGACCCAGCCTCCTGGAAAATGCTAGAAAAATAAACAAGTATTCTGGAATGGAGATTCTGGTCAGGCTACCTTGCATCCCTGTCACTCTTGCTCACTTGAAAGGCTTGCCTTTCCAAGTCTGGGCTGGAGCATGCTCAGTTCAAGATCCATTTTTTTTTATTATCTCATGTTGGGAAGGTAAAATGCGATAAGCACTATAAAAGGGCTTTGGACAAATAAAGCACTATAAAAATGTAAGGTATTATATAAGGTATTTGTATAAAGACCCAGAATACTGTTGATTTTAGATGCACACTACTCTCAATTCATACCCAGGCCTTCTCCGGTTATGGTGGTTTGCCAAGTGGGAAAGGGACAGAGCATGGGACTGGGATAATGTTCTCATCATTCCAGTTTTCAGCCCAATGTCATCAACTTAATAATTATCATTCTTTTTAAGGACTACATTTAGTGTGGCCTTAAATACAAATAAATAACTTTTTGTCTGTTTTATTTGTAGAAAGCCAAGGCTCTCCATTTGTCACCTTTAAACATTTTTCCTAATTCCCCCTCAACTGAGGTTGCTGTGAGGATGAAGCACTGTTTTTTTACAGAAGCACGGACCCAAATCAAAGGGGATAGAGAGATTTCTCCCAGTAATTTCATTATTTAAACACTATAGGTTTACTGCCCCTAAGACTCCCTCTAGGCTGTGAGTTTCCCCCTCTAGACTGAAAGCTTATTCGTGGGCCGTGAATGTATCTAACCAACCCACTTTGTTGTATCATACACTCTGAAGTGCTTCACAGAGGGCTCTGCACCCAGTAAGTGCTCAATAAATACCACTGATTGATTAACCAAGAAGAGATCTCCATTTTCATTCTTTTCTCATCTCCTGGATTTTCTTTCCATTGGCTGGAGTAATTGTGTTTGCTCATGTCAGAAGATGCTTTTTAATTCTCTTGCTTTTCAGGCTACCCAAGTGAGCATTGCTCCAGCTTTGATGTCAGGATCTTGTGGAGTAACTGGACAGTGACCCATATGAACTTTCCCGACAGCAATGCAGATAGTTGTTTTCTTTCTCTGCACCTTCTAAATTAAGTATGGCTTCAGTCATTTGGAGATCTTTCGTCCACCAGGGGTTTTGATCCACTGGGAAGAGATGAGGGGCATCCAGCTTGGGTTAGGCTTTTCCTTTGAAATCAATCTGGCAAATTCACTCATGAGTAGGGTGACCAAAGGTCTGGTATCATACTGGACAATCAGATTTTCAGCTGATTTGCCCATGGCCAATTCTGATACTGGTGCTTTTCATATCTGTTTTTCATATTTCCTGTGCCTCTTCCACTTGGCTCCTGTCAGGACACTCAGTGAATCAGACACTGGGTCTGACTTTATGTGGTTCTGGGAAAGGACTGAAAGGGCTCTTGAGAAAATGGGAGAGAAAGAGCACCCCAGAGAGATGTTCTAGGTTCAGGCAGGTTAGGGCCAACTGGGGCCAAATCAAGTAGACGTCCGGAACCTTGTGGCCAGATGACATCTTCACATCATGCTGCTTGCCGGAATAGCGTATTGACATCAAGTAGTCTTCGGGAGGGGGTCAAGATTATTGGAGTGTCATTGCCGGCCACTCTTGTCATAAAGAACTGTTTGAGCGTCTTCCTTCAGGTGAGTGCATAGTCTGCATGTTTTAGGATTATCACTGGACTTTTCCTGTCAAAGCAACTCAAAAGCATTAAAAGACCACAGGAGAGGGGAAAAATTAATCACAACCAGCCCAGAATCCCCACGTATGACTTCTATTCTCTCTCCTCAATCCACTATAAAAGTGTCACCTATGTGGATACAATTGGAGAGTCCCTAGTTCTACTGCAGTGGTGAGATTGTTGCTGATGACAGCCCATACACTGCTAAAGTACCAAGATTCCCCTGGAAGTAAATGATTAATCCTTCAGCATAAATTCCAGGCTTGAAGAATTAAATTCTTCCCTGAGTTTTCTATTCATTTAAGGCTCTAAATAGAAACTGATTTCCAGTGGCGGCTGAAGACCCAATCCTGCACAGGGATTCCACAGGTCCCACCCAGTCAGGAAAATGGTCAGGTGTTGAAAATTGGCCAGTGAGGACCCTCAATCTCCTTCCCAATCCAAGGACTTGCATTGCTGCCATGTAGTAACAAGATTTCTGGCCAGAGACCACAGACTGACTTGAAGGATATTAAAAATGTCTCCTCCCGGGAATCTCTGCCTTTTTCCCCCCGATTCAGCATTTTGCAGTGCATATAAATTGACAAAATGGATATGCTTTCTAAGTGAACTCAGAATGCTAATGCTGAGTGGCTTCTCCTTGAGGAGGATCCATTTATAAGGAATATGGGTGAGGAAAGAGCTCCACTACCCAAACCATCTGGCAGTGTTTTGGTTCTTTTTTTTTTTAATTGCTATTGCTAGTCTGGTTTGGGTTTAAGGTCTTTTTCACTAATGGGAGTGTGTGAGTAGGAGAACAAAGCCTCTCCCCGCACCAATCCCCAGAGCCACTGTGGAAGATGCTCTTTATACATCTGCATCGGTATTATTATCTCAACTTGGTGTCCACTTTTCTTAAGCTTGTATATTGTTCCCAACCCCACTCGCACCCATGATCTGTATGTTTACGGTACCAGTTGCTATAGCAAGGAATGCTGTTCCTCAGTCTCAGTAACGTCATCCTATGGGTTGGCTTTCCCCCCCTCCCCCAGATTTAACTGGAGGGCATATTCATTTCTTTCCTCCTCAGAGTCACTCATGGCACTTCGGGCAATGTTGCTGACAGCGACTCTGCTCGGACAGACTTGCAAATAGTCATCCTAATTTTAGGAGAAACAATCAATACCCGGTGATTTGTAAAGAACTCTGATTTCATTTGACGATTTACACTGAGTCTCAGTGCACCCTCAAATGGGAGGGTACTTCGGTAAAGTATTTTTCAGGGCTACTAAAATTTATGTTACTATTTGCAAGACTGAGAGAGAAAGTGGTTGCAAAGGGCTCTTCGATATGTTCTCTTTTCTCTTGTCTGGTCCAACAGAGAATGATGCTGATGACTGGACTATGAGGATGATAATGTACAGTGAATTTGATGCTACAGTAACAGAAAATGCATGCTTATGAAATCACTTTCACCTCAGCAAGAACTACAGTGAAGGGTGGGGGGTGCGGAGGACTTACATAGTGGGGAAGGTGTTTGACTCATATTTATGTCATAAAACCAAAATAGGGCCGCAACAGTGGCTTACTTGTGGAAGTGTATACTAGTGAACTGGGGGCACTGTACACGGAAGATCCTTCCTGGTTTGCCTGGCACAACAGCACCGTGCCTACGAGAGAGAGAGAGAGAGATATGGTATCTGGTTTTGGAAAACTCACACTAAACCTGATGTAGCATGTCAATGAAAAAAATTAATAAATTGGAGTAAATCCATAACAGTATGGAAAGACTCTGTAAGCACAGTGAAGCCTGCCCTTTGGCCGCAGGTCAGATTCAGAAACCTCCCCGATTAACACTCAGGCCAAAAAAGGAAAGCAGATTCCCAGGAAATAACCATCCCTTAGACCCGGACTCCATATGGTGGGCTTTCAGAGTCTGCTCAACTCTTAGGCCAACTTCGCAAATTAGAGCCGAATGTTACCAGCCCACAGCATTCTTTATTAAGTAGCCAGCCTTTCATTTTCTTGGAAGGCCCATCGGGAACAACAGGAGTAAAGTCAATATTCTTGCCGTTTGACTAGGAGAGACTTTATTCCAAGCAGTTATTTTCCAGGCTGTCTGATGCTGTTCGTCCTACTTCTAACCAAATTATATTTTTTTCCCTCTCTCTCTGAATCTCCTTGATTCCAACGGGCAGAAGCTGACTAATTCTTCCTGCAGATAACTGATGAAACGAAACCCTTTCCCACCAAATCTCTTCTTACCCAGAAGACAACTCCCCCCACATTGAAAAAATTGAGTTGTTCCGATGTTTGCTTCTAGACTGCAAGCTTATTGTGAGAAGGGGTCATATCAACAAAGGTGGTTATGTTGTACTCCTCCAAGCACTTAGTACATGCTGTAAACATAATAAGCACCTAATAAATATGATTGATTGATTGCTGCTTATAGTACTGGTCTGCTCTGCTTTTCTATGGAATTTGTTAAGCGCTTACTATGTGTCAGGCGCTTTTTAAGTGCTGGGGTAGATACAAGATACAGGCATCAGGTTGGACACAGACCCTGTCCCACATGAGGTTCACAGTCTTAATCCGCAGTTTATAGATGAGGTAACTGAGGCAGAGAAGCGACTTGCCCCAAGGTCAAGTAGCAGACAAGTGATGGAGCCGGGGTTAGTACCCAAGTCCTCTGAATTTCAGTCCTGTGCTCGAATCCCTAGGGCATGCTGCTCTGCTCCTGAAAATGGGAGGCATAGAGACATTCAAAGGTGTGGGAATATTTTTGGTAACATTATGGACCATAAAAAAGTTTGGTTTAGCTTCATGTTCTGCAGGCGAGTCATTGCCTCCAATCCTATTGCAACTAACTTTCAGAGTGGCCAGCTTTGCACAGCTTGTCTGTGAACCAGCAAATGAAGAGCTCCATTCTGGCTTTTGAGGATTGCTAACGGAATAGTTTGTGGAACTTCTATATTCAACATCAGTCCCCATTCCCATACCGAGTGTGTGGTAGTGTGTTAAATCCTACTGTTGAGTTTGGGAACTCTGTTAGGGTGATCGGAAGGTGAGAGAGAGAGAGACAGAGAGAGAGAGAGAGAGAAGTGGGGGAAAGACAGGAGGAAGGAGAGAGGGCGGAGAGACTATGAGCTCTGGTGCAACTAAGGTGGAACAAATCACTCTTGGAGAATCCCAAAACCAATCCTGGATTACAAACTCTCCATTTTCATTTTACAATAGAGTGACGATCTCAAGTTCCACAGTTATTCCTCCTTCTGCCCAACGAATTCAACTCTACTGGGTCTCTTTAGCACATTAGAGGAATGAGGATGAGGAAGTAGTCTTTCTTTCAGTGTTGACAATACAGTAGTGGAGGGAAAATTCACTCTTGCCCCTAGAATTATTATTCTGCTTTTCGGGGTTAAAAGGGAACCTGGGGGACTGGCACAGAAGATAAAAGTCAGCTGCTCTCCTCATTCACCTCTTTGAACCTTCTAAAACCTGAACCTAAAACTGTCACTTGATGCTTCTTACATTTACAGGTCAACAAGATTTCTCCTCTTTTCCTTTTGGAGTCAGCCACCCATGGTAAGTGCTCTACTTAGTGGTCACATTCCTTAATTACAAAACTCCTAAGTAATGAGAAGCAGCCTGACCTAGTGGAAAGAACACAGTGACCTGGGTTCTAATCCTGGCTCTGCCACTTACCTGCTATATGACTTTGGGCAAGTCACTTAAATTTTCTGTGCCTCATTTCCCTCCTTTACAAAATGGAGATTCAATATCTGTTCTTCCTACTTAGTCAGCCCCATGTGGGACTTGATTATCTTGTATCTCTACCCTAGCACTTAGTCCAGTGCTTGGCACTCAGTAAGAGCTTAACAAAAAACACAATTTTTTTCTTAATGTGATGTGAGCTTCATTCTTTAACCAAATCATTCTTGAAGCTCAGCTGTGTGTGAATTGACAATTGGTCCTGGAAATCAGCCTTGCCAATAGAAATGGGAATTTCACCGGGATGTCAGAATATTTACCCATTCAATCATTCATTCATTCATTCAATCATATGTATTGAGTGCTTACTGTGTGTGGAACACTGTACTTAGTTACTGGGAGAGTACAGTGATCAACACATTCCCTGCCTATAACAAGCTTACAGTCCTAACCCAAGAACAGGCCTGGCAGCCTGGCTCACACTTACCCTTGCCCATCTGATGTCAGCCCGAAGTTATGAAGGTAGCACATTCCAATTTGATTGCATTCCTTACTCGTTAGCAGGCTGACTGCTCTTAGACCATTGGCTACAAGCCTGTGTTAATAAACCCATTTGGGGACAACCACATCTAATTCTTCGGCCTGTCACATCTATATGTCTTCAGTCATCTCACTAAATGCTGATTTTCTTTTTTTTTTTGGAACAGCACAGAACAGAGTTGGCAACTTGGAACTTTAGTCATTATAATTTCTTCCTTCATTACTTTTTTCTTTCTGATTTTGTAGTATATGGATTCATAAAAAAAAAGCAGGACAGTGCTTGATTGCAAATCACTTGGGACATTTATTCTATTTTATATCAGGAGAGTACAGGTAGTCACCCAACCCAATTTATCCTGTGGTGACCTCATATATTTTATGTCACACTGGTGAAGCTTAGAGCTAGTTTTTAGATAGATATGACTTTTCATTAGGATGAACTCTAATGAGATGTAAAGTTTTTTGGTGATATCTAGTTTTCAAATTAAAATAATCTATTTGCAGCAAGAGAAGATTTAATTACCGTTCCATCAGTTCCTTGGGGAAAATTCCAATATCCTGGATTCCATGCACAATCCCCATAGACTAAGCTCTAGATTCCTTTTAGAATGCCGAATCACAGAACATAATGAAGGTTCCTTAATTTCCTTTATAAGAAAGTAGATTTGAGTACAATTTTTAGATGCTTTGTCACAAAAAATGCCCTTTCTACAAAGATGCCAACCTTGGCAAAAGAGGATTCAAGTCTACCACAAAGGTCCATTTTAATTTTACTTGAATAGAAACTTTTCTCTAGTCTACAGTGCAGATTTAGTTTAGTCCTTTTGGCTGTATAACCTGTTCTTCAAAATAACTTTGAAATTCAATAGAAATAAATAGGAACAAGTCATATTTTTCTGAATTTTTTAAACTAATGGATTTAGAATATGTTACAAGTACTTTTCCTACACACTTTATCTTCCAGGTTTTAGCCAGGCCCGGAGAGGTTACTCTGATTTTTTTTCACTCTAGTCTTTTTTTTTATTGTGATCTTCATTGAGATTATCTAAATAATGTGGGATAGTAGAGGAGCAGTATGGTGTAGTGGATACAGCAAGGGGCTGGCGGTCAGAAAGTCATGGATTCTCAGCCTTCCTCCTCCATTTATTTGCTGTGTGACTTTGGACAAGTCACTTCACTTCTCTGGGCCTCACTTACCTCAGCTGTAAATTGGGGATTGAGACTGTGAGTTCCACCTGGGATAGGGACTGTGTCTAACCCAATTGGCTTGTATCCACCCCAGTGCTTAGTATAGTGCCTGGAACATTGTAAGCGCTTGACAAATATCACAATTATTGGGCTCACAGATCAATTTACACATTAATTTGGGGGGAATATTGCTTTCCCTTTTTTGATTGTTCTAAAATGACTCATTCTACTTTAAAATGAAAACCTGTGCTTCCTGGTCAGTTTCTTTTCTAGACTTTTACTGGCTGTATCTGAACAGCCAATGACATTAGATACACTTAGCAGATTGCAATCTCAGTAGATTATTTGAGATTCTTAAAAAAAGTCACAGTGACTAAGTTATAATACTACAGTATTTAAATGATCTCAAATCAAAAAAAAAAAAGTGAGAAGAGTCCTGTGGAGAACATACTGTTTCTGACATTGGAGGATGTGTAATAAGAGACTTACAGTATCTCATTATGATGGGTTGGTGGTGTTGGTTCATTTCCACCAAAAGAGAACAGAGACTAAACAGATTGGATTGCAGTTTGGGCCTGACTTTGCAGAGGAGATACAGAGACCCTGGCCTATGACACAACCAGGATGCCAAAAATGTGCTCTCTGACTGCTGCAATAGTTAGAAGAGGAAAGACAGGGCAGAGTCTGGATGGAGCAGCCCAGCTCTGAGAGCAGGCACCAGGGAAACAATGTGGCCTAGAGGATAGAGCACAGGCCTGGAAAAAAAAGAACAGTGTTCTAATCCTGGCCCCTCTACTTACATGCTGTGTGAAGTCACAACTTCTCTGTGACTCAATTTCCTCAAATGCACAGTGGGGATTCAATACCTTTTCTCCCTCCTATTGAGACTGTGAGACTCATGTGGGACTGAGTCTCCTTCCAGCATGATTAACTTGTATCTACTCCAACACTTAGAACAGTGTTTGACACAGATTAAGTGCTTAACAAATACCTGCTAAAAAAGGGAAAGGGCAGTGTGATCATGCTATTCCTGACCCCACATTCCCACATTAGGATTGAGTCAGCTAAAACTTGCCTTTGTCCTCACACTCAGCAGTGGAGCCTATAAACTCACCCCAGAAGCCTGGCTTTTTTCTTTTTTAATCAAATGGTTTGGCCCCTATTGTTGCTCCATGAGCAGTCATGAGGAGGAAATCCAGAGTGGGCAAAGAGATTTTAAAAAAAAAAAAAATCAAACAAACAAAAAAAACCCCTGCTCCTGCTGATACAACAAAGAGACCTTGGTACAGTCAATTTTCTCACATATTTTTATCATAGTGGTAATATTGCTTAATTAACAATACAATAATGGGGCATGTGCTATTGCTATTTTACAAATTAAGAATAGTCAAAGAACATAAGGAGATAAATACAGGCAAATCCTTGTCCCTATGAGACAGTTTGTTACTTATAACTACATCGAGCCATAATATTCTAAGACCCAATTTTCTTTTGAGAAAATTTTATAAATATGGAGGGGTTGGTTCCCAATCCAAAATCAGATGCATTATTTTTACTAAAATTATCCAGAATTGAATAGTCAATCATTTATAGATTAATAATATCTAAGAGAAGCAGCGAGGCTTAGTGGAAAGAGCCCAGACTTGGGAGTCTGAGGTTGTGGGTTCTAACCCCGGCTCTGCCACTTGTCAGCTGTGTGACTTTGGCAAGTCACTTAACGTCTCTGTGCTTCAGTTACCTGTGGCAGATTAAGACTGTGAGCCCCATATGGGACATCCTGATAACCCTGTATCTATCCCAATGCTTAGCACAGTGCTCAGCGCACAATAAGCGCTTAACAAATACCATTATTATAATATAGTTACTACATTCGTATATTATATTGAGTGAAAGAAGTTCCATGTTAGGGTAGCTGACTATTCAGAGCACTGTACAAAGTGCTCAGTAGGTTACAATCAAATACGAGACCCCATCCCTGCCCTCAAGGAATAAATTTGAAAGGAAAGACTGGCACACCTAAGTCATTTGAAAAAGAGAAGAAAATATTATTACATCATCCAAAAGCAGGAATGCAGAAGTATGAATAGTTAAATGAGTAAACCTAAGTTACTATGTGTTAAGGATGTGTATAAATTCTAAAGGGAAGTGAATTAAAGAGAACTTTCAAAAAGAAACTCCTATTCAGCATTAAGGTATGCAAACATCTCTCTGTCTCCTCCTTAACCTCAATGATTTCCTACTCCAATCTTAATAATAATAATAATAATGTTGGTATTTGTTAAGCGCTTACTATGTGCAGAGCACTGTTCTAAGCGCTGGGGTAGACATAGGGGAATCAGGTTGTCCCACGTGGGGCTCACAGTCTTAATCCCCATTTTACAGATGAGGGAACTGAGGCACAGAGAAGTTAAGTGACTTGCCCACAGTCACACAGCCGACAAGTGGCAGAGCTGGGATTCGAACTCATGAGCCCTGACTCCAAAGCCCATGCTCTTTCCACTGAGCCACGCTGCTTCTTCTTGCTGGTACACTTAGCTCCTCTACCTCCAACATACATACTGCACCTCAATTTCATCTATCTCATCACTGACCCCTACCCAGGGTCATCCTTCAGGCCTGGAACTCCCTCCCATTGGCCTGGAACTCCCTCCCATTGGCCTGGAACTCCCTCCCATTTAATATCCAACAGATCACAATTTTCTCCTCCTTTCAAAATCCTCCTAAAATCACATCTTCAAGAAGCCACCCCCAACTAAGCCCTCTTTTCCCCAAATCCCACTCCCTTCTGTGTCACTTATATACTTGGTTCTTGATAGTCATCCAACCCTCAGCTCCATAGTACATAGCCATAACTTATTTTAATGTCTAATTCCCCCTGTAGACCGTAAGTTCCTTGTATGCAGGGATCATATCTACCAATTCTGTAGTATTGGACTCTCCCAAGTGCTTAGCACAGTGCTCTGCACACAGTAAATACTTGATTGATAGTCATAAGCACTAAGGGTAGATGTCGGATGGCTTCATCCTAGGCAGATGGAAGTTGGTCAGAGAAAATGTTTTGGAAGCCAGGAGCTGAGAGACTGAATCTCTCTGCTGACTCCCTTGGCACTGCAAAACGGTCCATGCTTCCTCTTTGGTATTCTGCCATGCAGGGACATACCTCCCAACCTCTTGAAATTTGAGAAGTGGTGCTCTCTCAGACCTCGGGATGGAAGCAGCAATCCCCCGAGCAGAGGACTGGTAGCTATGGTCAATTAGGAACTGGTCTAGCAGGTAGAAGCCTTTCTTGCCTTCCTGAACCCCTTCTCCTCTACTCTTATTCCTTGGGGATTTCAACATCCACGTGGACAATATTGATGAATCCCCAATTCTTTGCTTCTTCTCACTCCTCAACTCTGCTGACCTTTTACTCTTTCCCACCTCAACCACTCATCAACTTGCACATATGCTGGATCTCATCACCATTAGTCAGGGTACCATTTCTGACTTTGCCACCTCTGAAATCTCACTTTCCAACCTCTACCTCCTACCTCTCTACCAAACTGTCTTCTCCCCACCCAGAGACACCTCCCCCAAATCTTGACTCCATCTACTTATCTTAGGCCATCATGCCCCATTTTGACTCCTTACTCACCCTTCCCTCTCTATACAAATCCAAATCCACAACTGTCTTCACCATCAAACTCAATTCTGTTGCTCCCCTGACTCTCAGTGATTTCTTACCACTAATCCTAGCCCTGGGATCATCTCCACAGAACAATTCCTCTTCTGTAACACTAGGGCCTGTAACACTAGAAAGAAGTTGGTGGAAAGCCATGACCCAGGCCAACTTCCACCATTTTAATTCATTCTTATCTTCTATTGTTCTGATCTCTCCTTCACTTAGCATTACAACTTCTCCTCTTTATTGACTTCCTTGCCTATTTCCCCCCATTATTACAGAACTTTTCTTCCTTCCTGAAAACTTCAATGCTTCCACCTGCTTAATGACCTTGCCAACTCTTGCTGACAAATTCAAAACATTCAGATGTTAGCTCCCCCAAGTAGCCTCTCACCTTTGTAGCTCCCTCCTGCCTACTCGTCCCCTCTCTCATCCTTCTTGGCATTCTCTCTTACTATTATTAATAATAGCAGTAATAATAACTATTGTTATTATTATGGCATTTGTTAAGCACTTACTCTGTGCTGGGAACCGTACTGGGGTGGATAGAAGCAAATTGGGTTGGATACAGTTCCTGTCTCACATGGGACTCATAGTCTCAATCCTCATTTTACAGATGAGGCAACTGAGGCACAAAGAAGTGAAGTGACTTGCCTAAGGTCACACAGCAGAAGGGGCGGTGCCAACAGGATTAGAATCCATGATGTTCTGACTCTCAGGCCCATGCTCTATCCACTAAGCCATGCCACTTCTCTCTTTTCAGGAATATCACATTTCCTCCTGCCTTCAAGACATCTCCATTTGGATGTTCCCTGCTGACTTAATATGACTGTTTTTTCTGCTATATTCTGAGCTTGTTGAGGACAAGGACCATGCAACTAATTATTATGTGCCCTTCCAAGTGCATAGTAATGAGGTCTGCACCTAGTGTCAGTAAATACCAGTGATTGATGGACTATAATTCATTTTATTGCCTGTCTCCCCTATTAGATTGTTAGTACCTTGAGGGAAGTGATCATAGCTATTAAATCTATTGTGCTCTTCCAAATACTTATTCAGGTGCTCAAAACATTGTAAATGGTCAAAAATATGATTGAGAATATTGACTTATTGGAAAGGGTGGGGATTTGGGGAGGTTTCAAAGAGGGGGCAAACAGTGAGCTGGAAAATTTAAAGTGGGAAGATAAAATCCACCCTCACCTCTCCATCCAAAGTGCTGCCATGTTAATCCAAGCACTTATCCCTCCTTGATTACTGAATCAGTCTCCTCATAGACCTACCTGCCTCCTGTCTCTACCCATTTCTGTCCATACTTCACTCTGCTGCCCAGATCATTTTTCTACAAAACCATTCAGTCCATGTGTCCCCATTCCTCAAAAAACTCCAGTGGTTGCCCATCCACTTCTGCATCAAACAGAAGCTCTTTACCATCAGCTTTAAAGCACTCAGTCACCTTGCCCCCTCTGAGTTTACCTTGCTGCTTTCCTATTTCAACCCTGCTCGCACACTTTGATCATCTAATGTCAACCTATCACCTATCCATCTCATCTATTCACCACTGACCTCTAACACAAGTCCTGCCTCTTCATATTCAGAACACTCTGCCCACATTCAAAACCTTGTTTAAAGCACATCTCCTCCAAAAGGCCTTTCCAAACTAAGCCCCCATTTCCTCTTTTCCCGCACCCTTCCGTGTCTCCCTTGCACTTGAGCTTAGAACAGTGCCTGGCACATAGTAAGCTACTACCAAGTACCATAATAATTATTATCACTTGGATTCACATCCTTTATTCACCCCTCCCTCAGCTTCTCAGTACTTACACAGATATCTATAAATTATAGAGTATTAACTAGTTACTTATATTAATGTTTGTCTCCCCCTCTAGACTGTGAGCTTGTTGTGCACAGGGAACTGGTTTACCAACTCTCTTATACTGTACTTTTCCAAGCACTTAATACTGTGCTCTACACACAGTAAGCACTCAATAAAAATGATTGATTAATTGATTTAAGGTTTTACAGTTTAGGGGAAGGATGCGAGCAAGGGGTTGGAACACTGGATAGATATCTTCAGGAATTGGGAGTTTCCTGAATATAATTCCACAAATAAAGTTGTTCTCTGGAAGTAAGCTACCCACTTTGGCAATAACATTAACTCTTTCAGCCCTTTTGAGAACAGTTTAGTACATTCAGGAATAGTCTTTGTATGCAGTGTTGCAGGGCACTAAATAATCTCCTTGCAGTTAGAAAGTGTTGATGCTTCTCCAGAAGGCCCTGGGTAACTAACAGGGCAGAACATTAGCCACTAAGAAAATTGAGTTATGCTGCTATCATTTTAGTCAGCAGTGCTCCATACAGTGCTCTCCACGCAGTAAGTGTTCAATAAATAACACTGATTCACTGATTGATCTATCATATAATTTCAATATTTCTACCTCAACACTAAATAATAATCATATATTTAAATGATCTTGTTTAAATGTGTAAAAAACAGTTTGATATAAGCAAAATTAGTGTTGATAACAATGGTATTGCAACTGCTATAATGTTCTCTCTTTCTTAAGGAGGTATAATAATAATTATTTATGAAGAGGTTATTATGTGCCAAGTTCTGTACTCAGGACTGGGTCAGGTGCCAGGTAATCAAGTCAGACCCAGTTACTGCCCCACCTGGGGCTCACAGTCTAGAGTTGAAGGGAGAACAGGTATTTAATCACCATTTTACAGATGTGGAAACTGAGGCCCAAGTTAATTGTCACACACCAGAAAAGTGGCAGAGCCACGATTAGAACTGGCTAAATGCTTAGGTAAGCTAGCTAAGCTTAGCTAAGTGCATAATACAGTGCTTTGCACACAGTAAGCGTTCAATAAATACGATTGAATGAATGAATTAGAACCTAGGTCCTCTGACCCCAGGGCCATGCTCTTTCCAATGCAGCTTCCCAAAGATTTATGGGTATTATTACATCATTCATAGTCACAGCCATTTAGCTGAGATGTAGAGGGAAGGCTGTCATTACGGTCTCCATTTTACAGATGGGGAGACTGAGACCCTTGTATGTTAAATGTTACTTCTCCTTCAGTTCAAACAGTAAATCAGACTTGGATGCCTTCTTCTGATTTCCAGTTTTAGTTGATGCTGCATCCTACGGCTATTTTCAGAAATCTTTGAGATGCTTATGGATTAGTCATATTCTGGATATGGACCAGGATCACATCACATGTAGGTGTGGGTGGGAGGCTGAGATTTTCCCTAGATTATTCAGTTTAGGAACACGGATGGCACCTACAAAATGTGCAAGAAAGTAGGCACTGGCAGCATAGTCATATTAAAATGGGGCTCAATTTGCAATGATCACCACTCTCAATCTCAGCCTTGAAGTAGAGTGTTAGTGTGTACGCTTCTAATGAGTGGGATGGAAGAACACCTGCATTTGCTTAATGGCATCTGTTTTACAATAGAGTCCATTAAACAAGTTGGAGATGCATGTGAAAGTGTGTTCTGAAAGTAAGCGCTTGAAAGAAGATACAATGGATGCAAATATTATTCATTGACCTAGAAGATGATTATGTCTGTATTGGGTAACCCATTAAATCAAAATGAATGTGATGTTTTTACAACAATTGTTTAGGTAGAAAATGAGTAACAGATATAGGTAAAAAAGATGTGCCAGTTATAACTGTTACATGTTTGAATTACAATTTCAGACACAACAATAATAATGTCTTGATTTATTCAGTGCCTTTCTTCCAATTGTCTCACAGAACCTACATAATAATAATTGTGATATTTGTTAAGAACTTACTATGTGTTAGGGGTGGAGTGGATACAAGCAAATTGGGTAGGACAAAGTACCTGTTCCACATGTGGCTCACAATCTTAATCCCCATTTTACAGATGAGTTAACTGACTCCCAGAGAAGTGAAGTGACTTGCCCAAGGTCACAAAGCAGATAGATGGTGGAGCTGGGAGCCAAGGTCCTCCTGGCTCCAGGACAGTGCTCAATCCACTAAGCCACCCTGCTTCTCATGGCCTCGATCATATCATATCATAGCATACTCTCATGTGTAGGTATGGGCAGGCATTTTGACTTTTCTTTTACAGATGGAGAAACTTGGACAAAGAGAGAGAGACTTGTCTACTAAATCATACAGCAAGTCAATGGTGAAGCCAGAACTAGAACTTGGGTGTTTATTTCAAGTCAGCAGACTAAACTCCCTTTATTATTTTACTGCCTTGGAATCTAATTTACAAAGCAATACTATTTAGTGTTGGAAAAAGTCTAAGAATGGTGTTCAAATACAGTAATAGAAAAAGCTACATTAAGCGAGGTCTCAAACAAAGCAACATAGCTGTAAACTGCTGGGAGACCATCGCAGAGGACTGATTAGCCAGGAGGGCAGGAATTGACCAGAGGGATTAGCCTCCTTGAGGAAAGATCTTGCAAAGATCAGGATGCCAAGAGGTAAACTTAAACACAGAGACAAGCCCTTTAGAAGAAACTTTTAGAATTTTTAGAAGTGTCTGTCTTATATTGTTTTTTTCAGCCATACAAACACAAGTAGGGCTCACTATTAAAAATAGCCTCTTGGAAAACAAATGCCAGCTCTCTCTGAATACATATACTTGTGTGGACACACACACACATACACACATGTAGATCTAAGCTTGACATGTATATAAAACACATATATGTGTGTATATAATAAAATAAAACAAATGCACTACAGACTGCGTAGTTTAGAAAGAAATAGCTCCATCCTTCATACTAAACTCACTTTATAATGTTATGTGGAGAGTTTAGGTAATTTCCCAATGTATTTCAAAAAAGATGGACAGCTGATCAGAATAATTCAAACCTTAAAATCTGCAAATAGGATCATTTTTTGACTTGAATGAGTGAGATAGGCAACTCCATTTTACTTTATGTAGTCACAATATGACAGTTTCTCCTCAATTGCAAGCTGAAGTGATTTATTCAAAAACACCCATGACAAAATACCTCTTGCTTTAGATACAATTGTGGCCTATCAGTGTCTTTTGTTGTAGCATAAGGAACCACCTCCTCTCCACACTAATGTTCCCTGTTTTAACCAGCGCTTTCCTCTCCCTGACACTTTTTAGCCCACCATCACTGTGCTTTGTGGGGTCTTGAAACTTAATGGAAGGTTGAATAAAGCCCCAAGAATTACTAACCACAAAGTTGATATTGACACTGCTCTGTTATAATATTCTGGCAAAGGCTTACCAAAGAGCTGGTTCTGAATCTAAAGCTACCATTTTGCCTCCCTTCGCTATCCACCATCTACATTTATAGCCATCTGGTACTCACTTCTCATAAAACGTGAGAGTTATGTTCCTGATGATCCCTCTATTAAGGTGGTCTAGTGGAAAGAGCACAGACTTGGGAATCAGCGGGCCTGGGTACTAATCCCACTTCTGCCATTTGTCTGCTATGTAATCTTGGACAAGTCACTTAACTTCTTTGTGCCTCAGTTACCTCATCTGTAAAAAGGGGATTATGAGTGTAAGCCCAATTTGGGGACTGTGTCCAATATGATCATCTTGTATTTACACGAAAACTTAGTACAGTGCCTAGCACTAAATATTATGAAAAAAAAGGACTTGGGCTGTAGTATGTATGCCTTGATCATTGAAACTCGAATGATCACAATCATTTAACTGAACAACACAAGATATTCTATCCAAATAGGTGTACCTTGTCAGGAGAACATTTCCTCATTCCCCAAATGGACTATCCAAGTCATGTAGTGGAAGCATGTGTCATGGAAGAATTTAGTGTATTTTTTTCCTGCTCTCTGAACAAAAGAAGATGCTCAGAACCAACTCATTTGCTAACTCATTCCACATTGGTGTAATCTTAAAGCAGTTTTATTTCCAGCCAACACTAGGATCTAGCAATTTCTACATTGGCCACTTTGGACATGGCTTTGTGATAAACAAAGTGAAAGTAATTGACACCACTGGCAGTTGCTACTCCCCAGGAAGATTCAAAAGATAGATTCAGCAGCGTAGATCCATTTATGTTGAGAAGGAATTTTTAAATGAAATGAATGAATTTCACTTGGCCAGGGCAAAAATAGTCTAATATTGGACTTCTGTGAAGGTCTATGTCTGATTTGAAATTCTGTTTTAAAACATTACCCACAATACCCCAGTTACCTAGGCTTCCATCTATTCATCTTCCCCACTCCCCATTCTTTGTCTCCAGTGGAAGTAACATTTATAGTGAAATGAATAAAACTGGAATGTTATCCTTGTGGACTGGTATAAACTGCTACAATCTCAGGGAGCACAGAATCAGAGCTCAGAGTGGTTCTAGAGGAACCTAGTCATCTAGGGGCGTGGCCTAGTGCATAGAGCATGGGCCTGGGAATCAGAAGGAATTGGGTTCTAATCCCAGATACTCCATTTGTCTGATGTATGGCTTTGGGCAAATCACTTCACTTTTTCTGTGCCTCAACTATCTCATCTGTAAAGTGGGGATTAAGACTGTAAGTCCCAACCTGATTACTTAGTATCCACTCCAGCACTTTAAACAGTGCCTGGCATGTAGTAAGCACTTAACAAATACCATAAAAAAATTGCCCTGGATTTTACTGAACAATCCAGTGTCTTTTTTGCTTGAATGGAAAATACATTTCACCCACTCATCAATCATATATAGCTGGATAGATTTATTCAAACTTGCCAAAAATTATTCATTTTGGCAAGTCTTTAAAGGAAGCTTCAGACTGTTTTTGTCCACAAAAACTGTGTTGGAGAAATGATGATGAACCTGAAAGCACTACTTTCACTAGGAAATGGAGTCTAATATTTACTATACTTTGTATGGCTAGCACATAACCTAAACGCAGCAACCCATTCACATGGGTTTAAGAAGAAAGATTTACTGTATTGGGGTGTTGTGTATTTCTTTAAAATTATGCAGAGTTTAACACAATGATAAATATGTGTCGATTAACCTTGCACCAGATTTAAATGTATAACCCATTAACTAATTTAATCTCTCAAAAAATAACAGCCGTTGGCATTATTCTTTGAATAATCCTTGTTTAGCTTCCATAATAGTATACATTTTAATGAAAAACTCATTATAATGTAGCATAAGGCATAATTAATTCTGGGTGATTCTTTTTGTGTAAATAGCTAGTACAGATGCTGAATTCCATTTTCTACTGACTTTATTAATTTTTCATAAACCAATATTTTGACTATAATGGGTTGTAACAGCTCCACAGAAGTTTTAGAAATGCATTAACTGTCATCAGTGTCGTTAATCTAACTAGGATTTTGCCATTTGTGGGATAGTATTTTAACACTATGGGTTTTTTTTTCTAACAATGCAAAGCTTTGCTTTGTGCTTGGGAAATGAGCATCTACATTTAATTAACATAAAGATATTAAACATTATTTGGTTAATTTATCTATATTTACATAACAAGTTAATCTGTTTAGGTAGCAATGATTTACTATGAAGTATGAACAAAAGTACACAGTAAATTCTTAAGCATAAAAAAACTTCAGAAAAATATGGCAGGCAATTAAATAAAGCTCTGTTCAAAACATCAGGATATCAGCTCATGGAGCTTCAGGGTAGCTCCATGTTACAGTGCAGCTTGTTGAGGGCAGGGAATGTGACTACCAATTATGTTGTATTATAATAATAATAACAGTAATGATGGCACTTGTTAAGCACTTATTATGTGTCTAAGTGCTCATATATATACAAGATAATCAGGTTATCCCTCGTGGGGCTCACAATCTTAATCCCCATTTTATAGATGAGGGGAGAGACGCACAGAGAAGTTAAGTGACTTGCCCAAGTTCACACAGCAGACTAGTAGTGGAGCAGGTATTAGGACCCATGACCTCAGACTCCCAAGCCTGTGCTCTTTCCACTAAGCTACACTGCTTCTCATGTGTGCAGTTGCTCCACACACAGTAATCACTCAAAAAACTCCATTAATTATTAGATTGATTGCTCAATATATAGAGTCACCAACACAAAGAGCCCAATATCTCTTTAACAATAAAAAATTCCTCTGGCATTCCATACCAACCTTTATTTAATTTAGGAAATTACATCTCTTGTTTGATTTTACCAGCTAAGAGTCAGAGATCCAGAGGGTACTTAATTGATTTGATATATATCTGGTCAGCTGTTATGCTGTACAATTTTTTCATTGTAAGGGACTTTTCATAAGGACTCTAACCCATATTTTCCTCCTAATTCTCAGGGGAGAAATATATCATTTTTTTCATAATTATTTTCAATAATTTTAAGAAAAACATATTGGGTAGTTTTAACTTTGGAGTCTCTCAAAATCAGAATTCAAACAGCTCTATAGTTCTAGCAGTTCTAGAGCATCAGAAAGTTATTGTGCTATGGTTGCTTTTCTGTATGAAGGATTTTGGCCATAATTTGGCCACAATAAAGAAAGAAGCTATTAAAGTAAGGCTTGCTGTTTTTTTCAGAAAAGAAGTGATAATTAGATGCATAACAAAATATGAAATTTTGTTGCAAACATTCAAACCTTTGGACTGAGTTCATGGAGTCATTTTGATCTTTCTTTTACCACACTGTAGCAGCTGGCCCATTGATAAACTCAGACCAATTCCTCCTTTTTTCATGATTCTGTAAACCCTGTCATCAGGATATTTTGTTTCTACATGCAATCAACATGAACCTCAAAAATATTATCTTCTGTATTTCTGTATTCTCTTCTCTTACGTGTTTGTTTGCACTTCATGGCCTCTTCCCAAGCTCAGTTTTACTTATTTTTTTGAGAGAGAAATCACCAGAAGACATACACTCACTAACCATCTAGTGCTTCAAGATCTTCAAAGAAATTTTCCTTTGTTAATTCATCTATCAGCAGACAAAATATGTATTTCCCTAGGAAACAAAAAGCTGTAAACTTAAATCAAGTAGTGCATCATTCTTTATCATAAGGTTTTCAGAGAATTGCAGATATGAAACCTGATGGGAACTGCATCTCTCAGGTTTGGCAGTTAAACAGTCGGAATTCAAAGTGACCAAATGTGGAAAGGTTGGAAATCAGATTTGCTAATATGGAGGATAGAAATTTTAAGAAGGGAGTCATTGACTCAGCTCCTGGCCAAAGATAAAAAAATCTCCCAGAGTAAAAAATTTTCCAACCTGAAAATCATGTGCATTTAAGAATAGAAAAGAAAGGGTTGGTTCACGTTTCAGTTCACTTAATTGCACTGTGTTTGAATTGGACAGATTTGTAAATTAAACAGAAAAGAAACAAAGCAGAAGGTCACTGTTCTCTTGGGAGGCTTGGAAAAGGCAGAAGTAAATGGATCATAAACGGCACTTCCATGAGGAGGCTCCTGCTAAGAAGGACCAATTTACTCTCTAGTAGATTGGGGAAAGGCTTGGAGACTTGGTGGGAGCCTCTCCTGATCTGGGCAGTGTAGTCAGTGTAAGGTACTGACCTCAACAGACATTGAGAACTGTCTTACAAATAAACATCTGGAAGGAAGATGTCATTGGCTCCATTCTTACTGATTGATGGAGACTGAATTAGTACAATGGATCCCAAGTCTTAGTGGAGATATCAAATTAGAAAATGTTTGATGTCCATTTCATTATTTGGGCCATTGGTGAGGCAAAAGGGGTATTAACCCTTGATCACAGAACAATACACCCTCTCTGACTTTGTGGAAAAACCAGCTTGAACCAGCCGAATCCCAAAAGATACATAATGAATGTTATTCTGTTGCCAAAACTAGCCATAACCTTAGGCACCATTCATAAAATCTGCAAGCATCACCTTCAAAATATTATGCTCCCTGATCAATAGTGTACCAAATTACAATATATTCTAATTTCCTTGGGATGGAATCATTTCGAAGTCACAAGAATGGACTTGGAAAGTGCTTCATCTGTAAACAAAATAAATCCATCCAGGCTAGACTAGAATACCACTCACTCCCTGAGAGGCAATGATTCATAGACCCAGACGATGTCAAGCAAACGTAGACAGCCTCACAGTCACAATTTTTACCTGCCAGGCATTTTTTAATACCAGCAAAGCTTTTTACAGGGCATATGTATTCCCTGGGAAAAACAGTGCACCTATAATAATAATGTCACCGGCCTGTTTACCATTATCTTCAAGGTTTTAGACTTGATTTACACTGCATTTCTCCACTTTTGACTTTAATTGTCTGCTTCAAGTTGTCAGGACATAACTATATCTTAGATTTGCATGGCATTAGAGGATCTTTTCCTTTCTCTATTGATCTTGTCTTATGGAGTAATTTAACTCAATTCCAATTTTCTTTTGCACGCAGGGTGCTCTCCATCCAAGGAAGTGAGTTATGTGTATTCAAGTGGTGCATCTTATGAATCTTGTTAAGCTTTACCGCCTTATAGCCCTCACTGATGGAATATTTAATCACAGAAATGAGTTGGCAGATATGATGTACAACGCGGTTAAGGCTTGCAGCGTGTGTCTTCACTGGCAATTGAGAAACGGGTGAATTTGCCATTCATCAGTGCCATCCTGACAGCTTTGTATAACCTTCTGGGTTTTTTTTCATTTATTTATGAAGATTAAAGGTACTTTAAATCAACAGCTTCTTCCCAGATATATCATCTTTATTTCCAGAGTGGCCAAATTTTTCATCATTTATTAGCAGGTGAAATAACTTTTTTTCTCTCTCTCTCCCCTTCTCTCTCTTTCTCTGTCCCTGAAGTAGGTGGCATCAGCCTTTGCAATAATTTCAACTGAAAGCTTTGAAAATTGATACCAAATCTGAACTAAATAACTGAACAGTCTCATGATTGACACCTTACACTTTGAAATGCAACAAACCTTATTTATGTCTTCTCTGCAAACTCTCTACAAATTGGCTACAGACCACGGCATCATTTTAGATAGCTGCAGGCATGACTTTCTACTCTTTTATTATTTTCTTAGTTTCAAAATCCAATGCATTCCCAGTGGCAACTGAGACTGATGTCACTTTTATAAAGTAAATAATATTATTTAGCTTATTATGTTTGATTCTGAACCAACTCAGAATGTGTCTTCAGGTGAAGTGGAATTATATTTGAATTTGTGTACATTCCATTTCAATGGGTTTACAAAGTTTGAATTCATGAATAGGGCATAACTTCAGGTAGTTTTTTAAAAGTAAATACCTTTCATTAGTGCTTCCTAGGGGGTACTTTGAGAATGTGAAAGAATGTCATAATTCACAAAAGCAAATCATACAGTTCTCTTGGTAATTAAAAGTTCTCATTAAGAGGTACAACTGCTTTCCGACTTTGTGTTAGCAATAAAAATGCAGAAGTGACTTCAAGAGGTAATATACCAAAATCAATAACCTGCCATTTTATAATTAAAAGATAAAATAAATGTTAGAGGAAAATCCACTAAATTAGGAAAATTACCTTTAGGAGAGATTGAAAATATTGATTTTAATTTACAAAATATGTGAACTCTTCATGCCCTATTCTTAGAGATGATTGGAGGCTGGGTAGTTAACTCTGCATGTAGTTCAAAAAATCAATAAGCATAATATGAGAATATTATGATATTTGTCATTTACAAAAATTCATCAGTAAAAAGGTGACTAATGACTCTTAACTGTCAAGTTCACACAGGTTCAGGGTTGACTGGCTAACTATACAAATCAAATCAATATTATTATCTCCAGTTCAACTTATTCATGCATTCGCACACACACATATACACACACACTCGATGAATACAGCCTAGTTTTGAAGCTTGGGACTTTGAAAATAACTTGGGAAACATTTAAATACTTCCATTACTCTTGGTCTTATTTCACCTTTATACTATCCTTTTATATAAACTGATGATTCTAAATAGCTAGATAAATATGGGAAATATGGGTGTGTAGATATTCATATTTGTAACTGAATGTACATATCACATTTGTTTATCTGAGCAAATTCAGTGTGGCTCTGTCAGGTTAAAAACCTCTTTGGGTCTGTGAATGTTTCTATCTTAAAAATCTCTAAAGCCACAATATTCAGTCACCATTTCCACTCATGTGAGTCACTGTGATGGCAATAAAATGTTTGTTGCTGGGTTGGGGTGGTGTTACCCTTTCAATTTTCATTAAATAATCATGTTTAATCTGCATATTGATTTATTTTAGGAACAGGGTTTTTGAATCTAGTTGGCATGGCTGATCTGACCAAATGTTCTGTAATTTCCACGTGTTACATTAATATCATCCCTTCTGGAAATATGGAGATGGTAATGGTTGAATGCACACACAGACACACACATACACATGCACAGAGTGAACTTTGTTTGATCTGTGTTCCACGTTTCTGACTGGTAATACTTTCAAACAACACTCATCCTCTTGGAAAACATTTACAGATTACTATTACGCCATCTGTGTGCATGTCTGAGAGAGGCTGGGTGTCTACCTAGTTTATATTGTTGCTGTATATTATGCCTACAGTTTACATCACACATTAGCAAAGTGAGATATTTTCTTAATTGTTTTCTAGTCCCTATGAATAATGCAAGTATTTTCAAATATGTATTTACACCCCATCAAAAATGTAGAGGATTGTTCCCTAGAGTGCAGGCCCAACCTTTCTTCCCAGTTCTGCTAATGATTCTGAGTTAACCGAGGGACCTCTGGTATAACTGGAAAATGGCTTAGACTTCAGGCTGAGGCACTCAACAGTAGCTTGGCTCCTGTCTTCACAAGGCTCACTTTGGACTTATAATTTCTTCAACAGGATGCAATGGACTGTTACAACTTCAGCTGAAATATGCAGAATGGCCCAGCAAGTACTGTTAATGGGCACGTTGCTCAGCATTGGGCATCATCTTGCATAACTAAAACTATCAAAAGATTAACCTTTGCCTTTCTTTCAACCCCATCTTTTCCCCCTCCTCAGTGGAGATACTTAGGGTAGTATATTTACAATAATTCACACAGTCAGCTCCTGTCTAGGTAGCAATGGATTACAGAGGTGAGATGGCACCTGAAATCCACCTCCAATATAAAATCCCAAAGCCACCTCCACCAAAGATAAACTGGAGTTGCTTAAGAGAAATGTAAACTTTTCCTCTGTCTTTGATGTTAGGGCTATTCAGACGGGGCAGGGAAAGAGGGAAACTGCTTTTGCCTTTGATTTTGTGAACAGAAAGCTGTTCTTGGAAGTAGTTCTATGGGGAAAATCCCCAAGTAGTAACTTAAAGAAGAAAACAAAAATTTGGAAAGAAGTAGCCCTCTCTCCAATCTCCAGACCCTGAACTCTCTGCTTCCTACGAATGAGAAAATCCAAGTGACTGCTCCCAGGGCAGTGAAGGGGCAGGGATCTCTAAAAAACCAATTTGGAACCATGTAAGTTACTCCACCTTTCTGATTTTCTTTCCTCCTTCTGTAGAAAGTACCCAGGAGCAAAGGGATGGTAAAGTTAAGAGATCAAAGGGAGAAGGAAAGGCAAAGAGCCAGGATCATCTCCAAACCCTCTAGCACATCACACTCTGTTTGATCCAGAATCGACTTGAAAAAAACCACATTTTTTTAGTCATTGTTCGAAAGCTAGGATATTCGAATGAGGGAAACCTGTAGAGGAGTAAGTACTTTGTGGGTTTACCTAGAACTCACAGTTTTAGGTTCTAGATATCTAGTAGATAGCTATGTAGAAAATTGGCTCAGGTCAGGATCCTCCCCCACCACTCCTCAACCTCACCCCCCTGTTAATTTGGAATACTGTGGCATGGAAGCCGGGGGAGGATAACGGGCTTTAAACCAAAAGATAAAATTCCCACTCTTCACATCAGGGGCCTGACCTGAGCTGCCTTGAGAATTGATCTAGGAAAGTTTTTCAGTTTGAAAGCCAGCTACTAATGGAGGGGGGTGCTTTTTTATTCATGGAAGTCTAGCTGGAAAGTCCTGCATGTGGTAACATATTTCTCTGTTACTGAACTACACCTGGGGTAAAAAGGAAGTTAGTGTGGGTTAATTTGGTTATGAACATAATCTGTGGGAGATTATAATCTAAACCCAGTTTCTGCATTTTTCCCAGATTCTCAACCAATCAGCACAGAGATGTGTTTTTTTTAAAAAAAAGCATAATTGCATGGCCTGCTAGTCAGAGCTCTAATTTAGTTAATGGTCTTAAGCCTCCTGGAACTGTAAACCCTACTCATTTTAGTATTCTCTGTTGGTATCTTTCCTTTTATGTTATTATTTAAATCTCATATTGATCTTATCCAGTTTGGGAATTTCGGTCAATCATGGCCCCTAGGACCTAAAGGGACTTTCAGTTGGATCCTAGTTGGGGTGTCTAATTCTATATCTTCCTTTGGTGGTCTTAAAAACAAGATGGTTGTCACTGGTCCTAATTTATGGATCTACAGCACCGCAACCCCAAATTTGATCCAATGGGAGAGAAGCTTCCCTGGATTCTAACATCTCTAGTCCATTCTCATTTTTCAAAAGAGAAAACAGAATATGAGGTGCACAAGTAACAGAGTCAAAAAAGCAAGTGAAACAAGAAAACGGAGATCCCAAATTCCATATTTCACAATATTTCACAATTCCACCTTCACAATATCGCCAAGATCAGCCCTTTCTTTTCCATCCAAACTGCTACAGTACTGGTACAAGCTCTCGTAATATCCCAACCGGATTATTGTGTCAGCCTCCTCTCTGATCTCCCTTCCTCCTGTTTCTCCCCACTCCAGTCTATTCTTCATTCTGCTGCCCAGATCATCTTCCTGCAGAAATGCTCTAAGCATGTCACTCCCCTCCTCAAAACCCTCCAGTGGTTGCCTATCAACCTTCACATGAAACAAAAACTCCTCACTCTTGGCTTCAAAGCTCTCCATCACCTTTCCCCCTCCTACCTCACCTCCCTTCTCTCTTTCTACTGCCCACCCCATACACTACGCTCCTCTGCTGCTCACCTCCTCATGGTCCCCCATTCATGCCTGTCCCACCATCGACCCCTGGCCCACGTCCTACCGCTGTCCTGGAATGCCTTCCCTCCTCACATCCACCAAATTAATTCTCTTCCCCTCTTCAAAACCCTACTAAGAGCTCACCTCCTCCAGGAGGCCTTCCCAGACTGAGCCCCCTTTCCCTCTCTCCTCCTCTCCTCCCCATTCACCCTCTCCCATCCTCTGCTCTGTGCATATTTATATACATTATTTCTCTATTTGTTTTGTTAATGATGTGTATATCTCTATGAATCTTGATGATGTCTGTACCAGACTGCTTGTTTTGTTTTGTTCTGTTTTGCCTTGCTGTCTCCCCCGTTTAGACTGTAAGCCCATTATTGGGCAAGGATTGTCTCTGTCTGTTGACAAATTGTACATTCCAAGTGCTTAGTACAATGCTCTGCATATACTAAGCGCTCAATAAATACTATTGAATGAATGCATGAATATTTCTATTTCTAGCCAGATTTCCTAGCCAAGTAACTGGAAAACTGGAGCTCTCAGGTCCAACATGATCTTGTCTCAGCTAGTTCCCAGAAGGGTAGACTCTCTTTCTGCTGGTGATACGTGTGCAAAGAGAAGTGGAGAGAAAAACAGTTGGTTAAATGGATCTGATTCAAAGTTAAATGATACTAGTTCCTCCTTCTTGTCAACAACAGAAATTGATTCTCCTTCCCTGATTTGAAAAATACTTCAACTCTTTACCTCAATTTATCTGTGGAGATAGTAAATAAATGACTAAAGATAAATATTGAATAAAATTGAGAAGTTTATATTTTTCAATATTAGGGTGTAGGGGGGCAAATTCCTCCTTAAGGCAAAGTTAATAATATAAAGGGTTAAAGTACAATAACCTTATATTTATTCCTTGTCTTCTACTTTATATAATTTTTTTTACTATTTAAATGATTCTCCAACTCCCATTCAGTTTTGCCCAAAGGATTCACACACTGGCCAAGTAGGTCATAGAGGAAACATATTAATGATTGGCAAGTGATAAGTAATGTAATTTTTTTTTTGTAAATGGCATTTTCATGCTCCAAGGGGATCTTACCTGCATAGAACTCTGGACTATAAACGGCACCCACAACTGGATTCAATTTCCAGCCTAAATATAAAAATGTTTAATTAGTTTTTAAAATTAGTTTAATGATCTACAAAATAACATTCACTGCATCATATAAAATCCAATGGAAGTCCATGCCATGTTTCTTTGTCTTCTAGGTAAATCTAAAAACATTTATATAACATAATGAGACTGGATCCAATGGTCACAGTGCCTTTTTAGCTTTTTAAAACAAAATTTAAAAAGAAACTGAAGCTGTCGATCAGTTGATGAGAGGAGATTAGTTGATTAAGGGGATTCTGTGAACAGGATCAGTCTATTTGAAAATTCAGAATAAAAATCCCTCATCATTTACAATAGTTGCAAGTGAATTGAAATAATCAGTTTATTAATTCAGAGCCTTTATTTTTCTTAATATTCCATTCAGTGGTAAAACTAGTAGAATCTGAGAATAACTTGAATCCTAGTATAGTAGGTACTGCATCTGTACCCTCTGGACACTTGGTATTCATCCCACCTTCAGCCCTACAGCATTTATGTACAAATCCATAATTTATTTATGTATATTAATATCCATCTACCCCTCTAACTGTAAGCTCTTTATGGGCAGGGAACAGGTCATCCATATCTGCTGCATTTTAGTGTCCCAAGAGCTTAGTGCAGCATTCTGCGCACAATAAGCTTGCAATAAATATTATTGATTGACTGGTTGATTGTTGTATGAATCAAATATTAGATATTTCTTGCCTTTTTGTACTACAGGAAACTTTGCAAACATTGTTGGGACATTATGAAAAGACACCTTTTTATTGTGTTTTTTTTCCAAGGAAATATGAATTGAAAGACTAATGCAGGACCAGGGCAGGCTTTGAAAGATAATGAGGGAGGATGGCATGAGGAAGCATTTTTATTGGGGGGATTTCTGAGTGTCTAGGTGGATATAAACATCATCATCATCATCACCATCATCATCATCATCATCATCATGTTATCAGATCAGACATAGTCCCTGCTTGACTTTGACTTAAGGCTCATAATAAGGCTCATAGATTTATCATCCCCATTTTACAGATGAGGAAATTGAGGCACAGAAAAGCTAAGTGACTTGCCCAAGGTCACACATCAAGCCACATTGGTCTTTCCACAACACCATGTCAGCTGTCCATGCCGGGTTGGTTCAGTGATGGGTAAACTCTAAACCAAGTAACCTAGTGAACATCACAGACCTAGCTGCAATATATCTTTATCCCACCTGAAATTTACTTTAGTTAAGAGAACCAGACACTAGGGGGACTGTGTCTGTTTACTGTTGTATTGTACTTGCCCAAGCACTTAGTACAGTGCTCTGCACACAGTAAGTGCTCAATAAATATGATTGAATGAATGTAATTTGTCGGGATCATGTATATTAAATCTGGTGAATTCTCCCAAATGCTTAGTACAATGCTATTTATACAGTAGGTACTCAAAGATTACTAATTTCTTGACCTAGTATGGCCAGTTAGGAGAGGATGGGAGACAACCCTCTATCTACACAACAACTTTTTACTCCTAATACAATCATGATGGAAGGAGATTGCAAATATTTAAATCCAGTTGTATGGCAGGCAGAAAGACACTGCGATGTCTGATTAGCAAATCTTCAAGAGGCAGAGGTGGGTAGATAGTGAAGTTGGGGTACTGTGTATGTAAGAGAGTAAAAACATAAGGACAAGAGAGGGAAAGAAAAGGATTATCATTTTATGTACATCACACAGGTTAAGTTTGTTCCATCCATAGTTCATCCAGATAACCCCAGATATCTTCACAGTGATTTCCAGGAATTGGATGCCTTGGGTTCAGGGTCTCAGAGTTTCCCCAGTGAGGCACTGAAACTTAGATATGTGATGACTGAAAATCATCATGAAATTATGTAAAATATGGATGAAATGTTAAGTGAAGGAACTGGCTCTACATTACCCACAAAAATCTAACACCACTGTCGACCAGAAAATATAGCAGCCAAATCTATGGGTCTATGTGGACACTCCATACTTGTGGAAAGCCAAACAAACTAAGCAATAACAATGGAAATCAGGCAAAGGGCCCCAAGGGGAACTGGATGTTCTCTGCCATTCCTCTCTAGCCTTGTTTTGTTGGTTTTCGTGGGAACCATGTGACAGGAGAGAGCTCTCAAGTGTGTTTACAGAAAGCAGATGCTGCTGCCCTCTGAGCTGAACGTGATGAAGGGCAGAGAAACCCAGTGAAAGATGTTACTAGAAGTAGAGCTGAGGCAACAGTATGGGAACACGTGTGCTGCTTCAATTCAGGATTGGTTGATAATAGAATTTCAGGAGCTTGGGGATTTTATAATGTACCTATTTGCAAGGCTGAAAATGTCGATCTATAACCAAGTCTTTAGAAATATTATTAACAATTCCTGGTAAGAGCACTCCAAAATATGAGTAATCGTGACAATTTTGGACTTGTTAGCCTTTCCCAGATGTTGTTCCATTAATGGTGGTCCAATTTATCCAACAAATAATATCCACAAGAGATTCTAATGGATGTCTTTGGCTAAAAAGTGATCTCCTCTCCCATTGCCTTCCTGCTCCACTTCTGGGGGCTAAATTGTTTAATTCGCTGAAGCCATCTGAGGAGAGACTTCATTCATCATGAACATAAGAGCAATTAAACTTTACTTTGTCTTGTCAGTGAAGTCCGTTGTGTCCCATAGCTGTGTGGGTTAATCAAGTGTGATGAGAGCTGACGTCGAAGAGGCAGAAACTGCCATGCAACCCAGTCTTAGCAGTAGGAGGAAATAAATTCTCCACAGTAGGTGCTACTGTGACATCTTTCTTAATGTCACTGCTCACTTTCATTCTTTTTCTCCCTTTCTCCATAATGCACATGGGCTGGAAAACCACTTAAATGGGGAAGACTGAACATTTTAAGGGAGGAAGGGGAACTTTTTACACTACTTTTTACTAAATAGAAGACAAATAGCGTATATCATGTGGCTGTGCTAGTCACACTGTGGTCCATGGGACAGTATGAGCTCAGCAAAAAATTCCTGCTTGCCTTCACTATTATCCATTCTTTTCCCTCCTTACCACCCATGTCCCTCAGTTTTAAATCATTTCTATATTGAGTCTCTTTAGAACTTTCTTATCACTTCACTTTCCCATCTTGGTACATTTCTGAAGCTGTCCAGGTTGCTAGCTGGACTGTGGGTCCATTTGTGGGCAGAGATTTTCACTATTTGTTGCTGAATTGTTCTTTCCTAGTGCTTAATACAGTGCTCAACACACAGTTAAAGCTCAGTGAATATGACTGAATGAATTTTGACCCAAACTATTCCACTATTAGTTTCCCTATTAACTATTGGTTTCTCTCATCTTGATTGTTTGTTACTGGAGTCAGAGAATGTGCAGATGGAAGGACAGAAGGAGAGAGATATCAAAAAATGATCATCTTTAGGGAAGCAATAATGGCATTTTACATGAAAATTATCTGAGGATGAACTGAAGAGTTCTTGACAGCAGGTGTATAGATATTAATTAATCAGTCAGCGGATCTTGTTGAGCATTTACTCTGTGCAGAGCATGGTACTAAGTGCTTGGGAGAGCACAATACAACAGAGATAGTTGACATATTCCTTGCCGAAAATAAGCTTATAGTTTAGAGGGATCTATAAATGATATGCAAATACATGTGTCTCTTCAACTTAGATGTATGGGCCACACCACAGAAATTATACTAATGGAGGTAACTACTGTATGGTGCTCCATATTTCCAGGGATGTGGGTGAGTGGGCCTTTCCATTTCCAGTTCTTCCACTCCAAATAGGTTCACCTTTTTCTGTTTATTGTGGGCTACATTTCCCAGACATCTTGGAAATTCATTTTATTCATTTTGATTGGAGGTAAGTGTTCACATTCTGCATCATGATTCTGCTTTGCAGGGATGCCAAATCCACTGCAATTATCTGAGATAATAGTTATTTTGATTGGGTAGAAAACAACTCAAAAGTTTATGTTCACGATGAAATAGCTTATTTTTATAATGGACGGAGGATTGTAACTCATTATGAAGTGGGACCAAAGACTTCTCTGCTTTATCCTTTGGTTTGGGAAATGCCAGAAATTTCACAGGAAAAAATAATCTGCTCGTCTCCTTGTGAACACAAAATAGAAATTGTATCATAAATTATCGTTTCATTGTTCAACTCAGTTACAATGGCCTATCATGCCTTGAGAAACTTTTGTGAAACATATATTATATTGAGAACACATTGCCATTTTGTCCCAGAGTCTGGCTTCTGGTTACCTTTAGCCACTATTTACCCCGGCTCTGCCACTTGCCAGCTGTGTGACTTTGGGCAAGTCACTTAACTTCTCGGTGCCTCAGTTCCCTCATCTGTAAAATGGGGATTAAGACTGTGAGCCCCACGTGGGACAACCTGATTCCCCTGTGTCTACCCCAGCGCTTAGAACAGTGCTCGGCACATAGTAAGCGCTTAACAAATACCAACATTATTACTGATATTAGTCACTGACCTAGGTGGAATTTTCTCCCATAGGGTCACTTGACTAGGAAATACGAATGAAAAATGAACAGAATAAGGAGATAAGAAAAGAAGAGTGAAAGGAGTAAGTGGAGTGTAAGTGTTAAGGAGATCCATATGGACTACCCAGATAGCCTCCAACTAGCTTATTTTTTTTCTCTTCCATGGTAAACCACGTTGGAGCAAGACAGGGTTAATTACAGAAGTGAGTATATTTGATTATATTTCTTCGCTCCCGTGAACTTCCGAAGTAGTAAACCTATGTGTAGTACTAGGCAACTTCAGAATTTTTAATAATTTCCCTTTATGGATCAAGTTTTCAGTATTTATTTTCCCCTCATGTGGGAAAAAGGTAAGAAGGGGGCTATTGTGACTGAGAAGGAAAGGCATGCCATTTGATTCCATTGTTTGGTTTAGAAAGAAACTTACTTTAATAGTGACCCCAGTTGTTGGAAAAACTATGAGGCGGGAACCTAACAAAATTTGGAAAGACGAAAACTGAGAGGATAAATGGTTAAAATTCATGCAATGTAAGAAAAAGCATGCCCAGAATTTCATTCATCAATTCCCATGCTACCAGCACAAGGGGAAGCCCACTGAACTTGTAAGTGGTAGGTTCAAAGCAAAAGAAAAGAAGTGTATCTTTGTATAGCAGATAGAAGTATAAAATGCTACCAGAGGAACCTGTATAGGTGAAGGGTAGTTAAAATAAAAATTGGATGAATTAATGATGAGAGGTCCATACTTAACTGGAGAAAAATTAGAGTTGAAGCAGGAAACATCAAGGATTCATACATACATAGATTCATAACCATGAGATGTAATGTCAAGAATAGCAGCTACCACCTTTTTCTCCCAGCATCCCACTGGCAGAATTGGAGACAGCATTCTCAGCACGATGGACCATTGGTTTGAAGTTATAGGAGTTTTTCTTCCACTCTTACCCTTAGAGAGTAAGAGCTCCTTTTAGCATCCTGATGAAGGTATTTAGAGTTTCAATAATCACTGAATTAAGAGGGGAAAATACCTAACAATGGTAATCTCTTATCTTTCAAGAACACCTTCCTTCTAAGGGACTCAAAAAACCCATCCTCATAACACCCCCCAAGAGGAAGAGACAGAGTGCATGACTCCATTTTTAAATGCAGAGGTGCAGATGGGTTGAATGTCATATCCCTAGCCTCACAGAGAAAGAGCTGAGATGAAAGAGAACTAGCATGGCCTTAGAAAGGGCACTATAAACCAAGCCTGGGTTCTATCCCGGATTGCCCACTTGCCTGCTGTGTCACCACGGGTAAGTCACTTAACTCATGTATGCCTCAGTTCTCTCATCTATAAAATGAGGACTCAATATCTGTTCCCCTTCCTATTTCAACTGTGAGCTATTTGTGGGTCAGGGACTGTGTCTGATTTGATTACCTCATATCTAATCCCGCACTTAGTACAGTGCTAAGAATATAGTAAGCACTTAATAAATACTATTATTATGATGATAATGATGGTCCCGCCTTCCCTTGAATATACTTTTCTATCTAGATATTGCTCAGAAATATACACCACAATTTCTCTCAATCCTGCCTCTTCCCCACTAGGAAGTCTCTCACTGGATTAAACCATGGCTCTAATTGACTATGACCTTATACAACAATGCAGTTCTTTTCACTGAAATTTAAAATGGAAAGATTGTGAGTCAGCTAAAATGTGTAGTCGCTGAATTCCATAAAGTACTACGTCTTATATAACACAGATGAATCAGAAAGAATTATAGACACAGGTCACAATGTTAGATTCCAGAAAATGACACTTACTGGGTCTGATCCAATATCCAGAATGAAAGAGAAACATTTGTCCCACAAAATATCTCAGTTGTTTTCTTTTCCAGATAGAAATAGTGTAGTGGGTCATCAGAATTGAATTCCCTTCTGTGGTGTGGTTGACATTTCTACTATGACGGTTTTCCATTTGGCTCTGATAATGATTTAGGAGTCCTGTGCATTTTTCTGGGAAAACGGTAGCACTTACCATTTGTATAAGGGTTGACTGTCTTTTTGTTTGTCATTACACGTGCTGTAGCATTATTCACCTAAGCACATAGAAATTGGAATTAGTGAATTCTGCAGGGCAGGTCCACAGTTCTACTAGCTGCATGCATTATTACTGCTACTATTCATGTAAAAAATGCAATTTAATTTATAAACGCAGTAGGTGCATGACAAAATCATACTATTTATAATTACATTTACTTTCATAACCATTTTAACTTACAAATCATTTCAATAAAGCAACATCATATCATTTAAAGTTTAATAAAGAGACATTAAAAGCAAATTAAAAGGTTCTGCATAATTTAAGATTTAAGGGCATGCGTGTACTCCATGATAACACTGAAACGATAAATATTTTAAAACAGAAAAAAAAAATTTTGTATGAAGGAACATGCAGTGGAGTAGAGGGGTAGAGACAAGGTACAAGGAAACAGAAAACGTCCAAAAAAGGGACAAACAAATTTTAGCAGAGTGTGCAACATAACCCTTTAGAAGAGAAGGACCATTGGAAAAGCAACATCTAGCATTCAACACTGGGAACAAGAGCCTTTGTCATTGCAAGAATTAACAAAATCATTCAAGCTTTAAAATCACAGCTAACGAAAGGATAAAAAGAGGGTGCATTATTGAACACAATATGGAGTTAACAATCTGAGTAAGATGTGCACCAAGTCATATCCTCAGTCCAGTCAGTGCCTCCCAGGCTTAAAACGTACACTCAATTACAGGCGTACCAATAGAGAAAAAAATATAGCATCAAGAAAACTTAATACAACAAGTCAAAAAAATTCACGTGGTATATATAGATATATATCAGCGCTATATACGTGAAACGGCCGATGGACTTCTCCACTTACCATTCAGCACCATCGCCAGCATGGGTATGTATACAGTTACCATGGTTACTGAGAGTTTGGTGAGGGGCCTAAGCGCTACCGTCGAAGGGGGAAAATGAAAAGGCAAAATATGCAACATCTTACTCCAAAGACGACAGCATTTTCAATTGGTATTTTTTTTCTTTTTATTATAACAAATAAGATTCTGGCGCAGTGTTGAGGGGGATCCGGTGGCACCCAAGCTGGGTTCTGGTTTTGGTTGGGTTCTTGTTTGTTTTTTTTTCAGGGAGGGAGAATGCTACAGACCAGGAAAACCAGCCTGGGGGGCTTGGGGGTGGAGGGGAATTGAAAAAGTACCAAAAAAAGGAACAAAAAAAAATAAAAAAAGAATAAAAGAGCCCTTCAAACTGTTTTTTTTTCTTTCTTTTATATGTTTTCCCCTCTCTTTGGATGCTGCATATTTCCAAATTTGGTTTCTTTTGAAAACCACTGCGGATCCCTCATCAACCCTGCAGCGGGGAGGAAAAAAAAAAAGGAAAAAAAAACCCTGCTTTGGTTTGGTTTGGTTTTGTCATACTTTTTATTTGCTTTTTTGGCGGGGAATCTACTGCACCCATTGATTTACAAAACATTGAAAATAATCATTTAAAAAGATTAAGCTCTCCTCTGCTTCTTTCTGTCAGCCTTTTAGCAATAATAATAATAATAATAATAGAAAACAAAAACAACAAAATAAAGTAAAAAGAAAAACCCAAGTAAGGCCAGATTCTCTCTTTATATATAAATATATATATATATATAAACAATGGGAAGGGAAAGGGAGCACACAAAAGACACCAATGATGCATCTGAAACAACAAATGAGAGTGAAGCAGACATTTATAAAAAAGATGAAAAGGAAAATATTTTGAACATGCACCTCGATTTTACGGCCCTCTACCACGGTGCCGTGTAATTTCTCCCTCGCCCTGTCCGCATCGGCACTATTTTCGAAAGTTACGAAACCAAATCCCTGCATGCAGGAGGGAGAAGGGGGAAAACAACATGCACATTATTATTTCAATCAATGATCACGTTTTAATGTTCTCTCGCTTTAATTTCTATTGCTTGTTCTTGCTTCATTTCTGTAACATGCAAATTAGAGAAATTATAAGAATACTAAGATGTGCAATAAGTAAGCAACAAATGTGAACGAGTTTTTTTTCTTTCATCAGTTAGATATACCCCCTGAATAATTCAACGAATGATACCAAAAATACCTTTCTAAACGTCACTACAGAGGAAAATAAATCTAACAAAAAGAAAATGAAATCAAAATAAATTTATCGTCTTCACAGATAATAAAATGAAATAATGAGAAAAGAAAGTGAACCACTTTTTGACATGCAGATACTTTTTTAATGCACAAAATTCACCACTGAATGCTGATATACTCTAAAACATTACCTACATAATCATGCTGTTGTAAAAACATTTTCTGTACATGCAACACTAGGGTTATTTAACTATTTTCATCAAATTGTATATAGCTCTTTTACTTATTAAAAAACTATCAAAAGAATAAAACTCTTAAGCTTACATTTTCTTAGAAAAATAAAACACATGATATGAATAAAAATAAATTCCAATAAAAGTAATAATAATGCACACTGTTCAAGAAATATTTAGACATTTCCTTTGGATAGTTTCTTGCCTTTTGAACATGCAACTCACTACTCACTTTCCTCTACCTTATTAGCAGAAGAGGGAGATGCTTATGTTTGTTATGCTTTGAGGTATTATTCTGATACAAACGAACCCTTCAAACTGCAGATGGAGGACAATAGCAAGAGCTTAACTTAAGCTGTTATTTATTTATAACAATACTCTAAGCACCTTCCTTGCTGCTAATCAGTTACTTAACACATCTCCACCATTCTGATTTGAATTTTACCATTTCAGAAATGAAAATTCAACTTCAAAAACTGTCAAACTGCATTTTCCCCCAATTGGCATTGAGATTAAACAAAGATGTGGAAAATGGCATACCGTTAAAATGTGTTAAAACGTTCTTGTATACTGTGTTCCTAATAGTACTCCAACCCTTTGAAACAACTCCATCTAGACACCAATCAGTTTTCCCATGTCTTCCAGTCTTCTTTGGTTAAATGAAGCTGGGACTAAACAGTACAGGAATGGGGTGGAGAGGGGAGGGGAGGGGAAGGTTGGTAGGGGGCGTGGGTGCTTATTGAAAAACAGGCTCAGGCCCATGTTTTATGATAGTGGCCAAACCTTGGGCCTAAAAATTACAAATAGATAAAAGTAGTCTATTAAATAGAGTGGATCGATGAATAGACATTTTGGGTCAGAGAAAACTAGGTTCAGCAGAAGTTTGGATTCAAACTGATAGGAAAAAAGACTATTTCTCTACCTTAAGTATGGCTCATAATCTCCCAGGAAAGGAAGGAGGTGCTTTTTTTCTGTCTGGACAACTTAAATCACAGAAGATATAGTAATGCAGATATCGCAGACCAGTTTATCAGCTCCTGCCTTAACTATACAGGCCAACTGTACCAAAGAACCTGAAAACCAGACTGGCAACTCAGGAGAAGAAAATGTACCTAAACTAGCCTGAAGAATGAGGACTAATCTTCATTCTTCAGGTGAGAAGAAAGCTGGTCTATGTCATTCCCTGAATGAATGGGAATGTGATAGATAGTCTTTTCTGGTAGACTAGGGAAGATAAAGGTGAAAAGTACCTCAAAAATGGAGAAGGAAGAATTCCAAATATTTTTTTCAAATAGAATAACAGTACATTCAAAAGTAGAGAAAAATTGATAGAGGTTTCAATCCTTCCCCCCTGCTAATTATCCCCAAGGGAAAGAATCGATTTAGAACCACTGAAGATCATGGCTAGAGCCAGAGGGCCAGGTTGGGGAGTAGAGTAGGTAAAGAGAACTCTGATTTAAAAAAAAAAATCTTCCAGGTTAGGCATCAGAACTTGAGTAGAATTAATAGTGAAGATGAGATGCAGAGCTGGGATCAGTGAGAGCAGTTTGCTGTGAGCTGAATCTTGCTCAGCAGAAGCCCCACCATCAAGAAGCAACCAAGCTCCTAAGACTTAAACATCTGAAACATGGCCTCAGGAGTGAAAGGAATGCAGATTGTGTGGGGCAGAAATTAGCTATATCTGGTTGTTTATGACAAGTAGATGCTGACTTATCATTCATGTTTACAGCATTATTAGTTATGTACTCCACCTCTCAGCTCAAAGGACTGCATTTGACAAGCTAAAGCAAAATTGGTAATGTGGGGATGTTTGATGCTGTTGTGGACAGGGAACACATCTACAAACTCTGGGGCAGTGTACTCTCCCTAGTGCTTAGTACAGTGCTCTGCACACAGGAAGCACTCAGTAAACATGATTGATTTATTGATTGTGATTGTTTTGCTTCCAAGAGTAAAAGTCAAGAAAGGATTATGCAGACCAAGTTAGAGAGGTCAGACTTAGATAAGGAACACTTGTTCCCATAGTGCTTACCCAAAACCATGGTACATAGTTGAAGGAAAAGGTTAACTGAGAGGCAATGAGGCTCAGTGGAAAGAACACAGACCTGGGAGTCAGAAGGACCTGATTCTAATCCCAGCTCCATCTCTTTTCTGCCATTTAAACCTGGGCAAATCACTTAACTTCCTGGTGCTTCTGTTACCTCCCTTGTAAAATGGGGATTAAGAATGTGAGCCCCATGTGGGACAGGGACTGTGTTCAGCCTGTTTATCTTGTATCTTCCCCAGTGCTTAGCACAGTGTCTGGCACATCTAAACAAACACCATAAAAAAAGAAACAGAAATGTTTGAAAAGTTTGCAAGAGCAGACATTCCATCTGCTATAAGATGGGGACAGATCAGGGGCTTACAACTTCAAATTTTCTGACTTTTGGGTTTCATCTTTTTTTGTTTTGGTGTTGAAATCTTTCCTCTTTTCCTTTCACTTTAAGAACATTACAGTTTCCTCAGCAAGCTTTTGAACATGCCCAATTGATGGAACGAAACTTTTGTTGTTGCTGCATTTGCAATCAGAAGTTGGCTAAATCTAATTTCTAGGACCAAAGAATGGATTTGTTGGAAACTCTAGGCTATCTCCTTCTGATCATTTGCTTCTCACAGAATGCCATTAGTGAAATCAGCCTCTCAGTACAAACTAAAGGTCTCCTAAGAATCGATGGCTTATCGTGGCAGGATAGGAAGTTCATTCACCTTTGCTGGGCAGCAGCGGCATGGGAAAGAGTCAAAAGCGGATAATCAAGTGATCAATATGTTGATCAAAGACAACGGCAAAGACTCAAACTTTTACAGTGCGGAAGAAGGCGATGGTAAATGGTTTCTGTATCTATACCAAGAAAATTCTATAGATATGCATATGAGAATGACTTTATGACAGAAGATGGAATGTTCTGAAAAGAGTGTGTCCCTGGAATCGCTATGGAAATGACTCAACGACATTTGCAGAAGAAGAAGACAAACTAAAGGCAGGGCATTGAAGGCCCATCTCCCCCGAGAGGCCTTCCCTGACTAAGCCCTCCTTTCCTCTTCTCTCACTCCCTTCCATGTCACCCTGACTTGCTCCCAGTATTCAACCCCCTTCTCAGCCCCACAGCACTTACGTCTATATCTGTAACTTGTTTATTTATATTAATGTCTGTCTCCCCCTCCAGACTGTAAACTCATTGTGGGCAAGACGTGTCTACTATACTGTACTCTCCCAAGCACTTAGTGCAATGCTCTGCACACAGTAAGTGCTCAGTAAATGCTGACGATTGACTGTCTGGTGCCCTGGCCCTCTCTCTAGTATCTCAGGCAGTCTTTCCCTATCCATAGCTTCATAAGAAATTATGACAGAGAAGACACCACTCTGGCACAGATTTTAATTCTTTTGCAATGTATATGTTAGTTTTAAAATCAGGTCTGATCAGGTACAACGTAATGTCAGGAATGGAAAATAGCCATGTGGGTGCTGATGCCTCTTTCCGGACTCCATTATCTCTACTATATTTTTGGCCCAATTATGTAATGATCCCAAAAGTATCTGAGCATAGAAAATGCAGGAATGATCATTTGAAAATGAGCGGAGGCTCTGCACCCACTAAGCAAGGCTATTTTCGATACTCTCTAATGAAAAAAGGGCGGACTCCACTTAAAGTGTATTTTTGAAAGATGCAAATTTTAATGGCACCATTCCTAAAGGCCTGGAGCTGGGTTAATCTTGGGCATGACGAAGCACCTTAAAAATAGCATCACCATTGTACTTCCAAAATAGCAAATGAGGTTCTTCTAGTGTTCTTCTAAAAAGAGATTTGAGAAGGCAGATTCTGGAAGAATATTTCTACACTGGCAATGTGAAGTTATATTATTTTCAACACAGCCTTAGAAGAGTACTTGTAAAGAATGTGGCATATTCTCTTGTTTTTGCCAACAGTCCATCAGACCTATATTGGAATCACTCAGTGCACTTAAATGTCTTTAATTGAAACTCTTCACTTTCTCTGCTCAGGAGCAGGAAGTGCACCTCTAATGATCACTTCATTAGAGATTTTTCAATTTCAAATATCTAAATATCAGTCCATTAGGAGAATGATTAAAAGGCATCAGCTCTAGTGCCAGGCATGTATCTTGCATGGCATGTCTGATGGAACATCTGATTGGGAAATATCCTCTTTCTCTAAAATCTCCCCAGAGTCCAAAGAAGAGAATAGAGACCTACACCTTTACCACCACCCAAGCATTCCCTGCATGAATCTGGCTTGGGCTTGACTTGAGGGGAGAATGGAGGGTGAAAATGCTGGCCTGAAGAGGGAGCCAAACATAGAAAGAATCCAGAGGAGAATAGTCCTTCTCTTCCTTGCCAAGCTGGGGTATGTTCCCCTTTCCTATGTTCTCTAAGCACCCCAGTGTGCCTCTCAGTGACTGTCTCTGCATCTATATTGGACCATGAAAAGACACAGAAAGACTTAACATTATTAGACTAACTCCCCAAGGGGCTGAGCTTTACGATGCTGCAGATGCATTCTTTCAAGGAAAAAAAAGTGCCACATTCAAATGCCCAAATAATGCCAGAGGGGCTGAAATAATTAGTGCAATTCCAAGATGAATATGATTGATGACACCAAAATCATGAAGGATGCTGACAGACGGAACACGGAATCGCTGTTCACCCAATCCCCCTGCATGAGGATTCGGCGGTATCCATTGAATATCGAAGGTCTTAGCTTCGAGACAAACCAAAGGAAACACTTCTTTCCATGGGCTGGAGCAAGCACATAGACTTAGTTAAAAGAAGAAATGGGCAGACAATTGTTAGAAGACATATATAATTTAGATTCATCCACCGATGATTAGGGCATATTGGGCTAGTAAAGAAAGAACCAATGTGTTTGGAGACTTGAGAAGTGTAAAGAAACAGGAATGGGCAATAGCTTTTTAATTACAGGTGTTAGGGAGTACAGGAGAGTACAGGATGAATGTCAAGAATGGCAACATCACACTACTCCTCAAGCATCTTCAGTTGTCCCTGTTGGAGACAGAATGCTGGGGTAGATGATCTGACCTGATATGATGCCTTCTGTTCTTAGGCGACTTACCTAGTGCCAGGGCTCAACTGGCACTCAGAGTGTCAGTTGTTTTTGTGAAAAATCAGGGGACAGGATGTCATATACAAGTGGTAACATAATAATTACTGGGTGAGAAAGGTAAGGATTTTATTTAGGTAACTTAGAATAATCACTGAATGATGACAGGCTAAAGGTGAAGAAGGATTAGTGAGACTGAATCAGCAAGCGAAAGGTTACTGTGCACTTGCCTTGAAGTTGAAAATTGCTACAACTTACATGCTGGGGTAAGATTTGTTAGGGAGTTAACCTGGGAGTTTGATAGCATTTAACATCAGTACTGAAGATACAGCCGCTTCTCACCAACACCAATTTTTACTTATATTTGCAGCCCAGAAAATCAATTCTAAACTTAGCTTCCTAGGAAAGAAAAATTAAGGCAATATGAAAACTTGCAAAATATTGATCCTCGATATGTTAAAATACAATTGTATTCAAAGGGTTGGTGTATTCCTAACCAGGAAAAGAACCGCACTTCAATAATACAGAACAATCATGTATTTGATAGACCAGTTTCTCAAGAGAGTATTAACTCATTTTATATAACAAGTAAAATAATTATCACCGAACAATAAAAATATGCAGCACACACTATTACTTGATTTAAAAAGAACAAATCTTTTCTATTTGAATGTTATTTGACAATGTTTAAAATTATTCCCTTGAAGGATCTAAAACGAGTCAAATGAATTTCACACTGTTTTGGAATCAATGGAGATTTCTATAGGTATTTCCATTAAAGCATATTTTCAGACTGTGTTTTCGACATAAGTGCAGTTGTTTCCCCTTACTCACATTAAACACTTTAAAAAAACTGAAAACATCCTAAAGTTAATTAGACGGCTTACCTTTGAGCCCCGCTCATTAAAAATAATTTCAACATCTAAGATTTTACCAAATTGCTGCAAAGAAATAGAAATATCATATGAACATGAGGAAACTGAGGAACATTGTGCCATATGAACTGGCAATTTCATAGCAGCAGAAGATGTATCTCAAACAAGTGAGCAATGTATATTACATTTGAATCAAGCAGTGTGATTGAAAAAGAACCACCAGATGAATTGTCATAATGCAAAATGACCAGATCCCAAAGTGGAACTGGTAGAGTTCCACTATTTGCCAGCTACTTGAAGTGACAATCCAGATTGGGGAATCCTATTCACCTTGTTTTGGAAGATGGTGGGTGTCAGGAGTGACCTGGTGTGTCAGCCATTGGGATTCACCTTCTGTCCCTTCTTGTCCATGTAGGTTTTGGGGAGAGAGAACTTAGGATCAAGCAAAATGTGCAAGCTGATTCATGGGGCTTATAACAGAAGGAACAGTCGTGAAATTTAAATTCAGGAATTTTCCAGGAGACGAGTATAGAAATTTAATGGCAGAACCTGTTCTGGTGTATTTTTAGGTTGGTCGAGGCTTTCTGCTATCCATCAATACTACTAAATCATGTCAACATTTTGGGGACCCTCCTAAGACGTTATGAGATCAGAAATGCTTTAATTATTTGGGTTTAAATCTGGGTTCTAGATCCAGTTTCAGAGTTTGATCAGATAGATCAAATGCTTAGGCAAGAAATACAGACATTAGTGTTCTGTAGGAAATAATAAGATATAATATGCTTCAATTTATTATTTTGGGGACCAAATGTTTCCTATTTCCTTTCAACTCCATTTTTTCCCACTCCATTTTTCAGTTTCTGGCTTTTCTCTTTTCTATTATTTGATGCTTGCTTCTTTTTAAGCTGTGAAATTCAAACTGTGTAAGTTTGTCAAAGCCTGTTAGAAGTTGTATTGGGCTAGAGGGGGTGAAGGAGACTAGAGATGAGCAGAAACTGGGAAAAAGCCACCTCCCTGAGTGATAAGCTATCAGGACAACCCAAGGGGAGATATGTACACATTTAGCCCAAATCCACAAAGGGTGAGCTTTGCCCCCTGGTTTGCTGAGGCCCTCTCTGATCCTGTACTTCTATTCATCAAATCTCAGCCTCTCTCAAGGCCATGTTTTCTGGGATGTGGGAACCCTGTGAGATTCCCCCTACATTTGGTTAAACTGAGATTCATGGAAATAGTGCTGGCATATCTGGAGCCTCCAGAGGAACTGACAGCTTGGGGCATGATATTAGACTGTAAGCCCTTCAAAGGGCAGGGACTGTCTCTATATGTTACCGATTTGTACATTCCAAGAGCTTAGTACAGTGCTCTGTGCATAGTAAGTGCTCAATAAATACTATTGAATGAATGAATGAATGAATAATATAGTCACTTAGGGCTCGATATCTCTAAGGTTGCCTGCTACTAAAAAGGGGTTCACCAAGGCTGCTCCAACTCTTTGCCGGGCCTGGGATACTTCTGCAAAACAGGTCCAGGGCCTTTCCTGGCTTGCAGTCTTAGTGCCTTAAGTCGCTGGAATGTGCAGCTGAGAAAGGACTGCACTGCTGGCAGAAATGACACAAGTTCCACTCTGCCTTGATCCTCTTTGTCCACAAAATGGCACTGAATGTCACAGAGGGGTGAGGAGGGTGGGCTGGTACAAGTAGTTGTAGTAGTTTAGATGAGATGGGAGGATGTACGATTCTCCTTCCTGTTGCCCCTAGAGTCCACAAGCTCCTTTTCTCCTCCTGATCACTAGGGACAATGACTAACAAAAATACTAATTATGGTATCTGTTAAGCACCTACTAAGTGCCAAGCACTGTTCTAAGCTAGGATAGATTCAAGGTAATCCCACGCTGGGCTCACAATCCTAATCCCCATTTTACAGATGAGGCAACTGAGGCACAGGGGAGTGAAGTGGCTTGCCCAAGGTCACACAGCAGACAAATGGCGGAGCTGGGATTAGAACCCACGTCCTCTGACTTCCAAGCCCATGCTCTTTCCACTAAAGCCACCACACTGCTTCCCATGAAATGGAATGTAGAAAATCCACAAAAGGAACACAGAATCCCAGGAAAAAAACATACCCTTTGGCATAAAATACACTTCTGGTAAAGGTTTCATTTATTTATTTATTTATTTAATTGGAGAAGAGTTTTAGCCTAGCAATAGCTTTAGCTTGTGTCATTTCGTATTAGCGATGTCAGGCATTTTCTCCTTGATGTTATTAGTCATTAGGTTTGGAGCACATTTTTTTCATGAGGCAGACAATGTTTTCAAAGTGGGAAGCTACAAGGAAACAAGGGAAAAGGGCTCCCAGATGCATGAAGAGATAAAAGTCTAACGTGAACCATTTTAGACTTCAAAGGATTGACTGATGGAGAGTGGCACAAAAGTTGTCTGATGGGGTTTGGAGTCCTAATACAAGTTCCTAGCCCGAATCAAATGAGAAGCAGTTTGGCCTAGTGGATAGAGCACAGTCCTGGGAGTCAGAAGGACCTGGCTCTGCCATATGTCTGCTATGTGACCCTGGGAAAGTCACTTCACTTCCCTGTGCCTCAGTTCCCTCATCTGTAAAATGGAGATTAGGACTGTGAGCCCGAAGCGGGACAGAGACTGTGTCCAACCTGATTATCTACTCAGCAACCCCAGTGCTCAGTGCCTGGAACACCATAAGTACTTAACAAATACCATAATAATTATGATTATTATATGCCAAGACTGATCTTAGGCAGATAAGGCAAAAAGGGTCACTCCAGCCCATTCTGTAGTACTCCCCTCCTTCTGCCCCCCTCAGTATGGGAAGAGGAACTGGGGTACATGCAGTTGGATTGCTCCTTTAATATCGAGGCTGTCAAGGAATCAGAACAGGCCAAGAAGTAGCAGGCTAGGGGCTGATATGCTGGAAATGGCCTGCTAATCAGAAAGATTTGCTGACATTTGATTTCAGGGCCAGTTTGGAGGTGATACTAGTGGCTCACGGCTCCAAAAATGTCAATTCCATCTGCACTGCGCAACCCATCCTCCTATCATGAAGTTGATGCTTGCAGGTTTGTTCTGAAAACAGATTTCTCAACTGAGAGAGCCTCTTCAAAAGCTGTGCATAGCCCTGAGCAGAGATAGCTTCTGTGTGGTGCTCCTCGCTATAATAGAATTATAAGGAGGGGTGATTTCCATTCTAGAACTGTTTAACTGCATATTCAATAGAGGACAATGAAGGCATTGATCTTTGGCATGAGACTGCAGCATCTGATGCATTCTCTCTCTCTGTAGAAGCAAGGTAGTTACCTAAAGCATTAGCTTTAAGAATACATTAGCCATCTAATGCATTGTTTGGGACAACACTCTGTGAAGACTCTTAATCCCAGAGAAAATTTTGTATTTTATTTCCAGTGAGAGGCTAGGACATTAAAATAGCTATTGTATGGACTGGAAACCATACTTAATGTTCAATTGTTTCTGAATATTTTTAAAGTCATCCAATGTGCCTTTCCAAAGTCCTTGCCCATAAATGGCTTCAGAAATAAAACATTCAGAAATATTAAGAATGTTCCTTGAAGGACCAAAGATCTTCATTTTTAGGAGTCAGAGACTTGGCGCCCAGAAAATTGTCAACCAACTAAAAGTTATATAACCTAGTAATGAGGGAATATCATTACTAATAATCAGATTCATAATTGTAGTACTTGTTAAGGGCCTAATAAATGGTAGGAGGTGGAGCATCAGGAGAATGAGAACAGTGATCAGGATGATGGCCAAAGAGGATGAAGAGGAGAGGAAGGAGAAGAGTTTTAAAGAATATCAGGCTTCTTTAGAGCAGGAATCGTGCCTATTCTATGGTGCTCTACCAAGCACTTAGGATAGTGCTGGAGACAGAGTAAGTAACTAATATATATCACTGACAACTTTGAAAAAAATAGATGATTACCTGACAATTTATTTCCTAAAATGAAAATTTCTAAAGGATAAGCCATAATATTGCAATGGATACATCCATTCAACCCTTCTATACCAATTTAAAACCCCATCCCATCTCACTGCCTGGAATCCCTGAGTATAGTACATTTTGTTTCATAAATTCTGATATGTCTGATCTCATTTCCAAAAACCTTGGGTCCTAATAAGCAAAAAATGTGCAGAAATTTTAGTGGGAATCCAAAGTCTCAAAAATGAGCTAAAAGATTTTGCTCAGAAATGACAACTTGAAATAATTTCTTCAGAAATCGAATCATGTCAGAGGAAGAGGAAAGCCAATGTCAACTTCAAGAGCCACAAAAGTCACAAATTAAAAATAAAATGGAGAAGTAGTGGTTATAAGTATCGATGTGCTGTTAAAACATTTTAAAGGACTGTCAATGTAATAGCAATGGTTCTGACAATATTTACCTGGTTTGGGAACTGATTTTGACATTTATTCAAGATTGAATGTGAAAGATGTTTCTCTACCTTACCTGGGTACTTTAGAGAATCACTGTGAAATAGCTGTAGATATGAATGTTTAAAAGAATACCTTGAAATTTTTGGATATACTTAAACTCTGATGAATCAATCAGTCATTTACTGAGAACTAAATGTGTGCAATCCATCAATCATATTTACTGAGTGCTTACTGTGTACAGAGCAGTGTACTAAGCGCTTGGTATGGGACAATATGACAGATGGTAGACAAAGTCCCTGCCCACAACAAGAAGACTGTAAAGCTTTCAGGATGAACCTTCAAAGGCAGCCTAAGCAAAAACAAAACTCCAGGGAGATTTGAAAATGCAGCATTCCCAATTGATGAGGCAACATAAACTCCACTTTCTAAAGACATGGGCTTCATCATCAGTCAATCACTCATGTTTATTGAGCTCTTACTATGTGCAGAGCACTGTTCTAATACAACAGAATTAGCAGACACATTCCCTTCCCATAACAAGCTTAGAGTCTATTGGGGGAGACACACTCTAATATGAATAGATAATTAATTTATAATATATAATTTAAAGATATGTACATAAGTGCTGTGAGATTGGGGGTGAGTGAATATCAACTGTCCAAAGATTCACAGAAAGAGCATAGTTGATGCAGAAGGGAGAGCGAGCCAGGCAAAAAGAGGGCTTAATCAGAGAAGGAGGATAGGAGATGCGACCTCAGTAATGTTTTAAAGGTGGAGAGAGCGACGGTCTGGCATATATGGAGGGGGAGGGAGGTCCAGACTAGAAGGAGGACATGGGAAAGGTGTCTGTAGCAAGAGAGATGAGATTGGGGCACAGTGAATAAACTGGTGCTAGAGGAGCGGAGTGTGCGGGCTGGGCTGTAGTAGAGTACTGAGGCGAGATAGGATGGGGTGAATTGATTGAGTGCTTTAAAGCCAATGGTAAGGAGTTTCTATTTGATGCAGAAATGGATGGACAATCATTGGAGAGGTTTGAGAGGTGCGGAGACACGAATTGAACATTTTTGTTAAGTGATTCATGCAGTAGAGTGAAGTATGGATTGGAGTGGGGAGAGACAGGAGGCTGGGAGATTGGCAAGGAGGCTGATGCAGTAGTCAAGATAGGATAGGATAAGTGCTTGGATCACTATGTTAGCAGTTTGGATGGAGAGGAAATGGAGGCTTTTAGCAATGTTGTGAAGATAGAACTGACAGGATTTGGTGACAGATCGAATAGGTGGCTGGAATGAGAGATATGAGTTGAGGACAATGACAAGGTTACAGGTTTGTGAGGTAGAGAGGATAGTGGTGTTGGCTGCAGTTGTGGGAAAGACGGGGATTGGAGGACATGGTTTCGGTGGGAAGATAAGGAGTTAAATTTTGGACATTTTAAATTTGAGGCGTCAGTGGGATATCCAGTACATAAGTCTTGAAGGAAGGAGGGAATGTGAGATTTCTGGGAAGGAGAGAGGTCAGGGCTAGAGTTGTAGATTTGAGAATCATCTGCAAAGAGATAGGTAATTGAAGCCATGGAAGTGAATGAACATAGAGAGAGAATAGAAGGAGACTAGACCTGAGCCTTGAGAGACCTCAACTATAAGAGGGTGAGAGGAAGAGGAGGAGCCAGTAAATGAGACTGAGTAGGAGTAGTCAGAGACATAGGAGGTGAACCAAGAGAGGACAGTGTCATTACATCGAAGATTTGATAAAGTTTCTAGGAGATGGGGGTGGTCTAAGGTATCAAGGCAGCTGAGTTGTCCAGGAGGATTAGGATGGAGTAGAGGCCATCAGATTTGGTGAAGCAGAACGCCACTGTAGAGAGCTATTTCTGTGGAGTGAAGTGGGTGGAAATTAGATTGGAGGGGATATGAGAGAAAATTGGAGGATAGAAAGTATTCATTCAATAGTTTTTATTGAGCGCTTACTATGTGCAGAGCACTGTACTAAGCGCTTGGGATGAACAAGTTGGCAACAGATAGAGACAGTCCCTGCCGTTTGACGGGCTTACAGTCTAATCGGGGGAGACGGACAGACAAGAACAATGGCAATAAATAGAGTCAAGGGGAAGAACATCTCGTAAAAACCGATGGCAACTAAATAGAATCGAGGCGATGTACAATTCATTAACAAAATAAATAGGGTAACGAAAATATATACAGTTGAGCGGACGAGTACAGTGCTGTGGGGATGGGAAGGGAGAGGTGGAGGAGCAGAGGGAAAAGGGGAAAAAGAGGGTTAAGCTGCGGAGAGGTAAAGGGGGGATGGCAGAGGGAGTAGAGGGAGAAGAGGAGCTCAGTCTGGGAACGCCTCTTGGAGGAGGTGAGTTTTAAAGTAGAGGCAATTAGACAATGGGTGTGAGGGAAGCAAGGGAGTTCAGTTCAGTGGAGAGGGTGGTGTTGAGTGCATCAATTTGTGCGTCAGGAGAAGGTAGTTTGGGTATGGAGACCAAATGGATGACTGTAGAATCCTGGAGGGGGTCAAAGAACAGAGGTCTCTGTGGGGTAACAGTACAGATCTGTAGGGGATGGGTGTAAGGGAAGGAGAGCTGGAGAAGAGGTTGTGGTCAGACAGAGAAATTTCAGAATTGGTGAGGGTAGAGATTGAGCAGCTACTGGAGATTATAAACTCAATTTGTGTGCCCAGGTTGGTGAGACTGTGAGGTGGGATAAAGCAGGTAGTAACTGAAGTAAAGGAGTGAGAGTAGCCAGGCAGTGGAAGGATCTTTGGGGGATGTCCACATGAATATTGAAGTCCTCGAGGAGTAATGTAGGGATGAAGAATGAGAGAAGGAATGTGAGAAAGGGTTCAAAATGATTCAGAAATTTGGAGGTGGGGCCTGAGGTCAGTAATGACTATGACTAGTAATTGGAGAGGGTGGTAAAGGCAGATGATATGGGCTTCAAAGGAAGGGAAACAGAGGGATGGAGGAGGTGGGATGCTGTGAAAGTGGCATTGGGGAGTGAGAAGGAAACTGACCCCTCCCTCCTTTCCCTGTGAATCTGGGGAAGTGGGAGTAGATGAAGTTTCCTTTGAGAGAGCAGTAGGGGAAGCTGTGTCACCTGAGGAAATTCAGATTTCAGTGATGGCGAGGAGAAGCAGTGACTGGGTTAGCTACAGAGACAGGTAAATAATGAAGGGAAGCTTCCCCATGGTGGAGCGGAGGATCCACAGGCCACACTTAGCTGAGGCTGTGGGGAGGGTGCGTGGGGTGGGGATGGTGTGAGGGGTAGGAATGGGGGTGAACTGGAGGGGGCCAGGGCAGGAGGACGGGGGTGGGGGTGGTGCCTCTTATGAATGAGACTTAGTTATTTTAGAGTGCGCATGTGAGAAATGTATACTATTGTATGAAATGCAGGCATTGGAATTGAGTGGGATGGGAATCCAGGACTCAGATGAATATCTCTTGGACCCCTTGAAGTCACAAAATTGAATAGAAATACAGGTTTCATCCAAAGGCAAAATGCTATTTTACAACATCACTTTAAATAATTTTACTGGAGACCAATGGCCTCTTCAACAGACTGTATTACCTTCACTCCTAGCTATATGAGCACTGTGTGAAGGAAGGTTGTTTGTGTTTTGGTTAAATAAAGAAAGATAATTTTCTCAGTTTAGATCTATGGTAATGGATGTGAATCAGCAGATTTTTTTCTTTTTAACTGCACTTGTTAAGCGCATACTATGTGCCAGGCATTGTACTAATTGCTGTGTTAGATACAAGCTAATCAGGCTGGGCACAGTCCATGTCCCACTTGGGGCTCACAGTCTTAGTCCCCATTTTACATATAAGGCAACTGAGGCACAGAGAAGTTAAGTGTCTTCCCCAAAGCCACACCATAGACAAGTAGTGGCAGAGCTGGGATTAGAACCCAGGGCCTTCTGACTCAAAGGCCCATGTTATATCCACTAGGCCATACTGCTTTGAGGTTTGGGAAGGATAGGATTGAGGTACTGAAAAACTGGGAGACCTGGAAGGAGGACCAGCCGTATATGAAGAGGAGAAGGTAGTGAAAAAATGTGATAGAGCAGAGGGAGGGTTGTGGCCCCCCACAAACCCCTAGTAATTCATCCAGGAAATGTGTCTGCTGGTTCATTGCCAGAGAGAAGCTTGCTTCAAAGAAGACTTCAGTTGGCATGGCAGCATATACTGCTGCTCTGCTGGTGTCATCGTCTACATTAAAGCCACTCAGTCTGTTCCCATGTGGTCATCGGCCCCGTTAACTGAGTCACTTAATAGTGGCATTCATTAAGCACTTTCTATGTGCCAAGCACTTTACTAAGCGCTGGGATGGATACAAGAAAATTGAGTTGGACACAATCCCTGTCTTACATAGGGCTCACAGTATTAATCCCCATTTTTTACAAGAGAGGTAACTGAAGCACAAAGAAGTGAAGTGACTTGCCCAAGGACACACAGCAGACAAGTGGCTCATCTTGGTCAGGGAATGTGTGTGTTTACCATTACACTGTATTCTCCCAAATGCTTAGTACACTGCTCTGCACAGAGTAAACTCTCAATAAATATTATTGAATGAATGAATGAAAGTGGCGGAGACAGGATTAGAACCCAAATCCTTCTGATTCACAGGCCTGCACTCTATCCACTAGGCCCCACACCTTATTTTGGACTTGACTATATTCTTTTATTGAAGTACTCCACAACATATCATTCAATCGTGTCATGTTATGTTATTGTACTAACAAGAGCGTGTAGCTGAAAAGCAGGATCTGAAGTGGTGTGACTTGCTGGAAACACCTCAGAGAGACGGCATTGCCCCTGATCAAAGAAGCTGGACAACTAGAGAGGCAGTGTGGTCAAGTGGTTAGAGCATGGGTCTGGGAGTCCAAAGGACCTGGATTCTAATCACAGCTCTACCACTTGCCTGCTGTGTGACCATGGGCATGTCACGGCATAGAGGATAGAGCATGGTCCTAGAAGTCAGAAGGTCATAAGTTCTAATTCTGGCTCCTTCACTTGTCTGCTGTGTGACCTTGGGCAAGTCACTTTACTTCTCTGTTCCTCAGTTACCTGATCTGTAAAATGGGGATTGAGATTGTGAGCCCCACATCAGACAGGGACTCTGTCCCACACAACTTGCTTGTATCTACCCCAGAGCTTAATACAGTGCCTGGCACATAGTAAATGTTTCACAATTACCATAATTATTATTATCAGTTTCATTATTATTCTCTGTGCATCAGTTACCTCATCTGTAAAATGGGGACTAAGATTACAAATCCCATGTGGTCCTTGGACTGTGTCCAACCTGATTACCTTGTATCTACCCTAGTGCTTAGAACAGTGCCTGGTACAAAGTAAATGCTTAACAAATCCCATTATGCAGGCTAGGGAAATGCAAGAAAGCTGATATTGCAGCTCTTCACTGTTTCCCAATGTCTGGTGCAAGACCAGAAATAGAATCTTATTTAACATATTAAAATATTTTAAGATTTATAAGGAAACCAGCATTACTTATGATACCCGTTGGGCTTTATTCACTCAGCTGAAAGTACTTCCTAATTAGTCCGGGTTTGTTACCACCATTATACTATAAAAGCAAACCCTCCAGTGTTTGAACGATAATTGGTTTATATGAATGTGGGTTTCACTTTGAGAAAACTGGCTGACTGAGGAGTAAGTGGCCAATAGAGAGTTTTAGTGAGAAGCAACTGGGGAGTATCCACAGGTCATATCTTGGTGAATATGCAGAGACCTAGCTTCCCCTATTCCTTCTAGATAGGCTGACCTAGTGGTGATTAAGAAAGAGCTCCCCAGGTGTCAGAGGGTGATGGTGTGAGAATGCCCTTGCAGTTATGGATCTCAAGTGAACTTCCAACTGGGTGGGGAGATTGTCAGAATTTCAAATTAAACTAGTTTTTAGTTTCAGAACCCTATTGGTGGCTGAAATGTACATTCCAAGCACTTAGTACAGTGCTCTGCACACAGTAAGTGCTCAGTAAATACGATTGAATGAATGAATTAATGAAGTCCTAGAGAGCAGATGGAGGTAAACTAAAGCTAACCTTTTATGCTAACCTGCTCACTGTTGCCTGATACTTGTCTCCCACTCCTTGCTTCTTGCTCACACCCTTTCCCCTCCCTAGTATTAATAATATTAATATTTGTGGTATTTGTTAAGCACTTACTATATGCCAGGCTATGTACTAAGAGCTGGGATGGACATAGCAAATCAAGTTGGACACAGGGCCTATAGCACATGGGGCTCACAGTCTGAATCCCCATTTTACAGATAAGGTAACTGAAGCCCAGAGAAGCAAGAGAAGCAAAGGGATTTGCCCACTGTCACACAGCAGACAAGTGGCAGAATCAGGATTAGAACCCATGACCTTCTCTCCTAGAACTATCTGTAATCTTTTTTAAAGTCGGTCTGCCCCTGAAGATTGTACAGCCTGTACTGTAGAGACTCAATAAAAATATCAATTTATTGAATGAATAAAAGACTCAGAGATATTCAAAATGGAATCCAATTGATATTCAGAATGGAATCTAACTCATCTAATTACTCATTCTAATCCTTAAAATAATCCCCAACAGGAGTTTGTGCTGTACCATATCCTCAACTCCTATTTAATTTCTCCTTTGAAAGTACTGCTCTTAAAATAACAGCATTTCCCTGAATAATCTTAGTCCTACCTTGCCTTGAAAGGGAATGGAGGCCTCAAGTCAAGCTTAGTTTCAAATGAGAAAGGATCATGAAAAATATCTACAATTTCCCCAGTACTGTTCTTGAATGAATTTTTATGTATAAGGTGTTTTTTGGTCATAAAGAAAACACAGACTAATAAAGTAAACTAGCCCATCCTGAGGTCATCCCTATCATTTCCAGCAAGACAAAGGGAAAGAAGGCTGACCCACACACTCTCCCCTCTATGTGGAGACACATTATTATTCGGGGAAGAATAACCATAGACAGGGTTAATAAATACCTGGAGGTGGGAAAATGATCAGGCTACTCCAAGCCAAAATAGTTCTTCCATCAGTATGGGGCTAGTTGATTTTGTAGGGGGCTCACCATGTCATAACGTGATGTCATGATTCCATGCTGAGGGTGACTACATTGGAACTGAATTCATGGATTTGCATCCACTGAGGAGTCTCCTTCATCCCCATGCTGGGCCTCACTCCATGTCACTCTTCCGGTGGTTTACCCGAGATGTCACTTCTTTCCCAGATGTCGTTCCATTAACAATTGCTAATTCCCAATCAATCCCCACGTGCACTTGTTCACTAATAGGATGAGCAGCATTTTGGCTCTGGGGCAGGTGCTTTCTCGGTCCACAGCTGGTGTGGTAGTGCAACGGTTTGCTCCTTTGCCGCCAAGAGATTTTTGTGGAGGGGGAATGGGAAAATAGGCTCTGGGAGAGGATGATCCTGAGCCCCTCCTTCCATGTTTCATGTCTCAGTACTTTCTCCCCTTCCTGACTTCTTGAAGTTGAGCTGGGGGTCATCTGAGCCAGGTTGGTAAGCCTGGAGTTCCCTGTATAACATTATATCCATCCCTGGCAACAGGCTAAAGCTGCAGGAAGGGGAAGGAGGTCCAACATAGGAGGAGGAATGACTGGGAGAAAAGCACTTAGAACAGTGCTTCCAATAATAATACCATAATTATTGTATAATGCTTCCTCCATTTGACCTTTCTTGAAGGTGACTTTTGGCAAGGATGGAGACTGGAGTAGTGATAGCAGCTTGCACAAGTGGGGGTGGGGTGGGGGGGGGTCACACTATGTGGTGTATTGAGTCAAGCCTCAATATGGGGTCCCTGGGCTGAAGTCCCAAGAGGCTCCATGTTAATCTGGCTCAGGCTTGCCTACTTCCATTTCAGGAATGTGTCAGGAAGAAAAGAGAAATGTGTCATGAATATCACTGGTGTTTCTGATTGTCAGGAATAGTAGTCCTTCTAGACTGTAAGCTGGTTGTGGGTTGTGAGCACGTCTACCGTACTCTCCCAAGTGCTTACTGAAAGGTGCAATAGTCTGCCAAATTATTCTCCTGTAGATTGTAAGCTCCTTGTGGGCAAGAGTTGTATCTACTAACGCTATTGTATTGTGGTTTCCCAAGTGCTTAATACAGCATTCTGAACACAGTAAGCCCTCAGTAAATTCCATCGACTGATTGATGGATTGATGGTCATAATGACTTCAGAGTTGTGTTGGACTGCATGATAACATATTCACCAGCCATAAGAAGAGAGGTTGGCATCCTGCGTTTCCTTCCCTAAGGACAGCCAAGTGGTCTTCTAAATAATATGACAGACTACTGTCTCTATGCTCGGAAAAGAGGGTTGGGTTGACGCAACCCAACATCGGGAAGGCTCTGGAGGCTGTTGCTTATAGCAGTTATTGCCCCGCATTTGTGATGTTAGACCCTGAGAGGTAAGGTGCCTTAAATTCTGCTCCTCTAGCCACAGTACCCTACAGATTCTTAGTTTTATTTTGTTCATTTGTATATGCCTTGATGTTGTCTTAGTTTTTGTTTCCTTCTCTCTTTGCATACCTGTTACCAGTCCCCTCTGACTCTTATTTTAAATTGTGAGAACCCTGAGGGACAGGAACTATGTCTAATTCTCATCTGTCCATTCTTTCTTAGCACAGTGCTTTGCACACAGTAAGTGCTTAATAATTACCATTACTACAACTATTAGTATATCTTCCATGGACATCATGAAAAAATGGAAAGCATCTTTACCTATTCAGGCTGGGTTATACACTAGCTAACATTAGAGCAAATTTTAGGAATATTTTATGTACTTTTTGTAGACTCTACATCATTATTGCTTGAGATGTGTAATTTTATGCAAAGCCCAGCCTTCAATGAATCAATTTTAATTCCACTAGGAAATTGCTGTGCCACTGGGATACAAATGAAGCCATTGTATGAGAAGGCTCTCAAATATTTAAACAGGAATTTGTCATAGTCAATCTATAATGTGGTAAATATTTTGCATATATTCACATAGAATATACCACTATTTAAGAATCAAGTCATATCTATATGGTACGAGTTTTGTAAAGGTACTAGCAACTGTGAGGATTTTTAATATATTGTTTTGTTGCTCATTATTGCTTCTGATCAGAACTGTTCCTTTAGAAATAGGTTGTCTGTACAAATGATTGGGCAACATGTGCAATTAAATGACAAAGAGATCCGGATGGTCTTATAGCATCTATGAGTGAACTATTCAAGCATAGATTACACAAAGTGCTTAGGGGGAAACAAAGTGTTTCCCTATAAATGTAAAAATGAAAGCAAAGAGACAGAAAATGGCACTTACACCAAACATTTGTCTGAGGTCTGGATCCCGGAATCTGAAGGGAATATTAGAGACGTGAAGCCGCTTTGGCTGTGATTTATTTTCTGTGTTTTCAGAAGATTGTGTCTGGTGCTGACCGTCGGTCTGTGCTGCATCGTCTGTCTGCTAAAAGAAAAATTAAAACAAAATGAAGTTAAATATGTTCTAAGTAATTACAGATTTGAGCTCATCATGTTTGTGACCATGAAGGATTCCACAGCATTCTCACAATAACACATCAGAGCTAAGAACAGAGGGAAAATGCAAAGAAAGCAGTTACTGATTTCTGAAAGGGAGTGGACAGGCACTTTTTTAGTTCATTTGTATTGTTTATCCTTTCTCCTCCTTCCCCCAAATTAAGGAATTGTAAAAGCTCATTGGCCTAGATAAATTTCTAGCTACAAGAACTAGGGAAAAGAGACTATGTTGTCTGGAGAAACCCAAACTTATTGGTATGTTTTTTGAGCCAAAGATATATAACCAGTTGTGTTTGCCCACTGCCTCTCCTTCCTTTCCTCCTCTGAGAGTGCTGTTTCCAAGGTGAGCAATGATGTTGTCTGTGCCAAATCTCAGACTCTCTGCTGTCCTAAATCTCCTTGAACTTTCAGCTGCATTCTACACTGTGGACAGTACCTTCTCCTGGAAAAAGCTATCTAGCTTTCCTTTCCTGATACAGTTCTCCTCCTACCTCTCAGGCCCACAATCCTTTGCTTCCTACCTGCTATGTGATTCTCTCTGCTCTGTTCTAGGTCCCCTTTTCTTCTTAATTTATACTCACTGCCTTGCAATGAAGAGGGACAATCCCTGCCCACTTACTCTCTCTTCCACTAATAATAATATTAATAATTATGGTATTTGTTAAGTGCTGACTATGTACCAGACACTGTACTAAGTGCTGGGGTGAATATAAGCAAATTGGGTTGGACACATTCCCTGTCCCACTTAAGGTTCCCAATCTCAATCCCCATTTTACAGATGAGGTAACTGAGGCCCAGAGAAGTGAAGTGACTTGCTCAAGTTCACATAGCGGACCAGTGGCGGAGCCAGGATTAGAACCCAAGACCTTCTGGCTCCCCTGCCAGTTCACATTCTTCACTCCTCTCTAGTTAGCCTACTCCCTGTGCCTTGATCAAATCTCTCTCATCACTGATCTCTTACTCAAACTCTTTCAATTGCCCAGGGCTCCCTCATCTTTCAAATTTGACAGTGCACAACTCTGACCATTCCCGAAACTCTTCTGAAGTTAAACCCCTAGGAGAGTTTAGCGAAGAAGGGTGATCTAGGGGAAAGAGCACAGGGCGGGGAGTTAGAAGCATTGGATTGTAATCCCAGCTCCATCACCTGTCTTCTGTGCGACTTTGGACAAGTGACTTAACTTCACTAAACCTCAGTTAACTCATCTGTAAAATGGGGATTAAGACTGTGAGCCCCATGTGGGTCATGGACTGTGTCCAACTTGATAATCTTTTATCTAACCCAGTGTTTAGTACAGTGTTTGGAACATAGTAACCACTTAACAGATACCATAAAAAAAGAATAATAAAGAATAATTGTCCAAGGTCACACAGCAGACAAGTTGCAGAGGCATAATTAGGACCCAGGTCCTCTGGCTTTCAGACCCAGCCTCTTTCCACCAAGTCATGCTGCTTCCTAGATGTGAAGATAATGCCTTTCAGGGTGAAATCTCTGAAGAAAAATGGAAAGCAAAGTCATGCCCTTGGATTCCTAGCTTCTTTCTGCAGGTAACTTAGACTGTGAGCCCCATGTGGGATAGGGACTGTGCCTGACCTAATTAACTTGCATCTACCCCCAGGCTTAGTATAGTGCTTGGCATATAGTAACCACTTAGCAAATACCACAATTCTTCAATTCCTCCTTCTTAACATTATGCTGATGATCAGGTAACACAAATTTTGCCCTTGGTAAAATGGAAACCATGCTAATTTGTCATTTGAGTGAGCCTGAAATTCTTAGATGGAAACTCCTATATAACTGCAAATGTAAATAGCCTGTTGGAGTTTTAGAAAAGAGGTCTTGCATTTGGATTTTGACACAACTGCAGAATGTTTCAGTTTAATAAATCTAATTAGGAATTACTGAGATTATGATTAAACATATTAAATGATTAATAGGATTTTGTCATTCATGTGAAAATTAAAATTAATCATCTTTTGGCAAACAGTACTTTGTAGGAATCTTTGTGTTGTTTTCTTCGATAAAAAACATACTATGCCTAATTAATCATTTTTGGCAGCATAAGTAGACACACAAATATGTGTGAGCGTGCATATATGAATACATATGTATAAAATAAATTTGCACAGCACTGTAGATTTTTGAACAAAAAAAAAAGAGAAAATGAGGGAATGAGCCACAGAAATACAAAATGGGGTGTGAAAGGGTAACAGAAAAATGCTCTTTTTCACTGATTTATCTTGCCTTCCTTGCATTTTTTTCTCCTAGTGTTTCAAATGCTTTTTACTGCTGCTTTTCTCTTTTTTATGTACTTTCATAGAATAAATATAGGGAACAGGTCATTGTCACACTGTAAAATAAAAGTCCATTATGTCATTGGAGACTATCTTTCCAGAATTTGATATATTTTCACAGAATACAGGAAACACAAGGACTCCATTAAGTACTGCTACAAATACAGAAACGGTGTTGAAAGATTCAAAGTTACCTCTGTTGTTTAAATTACCTTTCCTCTTGCTCCGCTGAGGCTGTTTTTCTAATGATAATATCCTGCTTAAACAATTGGGCACTTCAGCAGATCACTGCACTGCAGAAATAGAAGTTTCAAAATGGCTCTTTACCTCTCTATCATATAGCCTCCCACCCTGTTGTAGTCAAGAAGTCTTGGTAAAGAACAGCCATGCATGTTACCTAGGAACCTTGGACTAGGGCTAAAATGAGGTTAGGACAGGTTTTAAAGAAGTACGGGTCTTGAAAGGGCTGACCTTTTATTTGTTGAGACTGGGGAAACCTTGCTGGTCAGAGGCAAAGGGACTAGGAAAAATTTGTTACTGGTCAAAAATATTTGTGAGCTTTTTTTTTTTTTTAGTGGTAGTGGTTGAGTCCTTACAATGTGGCAAGCAATATTTTAAGTGCTAAGGTAGATGCAAGCAAATCAGGTGGAACACAGTCCATGTCCCACTTGGGGTTCACAGTCTTAATCCCCATTTTACAGATGAGGTAACTGAGGTATAGAGAAGTGAATTGACTGGCCCAAGGTCACACAGCAGAGAAGTGGCAGAGCTGGACTCAGAACCCAGATCCGCTGACTCCCAGGACCGTGTTCTTTCCACTAGGCCATGCTGCTTCTGCATGGTCTAGAGGCCTAGAGCTGAACATTTTTCCTCTGAAAGATATTTTCAGTTTCTCATCACGGGTGATATAAAGCAGCCTCAAAAGAGCATTCCCGCGACAATGACATTTCTTGCCTGAGCCCAGATATAAACCTCTATTGGTATGTGAAATGTTAGCTACAGACACTTCTTAATAAACAGACCCTTCAAGCACTTGTGTATGCTCCAAATGTTAAGAAACACCCGGGAGCTTTAATCTTGTAAAGATCACTTAGTGCCTTCACAAGTGCCTTAATAGAGAACCGTGGTCCTCACTCTTCCGCAGTCATTCCTAATTCAATGAATAACTCAGAGCACTCACATTTAATCCTGGTGAAATCTGATTTAGCCATTGACCAATCCTAGCATGGCTGGTTTAGAGCTTGCTTCCATCCCTGCAAAGATTAGCACCTCTGGCCAGCCTACATAATATTTCTTCCTTTCTCTGCCTATTCAAAGTCCTTTTTCAGCCTCTCTCAAGCCTACATTTATTACTGTTTTTGTTAATCGGTAGCTCTGTTCTCCCTCACTGGCTTGGCAGGGGGCAGGGGTGACAGGGTGGCAGGGTCCAGTGGGGAGTAAGAAATTCTGAATTGCTGCAGGCATGAAGACTTCAAAATCCACGAGGGTAATGGATTCTATATGATTCACGAAACTCTCCCTACTACCAGTCTTGAGGCTTCCACAACTGACTGGATTGTATGGTGTTTGAGGGCAAGTATCATGTCTACTTACTCTCAAGAGCTTAGTACACTTCTCTGCACACAGCAAACCCTCAATAAACAGCGGTTGACTGAAATTTCCTCAGTACAACTGCCTTCAATGCGTCTTGCTCTTTCCTCCTCCCAATTTCTTTTGTTCTTTCTTGGTGAAAGAGAAATCTTGGTTCCTATGAGCTCTGCTACTCTTCTTCTTTCTTTCATTCATTCAGTCAATAGTATTTATTGAGCACTTACAATGTGCAGAGCACTGTACTAAGCGCTTGGAATGTACAAATCAGTAACAGATAGAGACAGTCCCTGCCCTTTGACGGGCTTACAGTCTAATCGGGGGAGACGAGAGACAAAAACGATAGCAATAAATAGAATCAGGACAGCAGGTGGGGAATGAGGTGAATACTTCAGTCTAGCTTGGACATTAGGGATTAGGACTGTAAAGGGAACAGACTCCTTGTGCTGATCAGTTCAGGGAGGATGAACTCATTCCCTTTTCACATATCCACAAGACATTTTAGCAGGTCAAAGCTCCAGGAAGATAATGATGGGATAACATCCCCTTGAGTTACATCCTGTGCTTTTCCAGGACTGCTAGATACTGAGGAGAATTTGGCCCCTGGGACCCAAAGCATAAGCATAAGTGAAAAATGGCAGCAGTAAACAGCTTTTGTTTCTACTGTAAACATTTTAGTCTGCAACTCCAATTCTTTCCTAAAAAAACTCCAACACATAAGAAACTGATGGCACACTGTTTCCCCCCATTAGCCTATTGAATATTTAGTATTGTATCTCTACTGAAGGCATTTTTTTTTCCTGTGCAGAAGGTTTTAACAGTGATAAATAAACTGTGCCATTTTGAAGACCCAACCGTCTCTTCCTCCTACACCAATCAAGTTATTTCTCAGAGAGAGAAGCTTGTGAATGTCTTCTAGGCATTATTTGATTAAGTTGACAATATTATGTGAGCATTGGTTGAGTGCCCATTCTGCTGTGCTTTTGACCAAATTGATTTGTGTAATGAACACTTGCTCTGTCTCTTCTCTAAGCTTGAATAGGGCTCTTGATTTAACCAGTAATGCTGGAAGCCAAGTGAATTTACAGACCCCCAGTCAGTCTCTCTCAATATGGAGAGAATAGCAGGAGCAGTACATGAGCAAGCATAATTCAATACATTGTGCTATAAGCTCAGAAAATAATATCACAGAGCTTGGCAATATAACTATTTGATTTGATTTGTAAACCTGATAAAAAAGCAATTGAGAAAAGTTCAGGGGGAAAATATATATATATATATATTTATATATATATTTATATATCCTAAGAAAACAAATGTAACCACACTGAATGGGCACAGAGTATTGAAAAAAAATTATGCATACTAAGTCAAATTCGTACTGTCCTTAGACAATATTGCACATTCTCCATTCAAAATGAAGTGAGATTGTGGAAAGTTATTTTCTCTCAAAAAGCGAGCCAAGAGGATGAATTAAACCTTAGTTTGGTGTTTTCTTGAAATACTACTTCAGAACGTAACACTAAAAGAGGTCAACATATGCATGGCACTTTTAAAAATTTTTGTGATGTGGGCAAACAAATGAGTTAAATATGCTGCTTTTCATACAGTTATTGCATTCTTCTAAAGCCTGAAGCCTGCTCAGTATCTGCTTTATAGACACACATTATATATTTAAGCAACATATCACATTTCCCTGAGCTATTTGAGACTCATCTCCATTGGAATTCTTGGTTGTGGGATACGGAGAGGATTCAGAGGATACAGAATCCTCTTTTTTGGCTTAGTAAAGCTGATTCCAGTTGCCTCCACTGATTTCTTCAAAGACAATGATACCAGGGGCTGGAGACCAAACATTTAATGCAGGGAAAAGGGATGTGATTAATCCATGCTGTCAAACCAGTTTCCAGTTGCCACCTAGAAAGCCTTGCAATTTTCTGCATCACAGCAATCTCCTGGAGGAACCACTAGAGAAAAGAATTCTAGTCTGGATTTAACGACTAATAATGCAACATGCTAGCAAGAGATACTAGTTGAACTGGGAGGAATGTGACATGGTGACTGAAAATGACCTGTCATGGCTTTTATTGGTTCCAGGGGCCATTGTTGTAGAAATGTGGAAAGGAGCAAGGGATGAAGTCACTGCCTCATGGCTAGTGATTCCCACTTCAATATGCCACTTGCCTGCCCCTCCCCCGTCACAATTCCCTTTCATCACTCCCAGTCCCTGGCAGTAGAGCAGGAAAAAAGAGTGAGTTTTCGTTCATTAGATGTTATTTTCAAGACAAGAATGATGGTTTTGCTTCACTTCCAATGTAAATCCCAGTGAGAATTTAGCAGTAACACTTAGCTGAGAGGTGAAACTGACCTTCCAGTCTTACAAATGAGCAGGATGACACTGTTTCCTCACTTTGGAAGTCCATTAAAAATCCATGCTACATGCTGCCTTTGGATGAGGCAAAGAGTTGGGTCCCAGTGGATTCAAGGGGGAGGAGGGTGTGAAGGGGACATGCAGCCTAGCAACCATAACAATTAGTCACTAGCAAGGGTGAAATGCTTAACTGACAAGTAACATGGACAAGTTAAATTTATTTAGATTGCTGCTGAGGTGAGATGGGGAAAATATGAAGTCCTTTGCACCTAACACCAGAAACACTTCCTCCTTGTAAAACCAGTTTCATAGTGAAAACAGGCCTAGGGATAGCTTGTCCAATATTCCCATTATTTTGAAGACCTAAAAGGACAGAAATACAAGAATTTATGTGACAAAGATGTGTACAACTGTTTATTTTTTCTTAAGACAGTGAAAACTAAAGATAGTGCTGATTTGAGGATTTATCACATCTTTGTCCCAAGTCATCCCACAGAGATGCAAACTTTTCAAAATGGGGTAGAATAAAGCTCAATGTGCCTCGCAAGAAACCCCTGACCGGTGGTTTCACCTGAAGTGTTGTCCATGCAATGGAACCCCTAACTCACAAGAATTACTGATTCAGACCCGCTCTACTGCCAGAAAGCATCCTGTTTTCCTCTGGGGTTACATATAAAGAAATGAAAATCGTGTGTTGGTTTCCAGGTCTCTTCTTATGAAGGGGCTGCAAACAATGTTTTTGAGTGCCAACCAGACAGTCAGGACTTGTCTGAATAAAGCTGATTCATATGTCATGCTCCCAGTGGCAGAATCCATAGCAGGAACTAAGGTAACAAATCTTCCTTTAAAACAGAAACAACCAGAAAATAGACTAGGGGGTGAATTCTGTTGGCACAATCATTTTATAAGCTCTTTCCTGGCCTCAGAAACCTTTGTGCCTCTCCCCTGCAGTGTTGAGGGAAATAGTCTTTCTGAAGATGGTTTTGATAGAAAGGAGGACAGACAGGGCAGCAACTCTCTGGACTTAGACATTAAAATGAAAGACGATTTCCAGAACACTCAAATTTACATTCTGGCTAATGTGCCCCTAGTCCAGAAAATTTGGCAGCTCTTTTGACTGAATTTTCTAGTGGAAAAATGGAAATACAATCAGAAAGAAGACCAAGGAGTCATCCAATGCAGATGGAGCAAGTGTACCCAACATCCAAAGAAATTAACACACTACAGTCCGAAGTGGAGAAATGCTGAGAGCAATTCTAGAAAGGCAAGTTTCAAGTTTGTGCTAGGTATAATACTAGAGAAAATGGTAGGGATAATGATATGTCTAAAGATATCCAGCATAATTGGTGTTTGGGGTCTGAGGGCCATTCCAATGCTGCTATTTGTGATTCTTAAAGGCTAAACCTAAAAATGCATCATGAAACCGTGAAATGTTCATGGAATTCCTGCAGGAAATGAGGAGTTGGAGTCACTCTGTTAAGGCACCAGGTCACTTTTCTCAGGAACAAGATGGTGATTTGTTGGAAATACTGGATTAGTTTGTTATGAGTGAACTTACTAATAATCATAAGGAAAATTCTTTCTAGTAAGACTGTCACTAATTTAAAATGTAGTTTCAGACTGAAAGTTAGAAAGGTGACATGTTCCTAATAATTCATTTCATTTTTACTACAAAAATGTATCTAGATCATTTATAGATCATATACATGGAACTGACATAGAGAATTCATCACACTGAATGCCAATATTGCCCATTCAAACTTAACCAGGGAAGGAAAAAGAAATATATTCTTATCCATTGGAGAGTTCTACACAGGGTAAATACACTGGATTCTGAAATTTGTTTCAAGATCTTCTTGTGTCCTAAAGATGTTGATGATAGCCAGCTCATTAGCCAGATAACATTGTGGGGATTTTATATTTGGTATTTTAAAGAATTTCAGCACTTTGGGACTCAAAAGCTTTAAGACATGCTGATGCTAGGAGGATATTTTGCCATTAAATAGTCTCCTGATGCCCAAAGGAAGGTTACTAAATGATCTGTTAGTCTTTTTGATTGACAGCTATTGCAGGAAGGTGCAGTCAAGACTTGCCCGAATAAAGCTGCATTCATATGTCATGTTCCCAGTGGCGGTATCCATAGTAGGGATTAAGATAACAAATCTTCCTTTAGAACAGAAGCAACCAGACAATAGACTAGGGGGTGAATTCTGTTGGGAGAATCATTTTATCCTATTATCATTGTGCTTTCTCCAGCTATATTAAATTGATTTCCCCCTGTTTTTTCTTCTCCTCCTCCTCTTCTTTCTCCTTTTCCTCCTACTCTTTCTCCTGCTCCTCCTGATCAACAATTGCAGTTATTAAACACCTGCTAAAACACTAATAACAACTGTGGAATTTAAATGCTTTTAATGTAACAAACACTGTGCTAACCACTGGGATAGATATAAGACAATCAGGTTGGATCACAGTACCTGTCACTCATGGGTCTCATAGTTTAATCAATCAATTGTATTTTTTGAGCACTTACTGTGTGCAGGACACTGTACTAAGTGCTCAGGGGAGGACAATGTAACAGACTTGGTAGACATGTTCCCTTAGTTGGAGGGAGAACAGGTATTGTATCCTCATTTTACAGGTTAGGAAACTGAAGCACAGAGAAGTTCAAGGTCATAAAGCAGGCAAGTGGCAGAGCCATGATTTAGAACTCAGTTCAGCTGACTCCCAGGGCCGTGCTCTTTCCACTAGACCATACCTCTTTCTGAGACAATCAGATCAGACATAGTCTAGCTCTACATGGGGCTCACTGTCTAAGAAGTGGGGAGAACAAGTAATTGATCCACATTTTATAGATGAGGAAACAGGAACAGATAAATTTCCCAGGTTTCCCTGAGTTTTCCAAGGTCACATAGCTGGCAAGTGGCAGAAATGGGATTAGAATCCTGGTCCACTGACTGCTAGACATTGTGTTCTTTCAACTAGGCCACAATGTCTCTCATTGTTACTCTGTTGATAACACTATACTAAGCCACTGGGAGCATTCAGCATAAGTAAAGGATGCAGTCCCTCCATTTGAGTACTTACGATTGAGAGGGAGAGACAAGGAATTATGAAATACCAGATGTATACTAGATGAAAGAGCTAGATCATAGATATAAATGAAAAAAAAAAACCAACAACAACAACCAAAGCAAACAAGGAACAGATATAAACATGGGAGCTAGGATGGATAATAGATTGACCTGGAAAGGCAGACTGTTAAGGAATGCCTTTTAGAAGAGATGGCTTTTAAGTGGGAAGGGTGATGGATTTGAGGGGAGAGAGTATTCAAAAGGGAAAGCTATGAACAATGGATAAGAGACAGGATAGTGAATGTGAAGTACAGTTATAATATTAGCTTGGGCAAAGTGAAGAGAGTTGTAATATAGCTGTAGAAGTGAGTTAGGTACGAGAGAAACAGATAGTGGGGATATTTGAAACCACTGACTAAGGGGGTTTGCATATTCAAGAAAAATTTGGTTGTATTGGCTCTAAGTGTTAAAACATGCCTCAGATCATCAATCAATCAATCAGTCATATTTATTGAAGGTTTCCTGTGTGCAGAGCAATGTACTAAGTGCTTGGGAGAGGACAGTATAACAGCATTGGTAGACACAGTCCCTGCCTACAACAAGATTACAGTCTAGAGGGGGAAACAGATCTTAATATAAACAACTATATTACAGATACATACATACGTGCTGAGGTGTTGAGAGAGGGGTGAATAAAAGGTGCAAAACCAAGTGTAAAGGCAAGACACAAGGGAGAGGAAGAAAAGGAAATGAAGGCTTAGTTGGGGGAAGCCCCTTGAAGGAGATCTATTTTTAATAAGCCTTTGAAGGTGGGAGAGTGATTGTCTGTTGGATATTAAGAGAGAGGGTGTTCCATGCCAAAGGCAGGACGGAGGTGAAAGGTCGGAGGAAAAATAGAGGAGATTGAAGTATAGTGAGAATGTTGGCTTTGAAGTGGTGAAATGACTGGGCTGGATTGTGAGCACTTTAAGCCTATGGTAGGGAGTTTCTGTTGATGCAGAGGTTGGATGGGTAAGCAGCATGGCTTAGTGGATAGAGCACGGGCTTGGGAGTCAGGAGGGCCTGGGTTCTAATCCCAGCTCCACCACTTGTTTGCTATGTGCCCATGGGCAAGCACTTAATTTATTTGGGCCTCGGTTCCCTCTTTCAGAAAATGGGGATTGAGATTGTGTGCCCCATGTTAGACAAGTAATTGTGTCCCACCCGCTTTGCTCATATCCACCCCATTGCTTAGTACAGTGCCTTAGTAAGTGCTTAACAAGTACCATAATTATTATCATTATTATTTATAATAATAACCATTGGAGGTCCTTGAGGAGTGGGGAAATATGGCCTGAACATTTTTGTAGAAAAATGATCTGGGCAGCGGAATGACGTATGCACTAGAGTGGAGAGAGGCAGGAGACAGGGAGGTCAGCAAGAAGACTGATGCAGTATTCAAGGTGAGAGAGGATAAGTGCTTGGGTTAAGATGGTAGCATGGTAGTATGGGAGAATGGAGAAGAAAGGGAGGATTTTAGTGATCTTGTGAAGGTTGAACAGACAGGGTTTGGTGATTAATTGAATATATGGGTCAAATGAGAGAGATGAGTCAAGGGTAATGCCAAGGTTACAGGCTTGTGAAACAGGGTGGATGGTGGTGCTCTCCTAAGTGATGGGGAAGTCACAGGGAGGACAGGGTTTGGGTGGGAAGATAAGGAGATTACTAGCTATTCATACAGCATTAATAATAATAATAATAATAATAATGTTGGTATTTCTTAAGCGCTTACTATGTGCAGAGCACTGTTCTAAGCGCTGGGGTTGACACAGGGGAATCAGGTTGTCCCACGTGGGGCTCGCAGTCTTCATCCCCATTTTACAGATGAGGTAACTGAGGCCCAGAGAAGTTAAGTGACTTGCCCACAGTCACACAGCCGACAAGTGGCAGAGCCGGAATTCGAACCCATGACCTATGACTCCAAAGCCCGTTCTCTTTCCACTGAGCCACGCTGCGTCTTTCAGGATTCTAGGGGAAGGAACTTATAGACATTTCCCAAACACTCAGAACGTGAACATAGAAGTTTAGTTTAATGAATATGGAGAAAAGGAGAAAAGTGAAACCAAATCTGAATGCTTTCATATCCCTAGATATACAAGAATTAAGACCCTACAAAGTATTGCAAATATACACTCAGTTCCCCTGTAATGGGGAAGCCTAAATTATTGATGAACCCCCGTAGTAGGAAAACTCAATCAGTGGTATTTATTGAGTTTTTTTTTCTGTGTGCAGAGCACTGAACTAAGCACTTATGAGAGAACAATAGAGTTGTTAGACATTACTTCTGCCTTCAAGGAGCTTAAAATCAAGCAGAGGAGACCGACTATAATATTCACTTTATAATTCTTACCTACCCAATGGGCACACACAGCTATCTATTTCATCATCTTATAACATCCTCTTTAGAAAGGTGTCACTTGTCTGAAAAACATTACCGAATTACCCAACAGCATTTGATCAAAGGTCCATGGTGAAAACAGTGTCATAGAAAAATAGCAAACAAGCAGACTTCGGATTCATAGATAAATGTGTGAGCATAGGCTCTCACAGGTTAGGTCGTGGCCAGTATATTCTGCAAAGATAGTCATGTATTCCAGCAATCCGTAAGAGAAGGAGGGTAAGAGAGGGAGAGAGAGGGAGAGAGGGAGAAAGACAGTGGGAGAAATGGACAGAGTGAGCTCAAGCTAGCCAAGACTCACTCACTCTCCTGAAGTTACAAACCCCCACCAGCTTTCTGATTGGCCTTGTTTCCAGATGATTCTAGAAAATGTAGATTCTAGGAACTGTCTTAAGTTACAAACTTTACCTTTAGCTCCTTGGCATCTTTAGTCCATCTCTAATAGAAAGGTGAACATTGCCACAGTCAGACTCTCACAAAAGAGGAATGCTGGAGGGTTTTTGAGGAGGGGGTTGAGATATGTGCACCCATGTGTAACCTTAACAGAAATAGGAAGAGGCTTTAGAGAGGGAGGCCAACAAAGAGACTGAGGCATTAATCCAGCCAGGAGGTGATGAGGACACAATGCAGAGTGGTAGTTAGAAGGTCTCAGAAGAAGGAGCAGATCCATGAAACATGGTAGATGAAGAACTAGGAAGATTTAGCAAAGGAATGAGTAATCAGGTTGGCCTTTGTACTTTCCAAGCACTTAGTACAGTGCTCTGCACACAGTAAGTGCTCAATAAATACGACTGAATGAATGAATAGAGGAAATAAAAAGGGGCTTATCTTCCCACTCCAACCCTGTCCTTCCCTTGACTTCCCCATTAATAATAATAATAATAATAATGATATTTATTAAGCAATTACTATGTGCCAGCCACTGTACTAAGTGTTTTGGTAGACACAAGCAAATTGGGTTGAAAACAGTCCTTGTCCCACATGGAGCACAAAAGTCTTAATCCCCATTTTGCAGATGAGGTCACTGAGGCACAGAGAAGTGAAGTGACTTGCCCAAGATGACACAGCAGACAGGTGGTGGAGCTGGGATTAGAAGCCATGAACTTCTGACTCCCAGGAACATGTTCTATTTATTATGCCATGCTGCAGACAGCATTATTATCTTCCCTGTTTCACGAGCCCTAATCTTGGGATTATCTTGACTCATCTCTCTCATTCAACCTTTCAATCTATCATTAAATCCTGTCGGATTAACCTTCATGACATCATCAAAATCTTCCCTTTCCTCTCCATTCAAACAGCCACTGTTAATCCAAGCCCTTATTCTATCCTGCCTTGATCACAAAGCTCCTTGCTGACCTCTCTGCCTCTTGTCTCTCCCCACTGCAGTCCATACTTCACTCTGCTGCCCAGATCATTTGTATACAAAGCCATTCAGTCCAGATTTCCCTACCCTTCAAGAACCTCCAGTGGTTGCCCATCCACCTATGCAACAAACAAAAACTCCCTATCAAAGGCATTAAAGCACTCAATCACCTTGCCCCCTCCTACCTTACCTCCCTGATTTCCTACTATAACTCAGCCTGCACACTTCACTCCTTTAATGCCAGTCTACTCATTGTACCTCAGTTTCATCTATCTTACTGCTGACCCCTCGCCTTCATCATGCCTCAAGCCTGGCACTCCCTTCCTCTCCATAACTGACAAACTTTAACTTTCCCCACCTTCAAAGCCTTATTAAAAACACATCTCCAGGAGGGCTTCCTCGTACTAAGCTCTCTTTTCCTCTTCTCCCACTGCCTTCTTTATCACCACTGCACTTGAATTTGCTACCTTTATTCACCCCACCTCAGGCCCATAGCACTTACGTATTTATCTGTAATTTAATTTATTTATTCACATTGATGTCTGTCTCCCCCTCTAGATAGTAAACTCGCTGTGGGCAGGGAATGTGTTTATCAATGCTGTTACATTGCACTCTCCCAAGTGCTAAGTACAATGCTCCAAGTGATGGACTGACTGATTGACTGAGCTGGGTGTAGTCAGTGGGGTCAAAGGCACCTGAAAGGTCAGTGAGGATTAGGGCATAATAAAGCCCATTAGATTTGGTCAAAAAATAATCTGTATGACCTTACTGACTCCGGTCTAAGTGGATTCAAAGGGCCAAAGCCAAATTTCAGTGGTCAAGAACAGATTGGTGGAGAAAAAACAACGGCATAGTGTGCGTACAGCTCACTCAGAGTGTTTGAAGAGGAATCAGAGATGGGAGATGGAGCCAAAACTGGAGTTTGCTTTGCATGCAAGTGCATGGGGAGAAGCTTGAGCAAGAGAGAAGCAATGATTGTCACAGTGTAATTTCACTGGACAGAATGTGAAGAGAATTGACAATAGCAAGAATACTAAACAGTTACTCTGGTAAGATGGGGAAACTGTAGAAAAAGGGAACAAATACATGTTACATGAACACAAACATGCACATAATGAATTAACACACCAACATATTTTGATTTTTAAAATGAACCTATACTTGATCAAAAAGAACAATTTTAAATTGGGTCGCTAAGGGTGGGTAGGTTTGCCTTCATCTGGGGTGTCCAATCAGTTTAAGCCCATCAAGAAAGCATTCTGTTGTTCTCAGAAAATGTCTGAGAACTCTATAGTTTTTAGCATTTTCTTATCCCCAATCATTTGAATCCCATTGCAATTGGAGTTACTACACCTGGGTGAAGTCACTCCCTAAAGGACTATTGTTAATGCCTGCCAGGAGTGAATCCCTGTTTGCTCCAGTAAAAGCCCCTAGAAAATAATTACAGGTGACAACAGGTTGAATAGAATGACAAGTTTTCACAGCATAACCCATGACAAGACCAGTATCTTCATGTGGGTTCTGGCTGCAATCTCTACTCTTTCTCTTCTGAGCCAAAATTTCTACAATGGTCTCCTGTGTGACTGTAGCACAGCTCTGTACCCAAATGGAAATGCTGCACAAGCCACACAGCTACCATTAAAGAAGAGGGATAGAATGTTTTTAAATGGCATTTCTAACCTAGGCAGAGCAAGGAATTTCTCCAGACCAAGGATGAATGCCTTCTCCAAAGGGCTACTATCTAAAAACAAACAAAACCAACAAAAAGAAAAACCCAAAGCATATAACAATAAAATTTCAAAATAGAATTTCAAGACAGATATGCATTTTGAATGGAAAACCCTGGACTAGCTTTGATTTTTTTTTCATATATCCTACCTTTATATTGAATTCTAGATTACAGGACCACTTTCAATGCAATGAGGTCCCTAAGCTTTTGCCAGCAACCTGTTATCTTACCTTAAACCAGCAAAACTGCATAATAGCTGTGCTATCCTGGGTATATAAAGAACGGAATATTTTTGTCCTGTTCATTAACTTTCCTTTGTTAATGCAGAGTACTCTTAATAGGTTTAGGAGGGGAAAAAAAGCCACAACTTTGGAAATGTTTCTATTCCATTTTGAAAAGCCTCTAAGACTTGTATCAGCAGAGTTAATGTAGTGTAAACTTTTTCTAGCATTTATTATGAAAACGAATCCCAACTAAATTTTTGTCTGTTGAATGAATATTCCCCTATTAAATATGAATAGCTACTTTCAAGGGTTATTGTGAAGTCTTACTAAAACACATGCAGATGAATTAATTCTACACAGACAAAAGTGGAGACCACAGTCAATTAACCTGATTGCTCAAGCTAAAATATTGGAGTTTGACTGCAGTAAACATGAAATGGAGAATACGGGGTATTTTTGGCCTGAAGAATCCAGATAATTATTCAAATCCTCCAATTCTCTCTGCCGAGGTTGATTTGGCCAACTGCTTTTGAGTTATTATTTGTCTGACTTTTTTGTTCATTAGATTAAGTATGAATTCTCATTTCACAACCACCTAAATTAAGTTAGGAAAATACAAAAGAAATACCATTTGGAAGAAGCTAAATGCCATTTAGCTCACATAATTCAAATACTCCTGCATTATGGTTTTCATTCTCATGAAAAGCCCCCAGTAGTCAAACTAGGGTTGGTTACTGACACCAGTAGAACAGGACTTCAATTCAAGTTGGGATACCGTGAAAGGTGACCAGCCAACATTTCCTTTGAAACTCGCCAAGCTATTTCTCCTCATCCTTTACATTCATCATTTTGTGTCTGTCTTCCCCATTACTAAGCCCCATGAAGGCAGGTATTGCATCTTCTACCTTTATTATACTCTCCCAGTTGCTTAACACAGTGCTCTGCCCACAGTAGGTGTTCAATAAATACTATCGAATGATTGCTTCTAACTAAGAAGTGCAATATAAAACCTTAAGAATAGCCACTGTAAAAATCAAAATATACCTTCCCTTAATTTGTTTTTACTTTAATATAAAAATACTGATAGCTTGCCTTGCCAATGTTTTATTCTTTAACATACACAAAACACTTTTCACATCTATTTGTCCTCATTTCATGCTTAACAGGTACACTGGAGCAGGAATTTTTATTCCCACCTACCTAATGCCTGTTCTTCAAAAGGATTAATTTTAAATGGAGTTAATTATTCTCCCACTTGCTTTCACTTTCCTATCCACTAATTTTCTGTCTTCCAATCAACAAGCTCTGCAGTCTCTTCTGCTACTTAGTCTCTTCAGTCTCTTTCTGTTTCTACCCCCCTCTGCCTTAGTCTTTGCCTTGTTCATATCAGTATTAGTATAAGATAGTTGGGAAACAGACAACAGAAATAAAAAAGACAATCTCCATCTTAGAGAAACTAACATTTAAATGTGTCTCTACGTCTTCCTATTTCCTAGTCACTCTGACTATATCTATTTTTCTCTTTTATCTATCTTTCTCAATCAATCAAGCAATCGTATTTATTGACCATTAACTATGTGCAGAGCACTATAATGTTCTTGATGTTCAACTCTATTGAACATGACTCCACTTGATCGTGACTCTGTCTAATCCTGATCTGCTTGCCTGTAGCGCTCAGTATCAGGTCTCCAAAGAATGAACCTGCCCACAAGATATCTGTCTCAATACCTTTGCTGATTTATTGATGCATAGAACTCCAATTGCAAATAGGTATATGAAAGGATAGAGCACGGGCCTGTGAATCAGAAGGACCTGCATTCTAATCCCAGCACTGCCATTTGTCTGCTGTGTGATCTTGGGAAAGTCACAAATTCTCTGTGCCTCCATTACCTCATCTGTAAAACTGGGATTAAGACTGTGAGCTTCCTAAGGGACAAGGACTAGATCCAACCTGATTAGCTTGAAACTACCCCAGAGCTTAGTACAGTGCCTGACACATGGTAAACTCTTAACAAATACAAAAAAAAACAAAACACTGTCTTCCAGCCAGCCACTGAGACCGAGGATTTGAAAAAGAGCTATTACCAAGACTGGTTTGATTAAAGTTTCTTTAGGATTAAAACATAGGTGGTGCTAAAATAAGAAATGTATCATCAAGCATCTTGTGATTACTTACCACCATGACAAACGGAAGGATTATAGTAGCCTGGGCTATGACTTATATGTCAAGCTTAGGAGCTCAAGTGCCTGGGATGGGAGGCCAAGTCTGAAAAGTTTCAGAGCTAAATTGACAACCACTGACCTAAGGACTCATCCCTTAAGCTAAATGGCCTGTATACACTAACCCAGAACTACAGATGAGCAAAGATGGTTCTACCCATATCTCAGGCAGAAGAAATTATGTGCAGACAGTGGCAACGCTTCAATAGCCTTCCAACCTACATTCTTCAACTATAAAATAATAATAGTAGTAGTAATAATGGTAATTACTGAGTGCAATTCACTGTACTGTGATGAGGCACTAATCTCCCATGAGGAAATAGCCTCAGTCTTGAGACTTCAGGACCAAGGATTTATGCAAAAGAATTGGTCCAGTGGAAAGAACATTTCTGCTTTGGGAATCAGAAGACCGAGTTCCTAATTCCAGTATTGCCTATAGCTGGCTAACGAGGGTCAAGACACCCATACATTTACCAATATCCTACAGGTTCTGTGGGAGACTGCCAAAAAAGGCACAGTCCCTGCTTTAACCTATAAGGAAGACATCTCCCCCATCCACAATGCAGAATACTAACGTTCCTACATCATATGGCAAGGAGAAGCGCTTAGAATTCTTGAAGGAAATATCACAAGACATCAAAGTCTGCTTAGTACAGTGCTCTGAACACAGTAAGCACTCAATAAATACAATTGATTGATTGAAAGTTACCTCCACAATTACCATCTCCTAAAGAAAAGTCAGGGGGTATGACTGGGGAAGCTATGATATAGCATCACTCTCTCCAATACTGTCAAGTGAATAAGAATAATTTATAATTATGATATTTGTGAAGTGTTTACTATGTGTCAAGCTCTAAACTAATTGCTGCGGTCGATACAAGATCATCAGGTTAGAAACTATTTCTGGCCACTTGGGACTCACAGTATAAGTAGCAAGCGTCATGCTGGAGCTCATCTAAACCAGTTCCTGAGGAAGAGTTCTAAGCAAAGCAACCCTCCCTGAACCATAATATGGCTTCAATCCAAAATATAACCCCTGAGACATGATATTGGCAGCTCAACAAATACAGAAATGCAGATAGTAACATTTTCACCAGACCTAAACCAATTTAGTGCTCCAAAGAAGAACGGAACCTAAAACATCTCCCTGATGATATGGCCAATTGAGCCAGGGTGGAAGCATATGTCTGACCTTTTCTCCATCAGCAGTAAAGCAAGGTGTATAATAGGTGCAGTCATACTTTAAGATGTGGAAATAAACTAAGAAGCTAGTTGGAGAATACACTTCCAATCTACATTGGAAAAATCTTCTAAACTCAAGAGATATTAGCATCGATAAATGTCTTAGAGACATTCATCTAAGAATTTATGACTGTCCTCTGGAAGCACTTGTACAATAAGGAAGGCAGATGATTATAAACGACTTCACAGAGCCAAAAGAAAGCATTTTCAACTGGCAATAGTCCTGAAAAAGTCCGAGGTAATATATTAGCCAGCCTCTGGAAAAGTCTATGTACACACAAAAGATTATAAGTCACATAGCATTGAATGTGATCAGCAAATTCTGCTACCCAGGCAATATACTGTCCAACAATGCATGGATAGATGACGCTGATCTAGATCTAGATTCAAATGACCTTCGGGAAATTGACCAACTACTACTTATTAAATGCTAGGCATTATAAATGAGCATTCATTCAGAGAATGGTCTTTCTGGCCCATCGAAGGTACACAGTCTAAAAAGAGATAAGGGGAGAAGGAAAATAGACACAAAAGGAAGGTCAAACATTTAAACAAGGGAACACTGTGAAAAGTATAACCCTACAGCATGAGAGGGTAATAAAGAAGCTAACCTGGCCTGTCCGTCGAAGCTAGACATTGACCGGAGGGAGAGCCAAGATGCCACTTCTTACTTGTTGTCCCCTGTCCTAAAGTTGTAGGTGCCAAATCAATACCAATGTGTACAGGATTCCCAAAATTCTCACTGGCTTCCAGGGTGGGGCCAGGGCTCCTTTCATCCTGGTTTCAGAAGCTTTATGTAAGAGACAGCCTAAGAAATCCTCTAGAAATGAGAGAGAGGTCTGGACTCCCAGAGCCACTGTGGCAGTTGTTTAAACACCACAGGATTAGACAGCCTCTATGCTGCTTCCTGGGAAGGATCTGCAGGCTGAAGCCACTTTCACCACACCAGCAGCTCTGGCTTAGTTAAAACCATTCTGGGAAGGCACTGGAGTCAAGTTACTTAGCTGGTGCTGCCAGCAGAGGGATGATGGCTTCAGATTAGGAAGTGACAAGAAGACTGTCTGGCCCAGAGATATTTAAATTATTGCCAAAGTGACTTTCAGTGGCTTCTGGCTCATTCCCATTAGGTTGTGGCAGAGATAATATTATGGCAATGGCAGCAGAGTGGACAGGAAAAGGAAGAGTAGGGAGAAGATAAGGCCTAGCAGGGAGAGAGGGTGAGAAGCGGCATGGCCTAGTGGATAGCACACAGGCCTGGGAGTCAGAAGGTCATGGGTTCTAATCCCAGCTCTGTCACTTGTCTGCTCTGTGACCTTGGGCAATTCACTTCACTTCTCTGTGTCTCAATTCCCTCATCTGTAAAATGGAATTAAGATTGTGAGCCCCATTTGGGAAGGGGACTGTGTCCAACTTGATTGGCTTGTATCCACCCCATCATTTAGTACAATGCCTGGCACATAGTAAGTGCTAAACAAATACGAGAAGCAATGTGGCTTTGTGGAAAGAGCACAGGCTTGGGAGTGAGAGGGGCAAGTCGTTTTGCTTCTCTGTGCCTCATCTGTAAAATGGGGATTAAGACTGTGAGCCCTATGGGGGACAGGGACTGATTACCTAGTATCTATCCCAGGGTTTAGTACAGTGCCTGGAACAAAATAAGCGCTTAGCATATAGCATAATTATTATTATTTCAGGAAGAATTACTTCCTAGTTTTTGCATGCCATACTCCTGGAGGGCATAGACATTCAATTTTTGTGCTGGCTTTTGTAATCAAGACCCTTCATTTAGTTTCCTGTTAAATATGATCCCCATTGCTTTTCATTTCTGCGCTTTTCAACAATTATCTGTCTCCATCCTCTATCTGTGATTCTTTGGCTCTAACTGGACTGCTTTCAGTGAATCTTTCTGATTAAATCTCATTCTGCTTTTTCATATTTCTTTCCCAGTTTGTCTAGGTCACTTTGAAATCTATTCCTATATTTCCAACATTTACCTACCCACCCAATTTAGCATGAGCTCAGGTCAGTTGCCCAAGCTACCAATAAAGATTGTGAATAACAGTCCTAGGCTCTATCCTTTGGCATATTACTTGTTGCCTTTGAAAGATTTAGTTTTTATCTTTGTTATAAAAAAAATTCATTAAGTCCTCATGTTATTGAGGTACAAAGTTAAAGCAAAAATAGTCTTTGTTTTTTAGGTGCCTAGTCCAAATCTAGTGCTGTAATTTAAGGGAAATACATAAACTTTGACTGCATAGTTAATCAATCACTCAATCAATGGTTATCGGCCATGCCAACTAGGGGGTATTGGAACAGATCATCAAAATTAATCCACTGAACAGTAGTGGAGTGACACATATGCTGTTTGAACCAGGTGGTCACTGACCACTTGAAAAAAGGGCTAAATTTTAAAAAGTCTTCTCTAATCCTAACTTGTATCCTAAGGTTAGAAGAAATGGTGTTTGTCAATGATTTCTTCTGTTGGAGGATCAACTTTGATGATTGATGCTATTCCCATTCTAAACTTTACGGTTTTGCTAATTAATGAGCACTTGTTTTTGAAGGGTGTGTTCTCTTGGAAAGGTAAGGTTATCTCTATTCCGACTATATTTACTACTTCTCTCTCAAATGAAGCCGAAACTTAGCCTCTTGATCTAAGAGGCGGTGTCTTTCCTGTAGAAGAGGAGGGAAATGAGAGGAAGGGGAAATTACTCTATAAATGTCCCAGATTTAAACAAAATATTTCACAGTATACCGGAACAAACTCTTGCTCTCTCCCAAGTCTGACAACTGGAAAATTGAACTGAACCTGAAAATCCCCTTCACCTTTCTCATTTAGTACTTGTCTCATTTCTCACTTTCTCAGGAGAGTTTCTTAAAAATGAGAGAAATCTCAATTATTCAGGATCTATTTATTCCCATTTATGGATTACCCAAACAGCTTTGCACCTCTTTCATTCTTCAGTTGCTACTACTCTGTTCAGGGTTATACACCCTTAGGACACTCAATAAACATGAGTTGATAATGATAATCCATTGATTAATTATTCATTTAGTGTCTATTATGTGAAAAACACTGCCAGATCTTTGATAATGATGATAATACCAGAGAAGATGATAAGGTTTATCTACTTTACTGATCATTATCTCATCCACCCCCTGGTGAGCTGAAGGAATAAAATGCAGTTAAACTCAGATCAGCAGTTTCTTTCCAACTCTTGCTGGAGAGAATAATAATTATGGTATTTGTTAAGCACTTACTATTTGCCAAGCACTTTTCTAAGCGCTGGGGTAGATATGAGGTAATCAGGTTGCCCCACCCGGGGCTCACAGTCTTAATCACCATTTTACAGATGAGGTAACTGAGGCCCAGAGAAGATAAGGTAGCTTGCCCAAGGTCACACAGCATGCAAGTGGTGGAATCAGGATTAGAACCCATGTCCTCTGATTCCCAAGCCCTTACTCTTTCCACTAAACCACACTGTTTCTCTGCATTATAGAGCTAGAAAATATACAGGGAAGGGTAGACAAATTGATCCCGAGAATGGAGCAACCACTGTACAGGGATAGGCCAAAATGATTGGGATTCTTTGCTCTGGAAGGATGAAAACTGGGAGTGCCTATTTTTTAATGGTACTTGCTAAACTCTTACTGTGTGCCAGGCACTGAATTGAACACCAAGGTAGATACAAGATAAACAGATTGGATACAGTCCAATGATCAGATAGTCATCTTTTTCTTTGTCAGAATTAAAATGGATGGATTGACCCTCTCTGGCTCCCAGGAAACTGGTAGCCCCTCACCTCACTCCACTCCCTACCTTTAAACTCTCCAATGCAGTTATTGAAATTGTCTCCCATTTCCCCAAGAACCCTGTTGAACCCCTTAGCCTTCTAAACATGCCCCCCAAAGCTAAGGTGGCTGATATTCAAAGTAAATAGCGTTATACTGTAAAGCTGACTGAGGAACACTGTAAGTGAGCTGCATCACTAAGATGACATATGACTCAAGGGCTGCTTGTACATGGACTATAAGTCTATAATAATGATGGTATTTGTCAAGCGCTTACTATGTGCCAAGCATTGTTCTAAGAGCTGGGGTAGATATAAAGCAATCAAGTTGACCCATGCGGGGCTCACAGTCTCATTCACTATTTTCCAGATGAGGTAACTGAGGCACAGCGAAGTGAAGTGACTTGCCCAAGGTCACATAGCAGACAAATGGTGGAGCTGGGATTAGAATCCATAACCTCTGACTCCCCAGCCTGTGCTCTTTCCACTAAGCCATGCTGCTTCTCTAGGGGAACTTTAGGGATGCTAAAGGAACATTCATAGCAAAAGAGATGAATCTCAAAGAAGGTTTTCGGGTTTCTCCCTGGATCATTCTTTGATGCCTCTGTCAGAAGAGGAATACTGGCTGGCTGGACTTTTGGTCTGACATCATCCCAAATAGTAATCGTTATGTTGTTATGAGCCCTAACTATAAGTATTAACCTAATGGCTAAAATAAGTTTTAGGAGTTAACAGGGGTGAATTGTCCCTTCTATTTTCATCCCCCATGACTCCAGATAATCGAAAGGGAGTTATGACAAATTCTGTTCCTGGGTTTGCAACCCTGTTCTCTCCAAATCAGATGACCATGTAAAAATTTTGTAGTTGAATGAAAGATTTTACTTTTGTTGCAAATTAATATTAAATGAAATGTCAACCAGAGCTAAATAGTAGACAGCGAAACTGGAGTCACATCAGTAGTTGGAATTTAATGTCAGTTAACTGGTTTACATAGGGAAGGATGGTTTTTCTTCTATGTTTTTCCCCGAATCTCATTTCAGTCATACAAAATAGCATCTGACGATATGATTCATAAATCCTTAACATAATACACTGGCCCTTTGAGATACAATCAGATGAAATTCTACTTCTCCCTATCCATTCACTCTACATATTGGTGAGTGGATAAAAATGCACATAAGCACCTCAAAATCTATTAAGAAAGGCATTCATTTTAAACCATTATGGAAAATTTCAAAATACACAGCTAACTTTTAAAATTGTGGTTATTATATTAAAACATTTTATTGCTCCTTCTGGAAGAGAAGAATAGGTTTGATGGGAAATTACAGTGAACTTATTGGAGAATGTTTTTAAAAATGTTCCTTGGATTGTGTTCCTAAAGTAGAAGCTGTCCTTAGATGTGCTTATCATGAAGCTTGCAAACTACATGGCTTTATCTACATATGAATTCCTAATTTTGTATTTTTTTTTGTTCTAAGGGATTTTGGAATGAAAAGAAATATTAAAAGATTCACTTACGGCATTAAAAATGATCATTTCTCTAAGTACCCTCAATGATCACTGAGCCCTCAAGAGCCCAGACTGAAGACAAGATGTCTGCCCCAAAAGAGCAGCCATTATAAAAGTTTATATCTATCAATCAATAAATCAAGTGCTGAGTACATGCTCAGGGCTTAGTGCAGTGCTTGGCACATAGTAAATGCTTAACAAATATTATTATTATTATTTATTGAGTGCTTACTGTGTGCAGAGTACTGTGCTAAGTGCTTAGGATAGTACAATATAGCAGAGTTGGTAGGCTAATTCCCTGCCCACAATGAGTTTACAGTCTAGAAGGGGAGAAAGACATTAATATAAACAAATAAATTACAGATATGTCCATAAGTGCTGTGTGGGGCACTTGTACTCAGGCTAGTTGAAATGCAAACTCCTCTTGGAGAAATCTGTGGCAAGAACTCTTTAAGAGGCTTCCCTAGCTCCTCACCAATCACTGTGTGTATTGCTTCTGTTTGGGTAAGAAATGAAAAATGTATTTTTAACTACTGTTTGTTAACATGTAGTACTTTTTTAAAACTATAACTAATAAAAATGCCCTGAAGAGTGATAATTTAATAATGATACTGTTTGGTTTAAATAATGCCTCTGGGCATCTCATTAAAATTGTAACTAAAACTCAGTGAAACAATGTGGCCCAAGAGCCAGAGAATCCTTAAGGAAGTCACTCTTAGACACTCTTGGTTAACCACCATAAAGCCCTTCCTTCAACTGATGTTAAAAAACAGCACCCACTTGAAATGGGCAGCTGTACAATTGCCTCTTCAGATGCACTAAAAGCACCTGGGTTCTAATCCTGGCTCTGCCTGCTGTGATCTTGGCAAATTACTCCCATAATATCCCGACTGGATTATTGTGTCAGCCTCCTTTCTGATCTCCCTTCCTCTTGTATCTCTCCACTACAGTCTATTCTTCATTCCATTGCTCGGATCATCTTCCTATAGAAACGCTCTGGGCATGTCACTCTCCTCCTTAAAATCCTCCAATGGTTGTCTATCAACCTTTGCAGGAAACAAAAACTCCCCATTCATGGCTTCAAAGTTCTCCATCAACTTACCCCCTCCTACCTCACCTCCCTTCTCTCTTTCCCACCCCGTACATTCCACTCCTCTGCCGCTCACCTCCTCACTGTCTCCCGTTCACGCCTATTCTGCCGTGGACCCCTGGCCCACATCCTACCGCTGTCCTGGAATGCCCTCCCTCCTCACATCTGCCAAACTAACTCTCTTCCCCTCTTCAAAGCCCTACTGAGAGCTCACCTCCTCCAACAGGCCTTCCCAGACTGAGCTCCTCTTTCCCTCTGCTCCCCATTCCCCTCCCCTCTGCACTGTGCTCATTTGTATATATTATTTATTACCCTATTTATTTTGTTAATGAGGTGTATATCCCCTTGATTCTATCTTGATGATTTTGTCTTGTTATTGTTTTGTTCTGTTTTGCTTTGCTCTCTGATTCCCCCGTTTAGACTGTGAGCCCGTCATTGGGCAGGGATTGTCTCTATCTGCTGCCAAATTATACATTCCAAGTGCTTAGTACAGTGGTCTGCACATAGTAAGCACTCAATAAATACTACTGAATGAATGAAATCACTTAACATTCCCTGTGCCTCAGTTTCCTCATTTGTAAAATGGAGATTGAATACCTGTTCCCCATCTCTGAATATCTTGTATCTATGCCTCCACCCCCGTATCGCGCCCACAGTGCTCAGTACAGTCCCTAGCCCATAAAAAATGCTTAACAAATACGATTATATAAAAATAAATGGCCATTTTGCCTCTGGCCTAGCTATTGGTCACCTATTTGGTGACTCTGTACGTCTAGGGGAAAAACACAATGGGAGCTTCAGGAATTTGGGAAGTTAGAGTAACCCAAGTCAAAGCAGAGTAACCCAAGTGCTTTGAGTTCTCCTGAAGGAGGGCCCCTACCCTCTTAAACATCTTGGGCCAGGAGCTACTGCTCTGTCTGATGTAACCTACCTTCATCCTTGTCCCTAGTATTTTCGAGGAGGGGAAAATCTGGGGGAGATTCTTCATATGGGATCACAGACCCGAACAGATATGTTTCACCAGGAAAAATGTTAAAGCACATCCTCACTCAGGAACACAAGCAGCTGGATCAAACCAGTGACCCATCCAGCTCATAATTGAGGCTCTTACTGTGGCACCAAAGAACGCCTGAAGGAATTGTGTGATGGTTGTCTTCCTTGACACTCATCTGTGAGTGCATATATACACATACCCATTTCAAACACCCCTAAATGTGCAAAGACACTTGGAGAGGAAATTTTCAAACACTGACTTGGAATAAAAAGAAAAGTAGAGTACTTCTGCTCTTGCCCTAGAGGTCTCTGCTCTTTATATTAAAACATTGAGCAGGTGAAATAAATCATCATGTCCCCAATGTATGACTTGATTATTATTTAATACTAAGAGAAGCAGTCTCTGTATCTGTAATCTTAGTTGAAGAGAAATGTTCAAAATCCAGGACTCTTTAAAGGTAGGGGGTAAGAGAAGCCTTGAACTCCGATTTCTGGTGTCTTTTGTGTCTGGTTTTTTTGTCTCTAGCTGAGAAGAAAGGATATGGTTGCCCAAAAACATTTTTCAAAAGAAGTCTGTATATTGCTCAGCCCCAAATGAAACATTTAGTTTAAGTCAGAGAAACAGGAAAATAAGCAATCTGAGGCAATGATTTCATTAGGAAATCAAATAAAACAATTTTATGTCAATTGATCAAGACTTTTGCTTGTGCACCCCAGTGATTTTACCCCACAAACTATTCCTGCCTCATTATAAAATCCTACTGTACTCTTTAGAAAACCACCTTCTTTCTCTGTTCACACCACAGCTAACTCTCCATAAATAGTCAGCTGAGCTAACAATGTCAGTTCCCTGTCTATGTTTACCTTTATTTTTCTCTCACTTCATTTTTAAATAAATATGGTAACTGAACCTTCTTCAACTGGGATTATCCCTTTTGGGTAAAAAGACTGGAAAAACAATAGATGTGTATGTTGCAGCCTAAGAGGCTGCCTCAGAATTACCTGTTAACCTTCGGAACTGGAATTGGTGTTGAAGTGTAAAATGATTTCAGAGATCATAGAGGTCTTGAAGTATCTGTAAAGCAGTTAAGGGTTACTGCAACATGGTCTTTTGGGAATGAAGCTAGTGTGTACTGGAATTAAAATGGTAAAGATGAGAAAAGGACTGGTGTCATATGTTTTTCCCCCAAAATGTTTTTTTTTTCCTGGAGACCATCTCTCCCTCATTGTTCTCTCAATTCCCAGCTTCCTCTCTCTTCTTTTCCCCCTTTTCATATCAGTCAGAAGCACTCTGCCTCAACAGGAACTTTTTTTATATAGTAAGTGTTTAGCGCTTACTATGTGCCAGACACTAAAGTAAGTAAACACTGGGGCAGATACAAGATAGGTTGGACACAGTCCACCTTCCACATGGGGTTCACAGTCTTAAACCCCATTTTATAGATGAGGTGATTGAGTCACAGAGAAGCTAATTAACTTCACCAAGGTCACACAGCAGACAAGTGGCAGATCTGGGATTAGAACCTAGGACCTCTGACTCCCAGGTTTGTGTTCTTTCCACTAGGCCATGCTGGTTCTCTGAACTTGCAAGCTTGTAGATATCCTTTCAGAACTCTTCTGTTAGATCATGCCCAGCACTGGCCAACAAGAAGGATTTGTGAAGGAGAGAGTCAGAGCAGGGATAAGACAATTTCCCTCCATGATTTAGAAAATGAGAATGATCTGGCTGATTGAAATCTTAATAATAATAATAATAATAATGTTGGTATTTGTTAAGCGCTTACTATGTGCCGAGCACTGTTCTAAGCGCTGGGGTAGACATAGGGGAATCAGGTTGTCCCACGTGGGGCTCACAGTCTTAATCCCCATTTTACAGATGAGGGAACTGAGGCACAGATAAGTTAAGTGACTTGCCCACAGTCACACAGCCAAGTGGCAGAGCTGGGATTCGAACTCATGAGCCCTGACTCCAAAGCCCGTGCTCTTTCCACTGAGCCACGCTGCTTCTCTATATAAATCTTCATATAAGGATCTGGAAGATGTCAAATCTCTAGCAGTGATTGCCCCAAGAACTGGCATGATTGCATCAGAGCCAGGCTAGTCCAAATTTCCCTATTTAGCATCATTCTTTTGTCCCAGGTTCTGACATTCTATTGCTGATTTGGAATTTGCAAAGCTTTCTTTTGCTCAAGTGAAAATCCTCTTTAAATGCTATAAAGCCATTGGGTGTTTGGTTTCTGTCAGGAAAGAGCCTAGACATCAATAGCTGTACACCATATCAACAAAGTGATCAGACTTTTCCAATGATGTTTTGAGGTTAGATCGTTCTGGGAAAAACATGGAGTTGGGAAACCGTTCTTTCCTTTATCAGGTTCAGTGGGGACCCAGAATCTTTATCTTTTATGGTTCCTTCCCCTTGAGCTTTAGTAGTAGGTAACAAACACATATTTTATTGGGGGGAAAGGACCTGTTGGAATTCAAGAACATCGAAGTCCCAATAGTCCTATCCCTCTAGACTGTAAGCCCCTTATGGCCAGGGAATGTGTCCGTTAATTCCGCTGTATTATACTCTCCCCAGAACTTAGTACAGTGCCCTGCAAACAGTAAATTCTCAATAAATTCTATTGATTGATTGATTGCTTTGCTCTGGAAAACCTAAAAATTATTTGGCATCTCTGCTTGGAACTCTTCTGGGAAGATGTTCATGTAGCCCTACAATCTCACATCTGCTGCCCAGGGTGAAAATGGTCAGAATCCATTTTAATTTTTCTCCAGAAGGACAACTCCTCAGTGGACATTAATGGGACCAATCATCTCAGGACAGGAAGCTCCCGTAGGAATACTCTTTCTGGATAGTTGAACCATTCCTCTGACCCAATAATGGTATTGCTTTTTTGTCTAGGTTCTTGAGTAGAGGGGTGGCAACTTAATAAAATAAAAATACATCTGTAGCTTCAATTATATTTTAGTCCTAAAAACATCTTGGCCTTAAATATCTCAATTGTTTCTAAGGGGAAATAGGCAGTCAGACAATATCCTTGATTTCCCTTTAGATGCTCTGATAAACAGACCATTAGACAATATCTGATTGCAAATGCCTCCCATCTAGGGAAAAATGATTTAAGCACCACAAAAAAACTGATATTTAAAAAGGTTGAAAGGATCTTCAGAGGCTAGGTGCTCTTCCTCCGTTTCTGCTATTTCCCCTTGAGAAGAGAGGGAAAAACTGGAGCACCAGTATGAGTGATCAGTACAGGGTGGCAGCTGTATCTTCTGAGGGTGAGAGAAATGGAAATGCCTGTTTCAAGCCGATGGCCCAGACGCCTCCTTTGACACCACAGGAGGCTTTCATCTTGTTTTGTGACACCACAGTATCAGATTAGTCACTATTTCCATGAAATGGAGAAGTCTAAGTGATCTCCCAAAGATCCCAGCAGTACTGAGCACCACACCTTCCATATTAATGTGCCAGGGAAATGGCTATACACAGTTACAAAGTTCTTGGGAATGCTGAGAAGTTCTTGAAATTTGCTTTTTTAGGAATGTGACAAATCAGAAACATAGGAAGAATAGGCATCAGCCACTATGCTAAGGTTTAGAAGGGTTGGGGAGCTGGTGAAATTCATTTCAATGATTTTTCCCAATATCCTAGCCTCTGCTTTGCATCAATCTCTTCTACTGCCTACACTCTGTCCCTGCCTCATATGATTTCTTTTTCTTAATGTACAGTCCATTGCACTACTAAGCAATATAATAAACTATCAAGAGCTACTGGCAACGTTGACTCAAAATTGAATAACCTTCTTTATCTTCAGGTCTAATCTGCCAATTCCAACACATTCTCTTGATGATCAGACTTGTAAACTTGTCATGAGGAGGGAATGTATCTATTTTATTATTCTCTTCCAAGTGCTTAATACAGCATTATGCAAACAGTAAGCCCACAATAAATAAGACTGATTGATTGATTGATTGCTTACTGTGTGCAGAGCATTATACTAAATTCTCTTGAGAGTACAATACACTAGAGTTGGTAGAGATGACCCCTGCCTCCACGAGTTTACAGCCTGGAAGACCGATATGCCTGAGAAGCAACGTGGCTCAGTGGAAAGAGCCTGGGCTTGGGAGTCAGAGGTCATGGGTTCGAATCCCGGCTCTGCCACTTGGCAGCTGTGTGACTGTGGGCAAGTCACTTCACTTCTCTGGGCCTCAATTCCCTCATCTGTAAAATGGGGATTAAGACTGTGAGCCTCATGTGGCACAATCTGATTACCCTGTATCCACCCTAGCACTTAGAACAGTGCTCTGCACATAGTAAGCGCTTAACAAATACCATGATTATTTACAGTTTTATTAGAACATGCGATGGCAACTTCTTCAGCCCTTACTCTATATAGGGATGCATTTGTAAAGCATGTTGAGCACTGTATTAATCCTTACAGAAGCAGCGTGGCTCAGTGGAAAGAGCCTGGACTTCGGAGTCAGAGGTCATGGGTTCGAATCCTGGCTCTGCCGCTTGTCAGCTGTGTGACTGTGGGCAAGTCTCTTAACTCCTCTGTGCCTCAGTTACCTCATCTGTAAAATGGGGATTAACTGTGAGCCTCACATGGGACAACCTAATTACCCTATATCTACCCCAGAGCTTAGAACAGTGCTCTGCACATAGTAAGCACTTAACAAATACCAACATAATTATTATTATTATTTTCCTTACTCAAATAGATCAAACTTGGCTTGACTTGTGATAAATACAATTGGGTAAATTCAAAGTTCCAACCATATAGTAAAATGACTTGAAATGCAAGAACAAAGGGACAGAGTTGTCCCTAAACAATGATGGTTAAAACACACTGCTGCATACTGGCTTTCAGCTTGATAAATACTTTCTTATGAAGCCATAAATACGGGAGGTACAAAAGGTTAATGTAGTGTGAAAAGCTGTAAAACTCAGCAAGCAACCTGCTAGATCATAATGATACATTAGTCACTTTCAGTATGAATGGTGATGACTTAGTCTGTTTATACATGCCCACTAACTCCACAAGTGCATAATGGTGGCATTGTTCTCTAATATTTGTCAAACTTAATTTATGAAGCAGGTGCCCCAGCTATCCCTTCGAATCTTCAAAAGATCCATTAAAGCAAACGCTTACTGGATTTTATCCTATACTTAATTGGTTTTGTGGATCTTTTGAGTAGGATTGGAAAATGCCCTATGTGGAAATGGTGCATTAAGTTGAAAAAGTTAAAACAATTAACAGGGAAAATAGCAGATAGTCTTTTTCACCTTTCAGTGAGCAGTCAACTTAACATGAGGACTGAAGTGTTGTATTTAGCATTCTAGCATTTATTCACTGTTTAGAAGCCACATGGCCCTAGAAATTATACTTTTGTTTCCTAAATCTTTTTAATGTTTAAAATTTCAACAATACTGATCCATTCTTCAAGAAAACAGCGATTAATCTTCTTTCTTCAATTTCCTCAGTATTGCAGTTATGAAAAAGAAAAGCTATTACCTTTGAATAATGAATTAGAATATCTCCTTACTTTCAAGGAAAATAATATGTAACAGGAACCATTAAAATTATTGAATGTACTTTTCATCATGTTAGGCCTATGTTTGTACATTTTGTTTCATTCCATTTCTATTTGGGCCACAAAAATTGGAAACTTGGAAATGGAATACATAATGGAGCCCATATCAGCGCTGACCCACTGGGTGTGTTTCCAAAGGCATTCTCTTAAGTAGTTGGAGGATACTGGGGAGTCTCAGGGAGACAAGGAGTGGCCTGGAAATCAAGATGCTGCTTTAGGCCCTGGGGATGATACTCTGATATTTTCATCTAAGGATTAGGCTTGGTCCCAAACCATCCAGAGAACTGAGGTTCTGAGAACCATTTGGGTTTCTTGTAACCCAACCACCTTCAAGTTCCAAAGGGTGATTTACTGTTCTGGTGCTACTAGGTTTACAGACTTAACCCTTCTGAGATCACCCAAGTCACCCACTCTAAGAAATTTCTTCTCAACTTCATGCTTAGAGGCTGAAGAGACCTACTCTTTTAAATAATAATAGTAATATTATTAATGATAATAATAATTTTATCATTATGTTATGTTTTAAACACTTACTATGTGCTAAATATTGTACTGTGTGCCTCAATCTCCATTTTACAGATGAGGTAACTGAGGCACAGAGAAATTAAGTGACTTGCGCAAGGTCACATAGCAAACAAGTGGCAGAGCCAGGATTAGAGCCGAGGTCCTACTGAGTCCCAGGCCTATGCTCTATCCACTAGGCCACACGGCTGCCTTATGACCCTTTTCCAGGGCTGCCTACTAGACTACACTACCACTTACTGTGCTTTCTGATGGGGGAGAGTTTACAATTGACATCGATCAGGCCAAAAATATACAACTAATATCAAAGGGAAATAAAAGTGAAATGGATCTCATATTAACATGAAAAAAAATGATGGAAAAGCATTCATTTTGGCAACACTGCACAGCTTAAAAATGATTTCTGTCACTCTGAACGTGTGTGCTAATTGGCTATCACGGCAAAATGCAGAAAGGTCACCCTGTTTCTTCCCAGTTCTTCCTTTACCCTCATCACTACTATGCTTCCACTTCGTACACAGACCCGAATCCCCTGATTTATCCCTTCCCTTCTTGACAATCAATGGTATTTGAGTGCTTACTGTGTGCAAAGCACTAAGTACTTCTAATTCTTCCAATCCTTCTCCCATCCCTGCACCTCCAGTCTGGGCCAGTCTGCCCGGCCTTTAGCTCTGTTCCCAGCCATGACTCTCATCTCTGAGCTATTCTTGGCTTACGCCAGCCTCTTCTTCCAAAGAACATTGCGGTTCTCTCTTCACTTATCTACCAGTGCTTAGTACAGTGCCTGACACATTTTAAGTGCTTAAGAATACCATTTAAAAAAAAGCAACAGCTCAAATCCACTCTGTACAATCTCTGCTCCCTCTTCTTCCACCCCCAAGACCTACCAAATGGCTGCTGAGGACTGTATTACCTTCAGTCCCCTTTTCCAAGGGCCCCCGCATTTTATGACTGAATAAATACAATTGAATGAATTTTATACTGCATTCTATCTGGCTCCCTAATCCCACCCATTCATGCAAAAGCAGTTAAGGGGGTGTGGCAGAGTGATGGATGTTTCTTACAGAGTTGTGCTGTTGTTTATGCTGTTTCTGGTGTAATAGAAATTGCAGTTTTACACAGCCAGTAAGTGTCCTGTTGAGCTGATATGATCAAGGTTTCATTGAGGTTTTTTTATGTTAATTTGTTAAGCACTTACGGGCACTGTACTAACTGCTAGAGTTGATAGAAGTTAATCATGGTAGACACATTCCCTGCCCCACATGAAGCTCATCATCTCAATCCCCATTTTACAGTAGAGGTAACTGAGGAATAGAGAAATGAAGTGACTTGCCCAAGCTCACATACAGACAAGTGGTAGAGCTGGGAATAGAATTCAGATATTTCTGATTTTCAGGCCCATGCTCTATCCACTACACCACATTGCTTCTCTAGAGATTGCCTCAGACAGATTCAGGATAGCTTCCTGTTAAGTGTTGCTTGATAAAAAAAGCATTTATAATAATAATAATGATAACAGCAATAATAATCGTATTTGTAAAGGCTCAACTCTATGTTAAACGCTGGGGTAGGTACAATATAATCAAATCAGACACAGTCCCTGTTCCACATGATTATCTTGTATCTATTCCTGTACTTAGTACAGTGCTTGGTGCACAGTAAGTGCTTAACAAATACTATTTGAGGGCTCAAGGCTCCTGCTTCGGGTCAGCCTGGTACCAATGGCTTAGTGGAGTTCACCAATTTAGTGCTGGGTAAACCTTGGTACTTGGTTTTGTTAGGTGTCCCAGTGTCCTCACATTTCTATAGAAGCCCTGTGAATAATCGTGCCTAGTGGCCAAAGTGTTCTATTTGCTCAAATTTTGATGCTGCTGAGTCATGTGGTTTAGCACTGCTGAGAGACCCCCTCAGAAAGTGTTTTGATTGAGTTCCAGGTCCTTGCTAAAACCACAATGGCCTAGTAGTCCCTTTTTTTCTGGGAGATTTCCTCTTCTGGACTGCTCTTTTTTTTCCACTGTTAGTTATTCCAGGATTAGCCGGCCTCTGATTTCAAAATAGGGATGATGGCAGTGGTTCTTCCCAATTGATGTTGTCTCCCATTTTCTGTCCATGTTGCACTTGAGCTGATGATCATGTTCGGTTTTCTTTCTTGCTGCAGAAATGTGTCCAGAAATGTCAGCTGGCAGGTATCAGACACCGTAGAAAGAGCTCTGGTCTTCAGAACAGTCATGAAAAAGCTGGCTCCCGCTGCCAGAGTGGCAATCCCACTCTGTGGAGTAAGTGGAGTAAGTCTGCATTGAAAAGGGCTTTGTGAGGTCCAGCCTATGTTTGGACAGCTCGTCACTCTTCAGAATTACAACCGGGGATTCTGGTAAGGTTGAGCTCATGAAGAGAAACTCCAAACTGACTTGCTTCTGGTACTACTAGACTTAACAACTGACGTCAATGCACAACTGTAAACATATCTCTATTCCTAAATTGAAACAAGGAGGAATGTGGAAACCAAATTTCCCTCTGCAAAATGGAACAGGAAATGCATTCGCATCTATCCTCTCTTGATAGAAAAAACTCCAACGCAACTCCTTTCTCAGAGATGATTGATTAACCTGTCAATCGATTATCTGTATTGAGTACATATTGTGTTCAGATCACTGTATTAAGCACCTAGGAAAGTAAAATATCTCAGAGTTGGTAGACATTTTACCTGACCACAAGGAGCACAGAAGATGACGCTTGACTAGATTTTTGTGACTAGATTTTAGTAGTGGGTGAACTCAGTCTTATGGCAGCCATTGTGAACACATTTTCCACAAACCCACCATTTACATGTATAAGCACCGCTACATGTAGAGTAATCCCACTCACCAGTCGTACACAAGCCTCATCCAAACTCAATATTTGCCCCATGAAGCAACCCATACCTCTCCCCACAACACACACAGGCACCAAGCCAATCCCAGGATATATTTGCTCTGGCAGAAGAGCCTGGTAGTATCTCTCTCCACAGCCTACTTTGCATGAACTCCTTTAATTGACTCATACATTTTATAGTATTAATAGATGTCTAGGGCTTTCTTCTCTCTCATAGTGGGATGCAGAGAATCATAAGGGCCTAACCGAGACCATACATATAAACCAGTTACCTCTAGACCCCTCTCTCTGTAGCTTGTCCTCTGCATATGAGAGCCTAAGAGGCACCTTTGTCTCATTTTGACCCAACCCCCACCTTCCCTCACCCTCATCCCACAACTCCATGCTGCACTTCACTCACAACTGGCTAAATGGACAGGAAAACATCTCCCATGAGGCCAGAAAAATATGTGAACTTCTAGAAGGGGTGGATTGTATCTTTTTCTTTTGTTCCACTTTGAGAGTTTAATTCAGTTCTAGACTGTGAGCCCGTTGAGGAGGAATTGTCTCTATTTGTTGCCAAATTATACTTTCCCGAGCGCTTAATACAGTGCTCTGCACAAAGTAAGCACACAATAAATACGATTGAATGAATGAATAATAATAATGATAGTATTTGTTAAGCGCTTACTATGTGCCAAGCACTGTTCTAAGTGTTAGGGGGATACAAGGTAATCAGGTTGTCCCATGTGGGGCTCACAGTCTTAATCTCCATTTTACACATGACGTAACTGAGACACAGAGAAGTTAGGTGACTTGCCCAAAGTCACACAGCTGACAAGTGGCGGAGTCTGGATTCTAACCCATGACCTCTGACTCCCAAGCCCGTGCTTGGAATACATAATGGGAGGTCAATCAATGAATCAACCAAGGATATATTAGTGCCTGTTGTGTGCAGAGCACTGTACTAAGATCTAGATAGAGTAAAATACTATAGAGATGGAAAACACAATCCCTGTCCACAAGGAACTTACAGTCTATAAGGGGGGAATAAGTACTGCTGATCGATTCATTCATTCATAATTGTACTTAGGTCTTGGATGGATTTTAGCAAGATGTTAAGAGGAATATTTTGGAATAATAATGTGATGATGATAATTATATTTGCAAAGTGCTTATTATGTGTCCAGCACTGTGATAACTTCTGGGTCAGATACAATAAGATCAGGCACAGCCTGTGTCACTCCTCTAAATACAAACCTTCTCACTGTGCATCGATCTCATCTATCTCACCACAAATCCTCTTGCCTACATCCTGCCTCTGGCCTGGAATGCCCTCCCTCCTCAAATCTGACAGACAATTACTCTCCCCTCTTTCCAAGCCTTTTTGAAGGCACAAATTATCAAGAGGCCCTTCCTAAGTTCCCTTTCTTCTTCTCCCACTCCCTTTCTGTGCACCCTGATTGGCTCCCTTTGTTGTTCCCTGCTCCCAGCCCCACAGCACCTACGTACATATCTGTAATTTGTTGCTTTATATTAATGTCTGTCTCCCCCGCTCTAGACTGTAAGCTTATTGTGGGCAAGGAATGTGTCTGTTCATTGTTGTATTGTACTCCCCAATACAATTGTTGTATTGTAAGAGCTCAATAAATACAATTGAATGTATATGAGCTTCACAGTCTAAAAGGGTGGAAGAATGTAGAATGGGGCAGAAGAAATATAATGCAATGAACTTCAGGAACAGTGTAAATCAGATGAATGTGGTTCACTCAAGATGAGTTTAACTACTGCAAAATGGTCTGAACCTCTCTCTTTTATTGTTCATGCTTTTTACTCCCCTCCACACACACCTTATCTTTTCATCATTATCATCTGGTATTTATTGAGCATTTCCTGTGTGCAGAGCACTTCATTAAGCATATGGGAGAGTACAATGAAACAGAGTTGGTAGGCATATTCCTTGCCCACAATGAGCTTACACTTTAGAGAGGGAGACAGACAGTAATATAAATAAATAATTCATTATGTATAACATATGGATACATATTTAAGTGCTGTGGATTTGAGAGTGGGACTAATATCAAATGCCCAAAGATCACAAATCCAAGTGCATAAATGATACAGAAAGGAGAGGGAGCCAGGGAAAAGAGGGCTTAATCGGGAAAGACCGCCTGGAGGAGATATGACCTTAATGAGGCTCTGAAGGTGGAGAGAGTGGTTGTCTGGTGTATATGGATGGGGAGAGAGTTCCAGGTTTTGGGGAGGATGTGGGAAAGGGGTCAGGAGTGAGATAGAGAAGACTGGTGCTAAGGGAGTGAAAAGTATGTGGTCTGGGCTGTAGTGGAGATCACTAAGGTAAGATAGTGGGAGACAAAATGATTGAGTGCTTTAAAGGCAATGACAGGAGTTTCTGTTTGATGCAGAGGTGGATGGGAAACCAGTGGAGGCTCTTGAGGTATGGGAAGACATGGACTGAATGTCTTTTTAGGAAAATGATCAATGTAGCAAAGTGAAGTGTGGACTGGAGTAGAGAGAAATAGAAAATGAGGAGGTCAACGAGGAAGCAGATGTGGGAGTAAAAGCTTCATAGGATAAGTGCTTGGACCCGCATGGTAGCAATTTGGTTGGAGAGGAAAGGGCATATTTTAGCAATGCTGTAAAGTTAGAACCAACAGTATTTAGTGACAGATTGAATATGTGGGTTGAATGAGAGAGGTAAGTTGAGGATACTGCCAAGGTTACAAGCTTGTGACAGGGAGAATAGTGGTATTGTCTAAATGATCTGAAAGACAAGAGAGGATAGGGTTCACCTGGCAAGAAAAGGAGTTCAGTTTTGGACATGTTAAATTTGAAGAGTCAGCAGAACATCAAGGTAAAGATGTCCTAAAGGCAGAAGGAAATGCGAGACAGCAGAGGAGAGAGATCAAGCCCGGAGGTGTAGATTTGGGAATCATCTGTGTAGAGATGATAGTTTAAATCATGGGTGCAATTGAGTTCTCTAAGGGAATGGGTGTGGATGGAGAATAGAAGGGGACCCAGAATGAAGCCTTTAAGGACCCCCTCTATCAGAGGGTGGGAGGCAGAGGAGGGACCAACAAAAGAGACTGAGAAGGAGCAGTCACAGAGATAGGAGGAGAACCAAGAGAAGACGGTGTCAGTGAATTCAAGGTTGGATTAAGTTTCAAGGAGAAGGAACTGGTTGAAGGAGGCTGAGAGTTCTAGGATTAGGATAGAGTAGAGGCCATCAGACTTGGAGAGAAGAAAGTTACCGGTCATCTCAGAGAGGCCTGTTTCTGTGGCGTGAAGGGGGCAGAAACCAGATTGGAGGGGATCAAGGAGAGAGTTGGAGGAGAGGAAATGGAGACAGTGGGTGAAAACAACTCCTTCAAGAAGCTTGGAGAGGACTGGTAGGAGGGAAATGGGGTGATAACTGGAGAGAGCTTTGGGGTCAAGGAAGGGCTTTTTTAGGATAGAGGTTATGTAAGCGTGTTTGAAAGCACTGAGGAAAAAGCTGTCGGAAAGTGAACAGCTGAAGATGGAAGTCTTGGCTTCAAAGCTCTCCATCACCTTGCACGCTTCTACCTCACCTCCCTTCTCTCCTTCTACAGTCCAGCCCGCACACTCTGCTCCTCTGCCACTAACCTCCTCACGAAGCCTCATTCCTGCCTGTCCCGCCATCGACTCCTGGCCCACGTCCTACATCTGACCTGGAATGCCCTCCCTCCTTACATCCACCAAACTCTCTTCCCCTCTTCAAAGCCCCTCTGAGAGCTCGCCTCCTCCAGGAGGCCATCCCAGACTGAGCCCTCCCTTTCCCTCCATCTGTCCTCCCCTCCCCATTGTCCCTACTCCCTCCTTCTTCTCTACCCCCTTCCCCTCCCCACAGCACTTGTGTATATTCGTACTTATGTATTACTCTATTTTGTTAATGATGTGCATATATCTATCTATTCATCTATTTTGATGGCATTGATGCCTGTCTACTTGTTTTGTTGTCTGTGTCCCTCTTCTAGACTTTGAGCCGTTGTTGTGTAGGGGTTGTCTCTATCTGTTGTCAAATTGTACTTTCCAAGTGCTTAGTACAGTGCTGTGCACACAGTAAGCGCTCAATAAATACGATTGAGTGAATGAAAGTCTTGAGGGAAGAAGGGAGGGGGCAAGTGCTTTAATAAGTGTTTTCATGGATTATACACCATAAATATGAACTTTCCTGAATATGTATTCTAATTTGAATTTTCTGAATGAACTCTGGGCAATTAGCACTGAATTCTAGTGAGGTGACAAACTCTTTTTCTTCCCTTCACCTGTGTCCTATGCTCCTCTTCCCTAATACCATTAGGAGTGAGATAACTTGGGGGTAGCCAGTTTGCCCAAGACCCCCAGGAAAATCCCTAGAGTGAGGCTGTGACAATTATCCCCCTCACTGTCATGGCAAACTCAGTGCTGGAAGGGCTGCAGCTTTCTCCACTTATTTTATGTGGTTAAAATTAATGTACACAGTTGCTATAAATGCTAATTTCCCTTGGCTGCAGAAGGAAGAATCCAGGCTTCTAGGTGGTGAGGGCTATTACAGTCTTGGGAGTCTGAGAATTTAGGTGAATTCCAGGTCCTTTTTAAGTTTCATAATTTTGCTTTAGAAGTAGAGAGAGTGAAATGCCTTATGAAACTCTTGGACAAACCTGCCTAACATCCCAGACTCATCTGCACGGTCACCCACTGGCCTGGGGAAGACTGCTTCTTTGGGGCAGTTCCAACTTGGACTAAACTGATTACTTTAGTACACCCAGGCTCACTGCTTTCCTGCTCATGCTCCTCCTTCCAGCTTAGTGACATACAAAGTAAGTTGTACATTTGGAGGAAAGATGATGCACCTGTGCACATCAGGACAGCATCTTGCACCTGGGCTATGGCACCCTTCCCCAAACCTATAATTAGCAGGAAAGAGGTGGGATCTCCCTTAAGAGCCGGGTGATCCTGACTGCATTCTGTTGCCACTGTTTCCCAATCATTTCTATTTAGATTCTATTCAGAAACAGCTGGAACGTCAGGAACCCTATTAAATTCTGTCACAGTTGACACTTTTAGATACACTTCCACAATAGCAACGAAAACATACCACTGAAAAGAGCTGACAAATGTAATCACCCCATTTCCCTCCTTTTCAACACAAACACTACTATTTTAAGCCCAGAAAAGACAAAATGAGGTAACAGCAGGCTGGCCAGGGAGATAGAGTGGGAAGTCAGGAAACTGGGTAAGCTTCAGTTACGCATTCCAACATTGGGGGTGGGGGATCCAATCTGAGATCCTGGACTCCTCTGAAATTTAATGGAACATCTGACTCTGTCATTGAGGGAAGTCAGAGCATGAGCTTTCATTTGCATAATCGGTTAGCTAGTTCTCCTGTTTCATACGGCCATTTGTCTTTCTCCTGGAAGCAGGGCGAAAAGGACATAGGTTTGACCTTCATTATGGTAGAGTCCTGGCTGGATGGAAGCAAGGGAGAGCAGAATGGAGGCAGCAGTTTGTTTTGTAGCTATAGTTTCACCACTCCCTACTTTGTGCTTTAATGCAAATTTAAAGAATATTTGAATTTTCCTTTCTAAAATGTTTTTAGATAGATGTATTCATCTGACTCTAGACATTGAGGCCAGGGATTTTATCTCTACTGTATACTCTCAAGCGCTTAGTACATTTTTCTGCAGACAGTTGGCACTTGATGAATAGAATGGATAGATTATATTTATTTTAATGTTCATGCTTTGAATTTTCCATCTGATTTTAAGCTCCTCGAGAGCTGGAGCCCAGTGCCTGATGCAGTGTAAACAACGGGAGCACGATAAATCTTTGATCTAGCTCTTCCAATACTCTGACCTCCTGGGCCCATTGCCTGTCCTGCCCTGTGAGCTGGGCCAGTGTGAAGGGACCGGCTTTGAATCACCCACTGCTAGTGGCTCAAATCCAGCCTGTTTCAGCACTAAAATTGGGACCTCTCTCTCTCCTGTGTGATGCTTCAGTTCCTCTCGACCCCAGTTCCAGACACTAAAAGTCTGAATGGAATCCAGATCCTATTAACGACTTTAAAGTTTGCTTTTGTTATAAACACATCACAGTCCTTTGTTCTTGAACGGGCTACGCTTCTCCGGAATATAACGGTTGTTTTGCAAAGCTTTGAAAGTGTTTCAGATTTTCACTACTGCAACTGAAAGTCTTCCCAGGAAAAAAATCCTGCATTCTTTGAATATTACATGAATGGTCTGATTCCCAGGACCTTGTGCTTTCCTACTGGTCAGAAAAAAAAATGTTGGAAACAAAATATATGCCTGATTGCACCCCATGGAATAGGTGCTACATTACATGACGTCCTGGCACTTAATTTAGCAGTGTAAGTTGCTGTGCAAAAATTACACAACCTCGATTTACACTGGGTTTAGCAGACGAATATGATGCTGAAATGCACACGGTAGTAATTGCATGTTCCCTCCAAAAGATTACTTGAGCAATATTAGGTCCCAAAGTAATTACTGTGTACTCTGTGCTCCAGGAGGCCACCAGAAATTTATGAGGAGATGGAAAAGGAGAAATGCAAAGTAAAATCCACTACACTGGCAACTTCAAGAAAACGAGTGGGAGGGAAATGGCTGGATTTTTCTCACTGCTTTCAAATCCAAAGTGCAAGGTGCTGTTGCTCAGTTTAGGGTTGCCAGACACAAGAACCTATCTGACCCAGTGGGCGACAGTGTCCTTTCCAAAGCACAGGCCAGACCTTCATTCTAGTGGTCAGTGCCATTTCCACTGGTTGCAGAGTGTTGCTGTTGATCTGTCTGCCTCTGGACATCTGGGACAGTGTGTCAGTTTTGGCTTCATTAGATCTCCAGCTTCTGTCACTACCTAACAATGGCAGGTGGTGCCCTGCGGCCACCTTCTGTTTCCTTTGTATGCAGTTCCTCTCCTCTCACCCTCCCCCAAAAGCAAAGTATTCCTCCTCTTGGGTCCATTCCAGCCAGTGGGGTGGTAACCAAGACAGTTCCAATGAGGGAGACCACATACACCCTTCTCAATCACTAGCACTTATTGAGTGCCTTCCACGGGAAGGGTATTGTGTATTACATTCTTGGGAGAGCACAATAGATTTAGAAAAGCCAATCAAAGTTATTCTTTTTAATGGTATTCGTTGAGTGTTTACGATGTGCCAAGCACTGTAGTAAGCACTAGGGTAAACACGAGATAATCAAGTTGGACAGATTCTGACCCACATCAGGCTCACTGCTTTAATCCCCATTTTACAGTTGAGGTGACTGAGGCATAGAGAATTGAACTGACTTGCCCAAGGTCACACAGCAAACAAGTGGCAAAATGGGGATTAGAGCCCAGGTCCTTCTGACTCCCAGGCCCATGCTCTAATAGTCCACACTGCATCTCCAAAGCACTTACTGCATTCATTTATAATAACAATTATAATAATGATAATAATAATGGCATTTGGTAAGCACTTACTAAGTGCCAGGCACTGTATTTTGTGCTGGGCACCGTACTAAGCACTGGTATGTGCTTATTTATTATGCACTTAATAATAAAATGATGATTGTAGCCTTCATTAAGCCCTTAGCATTGTACTAAGGGCTGGGGTAGATGCAAGATAAACAAGTCTCACCTGGGGCTCACAGTTTAAATAGGAGTGAGAGCAAGTAACAAATTCCCATTTTACTAAATGAAGGAACTGAGGAGAGAAGTTAAGTGATTTGGATAAAGTCACACAGCAGAAAAGTAGCAGAGCTGGGATTAGAACCCAGGTCCTCTGACTCTTAAGATCATGTTCTTTCCACTAGGCCATGCTGCTGCTACCGCTTACTATGTGTGCAGTTCTTGGGAGAGTACCATAAAATTGGTAGGCATAATTCCTGACCCGAAGGAACTTGAAACCCTATCCCAAGGAATTTTCAATCAAGCAGGGGATAATGACACAAAATAATTGCAGAAAGGGAGAAAGAACAGGAAGAGGGATAGCTGGATAGGCAAGTAAATCTATATGTAAAACAATTTGATATGTGGCTATAAATGTAAAAATTCAGAGGAGACATAAAAGTTGTAACATGGTAGTTAGGAGGCTGTGATCTGGGGAGAAGAAAAATTGATCAGAGTAGGCTCCCTGCTGCCAATGAAATTTCAGAAGGACTTTGAAGATAGGGTGAGTGTGTACTGGAAGTTTGGAAAAAAAGGAGGCATTTCAGGCTGGGGAAGAGGGACTGAAGGCAGTAGAGTTGAGAGTGAGTCATAGTGAGAAAGGGAACTTGAGAGGGAAAGGATATTTAACTCCCTCACATCCCCTTTCCACTTGCCTCCCTCATCTCTTGTCCCTAATGACCTGGCCACCTACTTTATTGAGAAAAATTTGCAACTATCAAGCATGAACACCCTAAAATCTCCCCTGGCCCATCCCAGTCCCTCCCTCCTCCTGCTCCACCTTCAACTCACCCATCATCCCTAGCAGTAGTTCAAGAGGAAATCTCCTGTTTTCTTTTAAAATTCACCCCTTCCTCCCCCCCTTCCACCTGCAAATCCAAACCCATCCCTTCTCACTTTATTATAACACTTAGCCCCTCCTTAGTTCCCACCCTAACCACCATCCTTAACTGTTAACTCTTTAAAGGCTTCCTCTCTGTTGTTTTCAAACATGCTTATGTCTACCCTATCCTAAAAATAAAATCCTTCCTTGGCTCCAAAACTCCCTCCAGTGATTATCCCACCTCCCTCCTAGCATTCCTCTCCAAAAAGCAGCAGGCCATACTGGATAAAGCATGGACCTGGGAGTCAGAAGGTCATGAGATCTAAATCCCAGTTCTGCCACTTGCCTGCTGTGTAACCTTAGGCATGTCACTTCACTTCTCTGTGCCTCAGTTACCTCATCTGTAAAATGGGGATTAAGACTGTGAGCCCCACATGGGACAACCTGATTCCTCTGTGTCTACCCCAGCACTTAGAACAGTGCTCAGCACATAGTAAGCGCTTAACAAATACCAACATTATTATTATTATCTGTAAAATGGGGATTGAGTCTGGAAGTTCCACGAGGGACAAAGACTGTGTCCAACCCAATTTGCTTGTATCCACCCCAGCACTTAGTACAGTGCCTGGCACATAATAATAGTAATAATAATAATTGTGGTATTTGTACTTGCATTAGTACATTAGTACATTAGTACATTTGCATTAGTACGTGCCAAGCACTGTAGTAAGTACAGTACAGAAATGCAAAGTAAAATCCACAGCGCTGGCAACTTTAAGAAAGGGAGTGGAGGGAGATAGCTAGATTTTTCTCACTGTTTTCAAATTTTGGATTTTGGTTTTCCATGGTGCTGTTGCTCAGTTTAGGGTCACCAGACACGAAAGCCTTTCTGACCCAGTGAGCGACAGTGTCCTTTCCATAGCATGGCCAGGACCTTCTTTCTAGTGGTTAGTGGAGATGGTTGCAGAGTGCTGCTGTTGATCTGTCTGCCTCTAGACATTTGGAGCAGCGTGTCAGTTTTGGCATCATTAGGCGCCAATTAGGAGGCAGAAATAGAGCTCATGACCTTCTGACTCCCAGGCCCATGATTTAACCAATATGCCATAAGCACTTAACAAATGCCACAATTATTATTATTAACATTATTATTATCATTATTAGGGGAACTCTCTGTCTGGCCCATCATGTTTTGGGTGTACCAGGCCTGGAATGAAAGCCGATGTTCTGACTCATCATCTCCTCTCTTCCATCTCACCTGAAAGAAATGCACATCTTGAGCGCCTTCAGCCTCCCACACCTGAGGATCTCTCTGCCTGCCCGGACACTGGGGGTAGTACAAAAGCTGATGCTGTGCCCTTTTGGCCCCACTTAACCTCCCATGCCAATTAAAACACCTGGCATTTGTAGTCTTGCCTCTCTGCATGTACTGGGGCCCTTTGAGGATCCCCTCTGCACCAGCGAGGTGACCTCATCCGGGGCTGTTTACCACTGCCCTGGGGGCAATAAGAACAGCACCTCCACCATGACCTCATATAATCTTGGGAAAACCTACCAGTTGTAAAGTCATTGCTGTGGACCCTGTATCATGAAGACAAATGCCGCTTCTCTAACCAAAGCTCCCTACTGACTTTTGTTTTCCTTTTGTGAATTATATATCTGTCCTTGTCCGTGTTGATTTCCCACCTGTACACTCTTCCCCAGAGCTTAGTAAAGAGTTCTGCATAGAGAGCTATTATTCATTCATTCATTCAATAGTATTTATTGAGTGCTTACTATGTGCAGAGCACTGTACTAAGCGCTTGGAATGTACTTAAAGCTCACCTCTTCCAAGAGGCCTTCCCAGACTGAGCTCTTCCCTTTTTCCCCCTGCTCCCTCTATCTCCCCCCCTTCACCTCTCCACAGCTAAACCCTCTTCTCCCCACTTTCCCTCTCCTCCTCCCCCTCTCCTGTCCCACCCCCTCAGCACTGTACTCGTCCACTCAACTGTATATATCTTCATCACCCTATTTATTTTGTTTAATGAGATGTACATCACCCTGATTCTATTTGCCATTGTTTTATTCCCATTGTTCTTGTTCCCCGATTAGACTGTAAGCCCATCAAAGGGCAGGGCCTGTCTCTATCTGTTGCCAATTTGTACATTCCAAGCGCTTAGTACAGTGCTCTGCACATAGTAAGTGCTCAATAAATTCTATTGAATGAATGAATGAATGAATGAATGAATGTACAATTCGGCAACAGATAGAGACAATCCCAGCCCAATGACGGGCTTACAGTCTAATAGGGGGAGAGAGACTCCCCCGATTAGTATATGGGCTACAGGTTCTAATCCTGGCTCTTCCACTTGTCTACTCTGTGACCTTGGGCAAATCACTTTACTTCTCTGGGCCTCAGTTCCCTCATCTGTAAAATGGGTATTGAGACTGTGAGCCCCACGTGGGACAGGGACTGTGTCCAACCCAATTTGCTTGTATCTACCCCAGCACTTAGTCCAGTGCCTGGCACAAAGTAAGTTCATAACAAATGCCATTATTATATTAATTCTTATTATTACTACTATTACTTTTTTTGAAAGAGAAAGAAGCAGCAGATGCAAAGCAAGAATGTGGTTAAGAAAAAACAGCTTAAAGGAAGGAAGAATGGAAGTGAGAGAAAGTCTGGGTTCAGGACTGTAATCCTGACACCTACTTCTATAGCTATTTAACTATCAAGGAAGCACCCCAGTTCTTAGTTCCGTGTCCAAGAAGCTATGGTGAATTGTCCTAAGCCAGCAACAGAGGGGCCCTGAGAATACTGGGTCAGGAACTGTGCCAGACTGGTTATCTACTCCACCACTTTGTACAGTGCTAGGCATGTAGCACTTTATAAATATCTTTAAAAACAAACTCCTGCCCTTGGCTGTTGTCAGGCCACTATGCGTGCTTGGAGGACTTCAGGGGTTCCTTCTCTCTCTAAAATGGAAAATGCGAAGGAATCAGTGTGCAGAAAAATGATAATTTCTATTTGGGTCCCAAGATGTTCCAGTTACCTGTAGCCCAGGGTCTCAGCGGCAGGCTGTGCCTGCATTCAGCACTGTCAACCAGGTCCTGGCAGGGGGTTGGGGCGCGAGGGGTTGAGGGGAGACTCTCCCTCATCCTCTAGATTATAAACTCATTGTGGGCAGGGAATTCTATTGATGCCTATTTACTTGTTTTGTTGTCTGTCTCCCCACTTCTAGACTGTAAACCCATTGTGGGCAGGGATTGTCTCTATTGATGAACTGTACTTTCCAAGAGCTTAGTATAGTACTCTGCACACAGGGAGCGCTCAATAAATATGATTGAATGAATGAATGAACTCATTCGCTCTCTCGGCTTCAACTACCATCTCTATGCAAATGATACCCAAATCTACATCTCCTCCTCTGATCTCTCCACCTCTCTCCAGGCTCACATCTTCTCCTGCCTTCAAGACATCTCTACTTGGATGTCCTCCCATTTCCTCCAATTTAACATGTCCAAAACAGAGCTCCTTATCTTCCCATTCAAACCCTGCCCTTTCCCAGACTTCCCATTCACTGTAGAAGACACCACCTTTCTTCTCATCTGACAAGCCCATCACCTTGGCGTTATCCTTGACTCTTTCCTCTCAATCAGCCCACATATTTAACTCATCACCAAATCCTCTCGTTCCCACTTTCACAACATCGCTAAAATCCACCCTTTCCTCTCCATCCAAATTGCTACCATTTATACAATCACTCAACCTATCCCTCCTAGAATCCTGCATCAGCCTCCTTGCTGACCCCCCAACCTCTTGCCTCTCCCCACTCTAGTCCATACTTCACTCTGTTGCCTGGATCATCTTTCTACAGACACATTCAGGACATGTCTTCCCTCCTCCTCAAAAATCTCCAGTGGTTGCCTATCTATCTCCATTTCAAACAAAAACTCCTCACCATTGGCTGTAAAGCACTCTATCACCTCGCCCCCTATCTCATCTTGCTTCTCTCCTTCTAGAAACCAGCCCACACACTTGGCTCTTCTTGTGCTAACCTTCTCACTGTGCCTTGATCTTGCCTGCCTTGCTGCCGACCCCTGTGCCACATCCTACCTCCAGCCTGGAACGCCTTCCCTCCTCAAATCCGCCAGCCAATTACTCCCCCTATCTCTTCCAAGGGGCCTTTCCAGATTAAGCCCCACTTTTCCTCATCTTCCACTCCCTTCCGTGTCAACCCGACTTGCTCCCCTTGCTTAACCCACCCTCTCCCTGCCCCACAGCACTTTTGTATATATCTGTAATTTTCTTCATTTGTATTGATATTTGTTTATTTGTATTGCTGTCTGTCTCTCCCCCTCTAGACTATGAGCTCATTGTGGGCAGGGATTGTTACTCTTTAATGCTGTATTGTAATAATAATGTTGGTATTTGTTAAGTGCTTACTATGTGCAGAGCACTGTTCTAAGCGCTGGGGTAGATACAGGGGAATCACGCTGTCCCATATGAGGCTCACAGTTAATCCCCATTTTACAGATGAGGTAACTGAGGCACAGAGAAGTGAAGTGACTTGCCCACAGTCACACAGCTGACAAGTGGCAGAGCCAGGCTTAGAACCCATGACCTCTGACTACCAAGCCCAGGCTCTTTCCACTGAGCCACGCTGCTTCTCATGTACTCATGTACTTCTCACATACTCATGTATTGTACTTTCCCAAGCACTTAATACAGTGCTCTGCACACAGTAAGCACTTAATAAATACAACTGAATGAATGAATGAAAGACTCCCACTGCTGCCCAGATTATTTTTCTAAAATATCATTTCATGCACATCTCCTCACTCCACAAAGACCTCCAGTGGTTGACTATTCCCCTCCACATCTAGCAGAAATTGCTTATCACTGGCTTTAAAGCACTCAGCTCTCTCTCTCTTACTTATGCTCACTCCTTACTCACTACACCCCTAACTCACACACTTAACTGCTCTCAAACCAACCTACTCACTGGGCCTCATGCTCACCTCTCGCCTATGACTTTTATCTCATTTCTTCCCTCCTCCCTGGAACTTCTCTCCCCTTCACGTCCAACTGGTCCCCTGCTCTCTCTATCTTCAAAGTCCTGCTCAAATGTTATCTTCTCTAGGAGACTTTCCCCAATTTTTCTCTCAATTTGCTAATCTACCCACCCCCTAATGCCACTTCAGCATTTCCACATGACCTAAGCACTTAGGGATTCAGATCCTCATCTCTGGAATGCATATTCATATTTTTAAACTCTAATGCTTCCTCCTGCCTGAAATGTATTTAATGCCTTATCTCCCTCGCCAGACTGTATGCTCCTTGAGGCCAGGGACCTTGTCTACTAACCCCATTATATTCTTCCAAACTCTTAAGTGCTCTGTATAGAGTAAGCAATCAACAAATGCTTAAGATAGATGTTTTAGAAGCCCCATCTCCATTTATGAGACATCAGAACCTCTGCTTAACTCAAAGATGTCAATTTTACAGGCAGACATCCCAAGTTTCTATCTCCATTTCTAAACCCTAATGGATTGGGAGAGCTCAAAACCCTTGCTCTTCCCCAATTCCCTACCATCATCTTCCAAACAGTAGGCTCAGGGTAGACATCTTGAGCCCGGTGTCGGGGGAGATGAACGTTAGATAGCAAGATTTCCGTCTTCACAGAACCTAGATCTACTGCACCAGCTACAAACGACCATTCTTTCCATGTGCAGATCCTTCATATAAGGGAGAGCAACATCAAAAGGGGCTTCTCAGAATTACCTTAATTTTTCACCTATCTAAATGTGTTTCATCACCTACTAGAAGGATGGCTGAGATTGGGATGGTCCATTCCCAGCCATTGGTTAGAACTGCCCCTAAACCTTGTGAAGGGGTCCCCATAACTTCCTCAGTGACTTATTTCTTAGCGCAAATCCCTTCCTGAATTATTCCTCCTAACTCTTTCTTACTGAACAGCAATCCCAATTCTTCTCATTCTCCCCTCCACTATTAGAAAAGTGACTTACCTCTTCCACAACCACAACAAGGACAATTTATTCAAAGAAGATTTGAGTATGTATTGAATAGAAATTTAAAATGAAAGCCTTGACTAATTGCTTACCTGAAAAGCTAAACCATCCTTTAAGGTGCAATACAAGAATGAGGGGAATTTAAAGGAAGCTTTAAATAGGTCTGCAAGCCCAGTAACATCAGGCTGGCCCACGGCAATGATAGTAAATTCAATTCCAGAAGTGCTGTTTATAAAATAATCTAATACATTACCGTATGTGCATTATTATTGCATTATATTGAGTAATATCACATTTAAATAGATTTCATAGCATAATATTGAGGCACATGGGGATATAAAAGTGGTTAATAAAATACAGAAGTACAATTTCCTTTCAGGGTTACTTATGCCCCTATTATACTCTGAGAATCATCACTGGTACTCCACTTATTCTTACTCAGTAAGTAACTGATCTGTAATTACCTAGTATGGAGTATTTCCTTACCATAAGTTCCATGCTATTGTCTGGGCATTCTTGGTCCTTTGGAGGTCTGTAGACCTTTACATCCAAGAGGGATAAGAAAAGATCAGAATTCCCTAGATCCACATAGGGCCCATTAAATTGTGAAATTTGTTAAGTCCTTACTCTGTTCCACACACTGTACTAAGCACTGGGATAGATACAGTGTACGCAGATGAGCCAGAGTCTCTGTCTCAAATGGGGTTCACATCTAAGTAGAAGGGAGAAGAGGTATTGAATCCCCATATTACAGATAAGGAAACTAAGGCACAGAGGAGGTTAAGTGACTTGCCCTAGGTCACATAGCAGACAAACAGTGCAACCAGAATTGAACCCAGGCCTCTGACTCCCAGGCACATGCTCTTTCCACAAGGCCATGCTGTATCCACATATGAGCAACCTATGCAACTTTAGATCAGATTCATGCTTGTGGTTAAAATAAGAGATGTGTCAGTATTTGTGTTAAAACTGGTTTGGTAGATGCTATGAATTTTATTATTTCCCCTAAAAATGACATCCATTTTTTGCTTCAACTTCCAAAATGATACAACTTTAGAACTCGGTAGAAAGTCTGGGCTTCTAATTTAAAGGTAGATGGTTATTCAATAAAGAGGAAGAGACTATTTTTGGGTTGTAGGTGGTCTCTGTGGACATGTTTGTAGGGTTGCAGGCAACCTGAGCTTTGGCAATTCTGTTGGCTTAGGGGCACAAGTGCTTAGTACAGTGCTCTGAACAAGTAAGTGCTCAATAAATATGATTGAATGAATCTGGGATAGCATTCCATTCTGGGTACTATTCACAGAGAAGCAGAAGCAAAAATATTTGGTGTAGAATCCAAAACTCAGTAACAGCCTTGGCATTACAGTGACTGGAGTGAGAACTATAGGGTTAAGTCTGGAGTAGTGGAATGACAGGGCTATGGGTAGGGCTGTGTGACAGAAGAGGCCTAATAATAATAATAATGATAATAGTAATAAAAATAGTACTTGTGGCACTTGTAAAGCACTTACAGTGTGACAAGCACTGTTGTAAGCACTGAGGAAGATACAAAATAATGAGATCACACAGAGTCCCTGTGCTACACAAGATTCCCAATGGGATCAACAAGTGGATGAGAAGCACTTCAATTCTCAACTTCCATTTTCAGCCTGCTGCTTTTCACCCATAAAGACTCACACCTAAGAAGAAACCATTATCCTGAGCTCTACAGGCTCCAGTTGGGAAAACGTTTTCCTGGCTTTGTATTCCCACAGGAAACTAATATAATAATAATGATGGTGACAATATATAGTGGGATTTGTTAAGCACTTACTACCTGCCAAGCCGCGATCTAAACATTAGGATAGATACAAGAAAATCAAGTTCCACATGAGGCTCACAGTTGAAGCAGGAGGGAGAACAGGTAGTGAATCCCCATTTTGCACATGAGGAAACTGCGACATAGAGAAGTTAAGTAACTTGCCCAAGGTCGCACAGCAGGCAAGTGGTGGTGTCGGGATTAGAACCCAGGTCTTCCGAATCCCAAGCGCGTGTTCTTTCCATTAGGCCCCACTACTTCAATCTTGCTCTTCCAGGTAGATAGTGCTAATCTCTGGAAATCTTCCCTCTTCACTGTTTCCTTCTTCAACTCACCTCCTAGACTGCACGCCACACGTACATTTCCACGAAACACGGACAACTTTTGATATAATTGCTAATGCAACTCCCACTTGTAGGCCAATTATAGGAGAAAGAAAAATATTCCTATCAGTTATGTATTGCTGCTGCTACTCCTGCTTTTCTCAGCCTATTTTGGAATTAATTTACCCCTAAAAGGGCAAGGGGAAGATCTATTTTAATTACAGAGTTACAATATGAACAGCCAAAGATGCAAAAGTCAAATACTCTTTGAATTATAATTAGTCATTTCATAGTAGCAAGGCTCTCTGGGAAATCAAGGCCTGTGGGAGTTGGGAAAAAGGGAAAAGAGAAAAACATCAGAACTCTGTGGGTGGCAAGATACTTGGAGCTTCAGGTAGGATGGGTGGCAGAGGCAGTATTTTTGAAGAATATAAAAGTGAGGAGGGAAATGATTCAGGACATTTTCTTCAGTACAAAAATGTTGTTAACCTGGTTGTTAGCGAGCGATAAAGTGGTAATTGGAATTAATCCTCAAGTGACAGGATCTACTCCTGAAATTACCTTGTGAGAGGGTAATGATTTTACCTAAAATATGGAGTTTTTCAGCCCCAAATGATTTATTGGGCTCACAGCTATTTCTATATCCTTTATAAAAATTTTATTCCCTCCCAAAGATTCTGTGTCGTCTCAGACCGGAATTCCCCTTACAATTTTGAGTTACAGGATACCTCCGATTATATTTGCAAATACGATAATTATAATCGGTAATAACTGTGGTATTTGTTAAGCACTTTGTGCCAGGCTCTATACTTAGCGCTGGGGTGGATACAAACAAATGAGGGTGGACAGAGTCGTCCCACATGGGGCTCAGAATCTTAATCGCCATTTGACAGATGAGGTAACTGAGGCACACAGAAGCTAATTTGACTTGGCCAAGGTCACACAGCAGACAAGTGACTGAGTCAGGATTAGAACCCAGGTTGTTATGACTTCCCAGACCATGCTCTGTCCACTAGGCAACACTGCTTCACTACAAATACAAGTAAAAACTTTACCTGTCACCCTGGGGAAATGGAAGGTGCTGGACAATCCCAAATTACCCCTCCTTATGAAACAGAAATTCTTCACCATCAGCTTTAAGGCATTAAAAATGCTCTCTCCTTCCTATGTTACTTCACTCATATCCTACTGCAATCCAGCTTGATCCACTTTTCTAATGTCATACTACTCTCTGTACCTCAATCTTGTCATCTCCTCTCTGACCCCTTTCCCTCTTTCATTCATTCATTCATTCAATCAATCGTATTTATTGAGAGCTTACTGTGTGCAGGGCACTGTACTACGTGCTTGTAAATACAACTCAGTAACAAACAGATACAATCCCTACTCAACAAAAGGCTCACAATCTAGAAGTCTTCCCCCTTTGGCCTGGAACTCCCTTCCCCAACAGACCACCACTTTGAATCTATCAATCGTGTGTTTTGAGCACTTATTGAATGGAGCACTCTACTAAGGTCTTGGGAGAGTACAATATAACAGAATTGGTAGACATATTCTGTGCCTACTTCTAAGACTTATTAAAATCACATCTCCAGAGGGCCTTCCCTTACATAGCCCTCACTTCTACCCACCCTCCCCTTGCAATCAACCAATCAGTCAAGTAATCATATTTATTGAGAGCACTTACTGTGTGCAGAGCACTATACTAAACACTTGGGAGAGTACAATACAACAATATAACAGACGCATTCCCTGCCCCTAATGATGCACTTGGATCTGTCTTCCTTAAGTCAGCCTACCCTCAGCCCCACAACGCTTATATAAATATCCTTAACACTCTGCCATTTTCCCTATATAGAATTTATTTTACTGTCTTGTCTTCAGCTCTAGACTGTAAGATCCTTTTGGGCAGAAATTATGTCTACCAACTCTATTTTACTGTTCTTTCCCAAGTACTTAGTAGAGGGCTCTGTACATTGGAAGTGTTCGATAAGTAAAATAGATTGATTGCTAAGGATCAAGACTCCGGTTCTGATCACTCTTCATGAGGGTAAACTGTAAACTCGTGGGTAGGGAATGTGACTGTTTATTGTTATATTGTATTCTTTTGAGCACTTAGTACAGTGCTCTGCACCCAGTAAGCACTCAATAAATATGACTGACTGTCTGACAGCAAGTTACACAAGGTGCTAGCAAGGGTGAGGCCTTCATAAATTCCCCTTTCCTCTGCTCCCCCTCCCCTCCACATCACCCCCACTGGCTAGCTCTGCTCTACCCCCCTCCCTGCCCCACAGCATTTGTGTATATATATATGTGCATATTTGTAATTCTATTTATTTTGTTAATTATGTGCATATATCTATGATTATATTTATTTATATTGATGCTATTGATGCCTATTTACTTGTTTTGATGTCTGTCTTTCCCCTCACAGATTGTGAGCCCTTTGTGAGCAGCGATTGTCTCCATTTGTTGCTGAATTGTACTTTCCAAGCGCTTAGTACAGTGCTCTGCACACAATAAGCACTCAATAAATACGACTGACTGAATGAATGACATGAAAAGAGGAATTAAGCTTGTACATAAACTGTTAAACCCAAGGGTGTTCCATCAGTCAAAATGAAGGATTCCAAAATATTTGGCCCAATTTAGGGCTAGAAGGTGATAAGTGTCACCTCCCTCCGGCAGTTCACATCTGCCCAGGTACAGAGTGAAAGTGAAAACTCTGGTGCCCCTCTGCCTGGGCTACAGAAGAGAAAGCCTGAGTATCCTGCTGCCAGGGGATTAGGTTGCTATGAGGAGCACAAAAACTCCAGTAGTTACCCAAAGTACTAGCTCTGTTTTGAATTACAACCTGTTCATCAGGTAAGTAAAGTCCTTCAAGATAACCTGATGAGCATCCTCTGCCATGGTGTAAGTGGTTTAAACTACGTAGTTTAAGCAGTGCTATGTACCTATCTGTAATTAATTATTTATTTATTTAGTCATATTAATGTCTGTCTCCCCCTCTAGACTGTAAGCTCATTGTGGGCAGGGAATGTGTATGTTTATAGTTATATTGTACTCTTCTAAGTGCTTAGGACAGTTCTTTGCTCATAATAAGTGCTCAATAAATATGATTGAATGAATGAATGAATGAAGGAGTAGTTATCGGGCTAGCACAAGGGGGCAGAGCCAGGGAAGAGGGAGGGTGGGACGACCCATGATCCCGCTCCTACCTCTCCTGCTGAGGCTCGTAGCCCCCCCACCCCATCCCCTCTTCTCTGCACTCCAGAGGTGTGGCAGAGTCACGAAACCTTCCAAGCCCCCCTGTTTCTCCTCTCCATCCTCCAGTGATGAGGTGTCCACGGCGGCAGATACAACATGTCCCCGAGGAGTGGGCAGCGAATGTGTCTGTTAATTGTTATACTGTACTCGCTTAAGCACTTAGTACATCACTTTGCCCACAGTAAGTGCTCAATAAATACGATTGAATGAATGAATAAATGAATGAAGCTGGGCTGCAGCTTTTTGAGATTCACTAGGATATGCGGGCTTTGCGGGGAATTTGTTCAGCTCTCTCCCCACCACACTCCATCTGTATCGTATTACGTCATACAATTGAAAGATGGCCCAAAAGAATCGGATCCTGTCTGCAAGAATCACTTAGAACATACGGATCAGTAAGCGGGTCATAAATCACCCCCTCCAACTGGGTGAAAAAGACTAAAATAGGAATGCCCAGGAACCACTGCAATCCGATCAAATGTACCTCAGGCAATTAGCACCCCTATAATGTACCTGCCCTGGCTACAAGGACTCCCATTCCCCCTCAGGGGAAATTTCTGAGGGAGGAGTTTAAGTCAAATAGCTAACTCTATCAAATTTCAGGTCCCTCCTGGTTCATGTGACTACGTGCTTGTGCCCAAGTTTTCAGGAAAGGATGCTCTGCAGTAGGGTTATGTTTAGACAAGTCCAGTGTGTGCTGGTCTCAGCTCTGAAACTCCTAGTATCTTGTGCCTTCTAAATGGTAAAAATTGAATCAATCCAACAATCAACGGCATTTACTGTGAGCAGAGCACTGTACTAAGCTCTTGGAAGAATCCAGTCCAAATCGAGTTGGTAGACACAACTTCTGCCCTGGAGGAGCTCACAGTCTTCCCAATTAAGGGAGTGTGTTGAAGAAATCCTCAGGGACCAACTCCCCAGATCTACTTCATCCTAGGAAGAGAGATGAGCTGGTATTCCCTTTCAAAGTTTGTGTCGGCAGGCCCAGAAAGGAAGCCAGTGAGAAATAATGATGATCGAGATTCCCCGATCGGTCACCACTGCCTCACCAGTCCAATGGGCGATTAGTGCTAGCTATTGATGATGTCACTTTGGATCACTCTACCAAAGGCTCCAGTTGGACTATTAGTCCCACTCTGCAGCCCCACACTGATTATAGGACTGAGACACAGAATCCTGGCTATGGCTCTCTGTTCCTGTCATGCCTGTGCTTGGGGCTGCCTGGAATATAGAATGCTATTGAATCTGCACACCCTGCTGACACAACTGCCAGAATCAGCAGGGTCTGATTTATATTAAATAAATACTGTTGTTAGAGCTCAGAAAGTATTGTTAAGTACCAAGCACGCTGATGGCTAGATGGCTGGATAGGTATCAAAGACCTGGATGATAATTGAGATGGTAAAATGAAATGTTCCCTGAAACTTTACAGTTACATTTATCCCTAATTATATTACAGCCAGACTTGTCATGCACATAGGGCAGTCCGTAGCTGATTAAACCTGGAAAATTAATAAAGAAAGATAAAGAACCACTACGACACATAGGATTCACTGTGGTTCTAAAGTTTCCTGACAGAGCCTTGCTGTCCTTCTCGATGGGAGAATCCATCAGGGCAGAGAGTGAGTTTATTAACTATTGGGAAGCAGCATGGCTTAGTGGATAGAGCACGGGCCTGGGAGTCAGAAGGTCATGGGTTCTAATCCTGGCACTGCCACTTGTTGGCTGCAAGACCCTGGGCAAGACACTTCACTTCTCTTTGTCTCAGTTATCTCACGTGTAAAATGGGGATTGAGTTTGTGAGCCCTACATGGGACAGGGACTGGATACACTTGATTTGCCCTTATCCACCCCAGCACTTAGTACAGTGCCCAGCATATAGTGCTTAACCAATGCCATCATCACCATTGTAGTCTCCCAAACGTTTAAGCCAGTGCACACAGGAAGGGTTCAGTCAATGCTATTGACTGAAGTCTAAACCTTGTATTTTTTAGAAAAGTCAATCAATAAACCTGAAAAATTAATAACGAAAAGATATAGAACAAATACAACACATAGGATTCACTGTGGTTCTTATACTTTTACACATCAGTCAATCAATCATATTTGTTGAGTGCTTACTGTGTCCAGAACATTGTACTTAGTGCTGGGAAAAGTACAATATATCAGACATGGTAAAAACATTCCCTGCCCACAACAGGCTCACAGTCTTTAGGGAGAGGCAGATATTAGTATATATATATATGGATTACAGATACATACATTAGTACTGTGGGGCTGAGGTAGGGATGAATAAAGGATGAAAGTCCAAGTGCAAGGATGACTCAGAGGGAGTGGGAGAAGAGGAAATGAGGGCTAAGTCAGGGAAGGACTTTTGGAGATGTGATTTTAATAAGTTTTTGAAGATGGACAGAGTGACTGTCTGTCAAATATTAAGAGTGAGGGCATTCCAGGCCAGAGGTAGGATGTAGGGCAATAAGTTGGTAGTGAAATGAACAAAACTGAGGTACAGTGAATAGGATGGCATTAGAGGAGGGAAGTGTATGGGTTAGGTTGGACAGGAAAACATCGAGATGAGGTAGGACGAGGCAAAGTGATTGAGTGCTTAAAAGCTGATGGGAAGGAGTTTTTGTTTGATGCGGAGGTGGATGGGCAACCAATAGCAATCCTTGAGGAGTGGGGAAACATGGACTGAATGGTTTTGAGGAAAAAGGACTCGAAAAGCAGAGTGAATCACACTAGAGTAGGGAGATACAGGAGACAGGGAGGTCAAAAAGGAGGCTGCTGCAGTAATACAGGAGGGCTAGGATTAGTGGTTGGATTAACATAATAGCAGTTTGGATGGAGAGGAAAGGACAGATTTTAGTGATATCGTGAAGGTTGAACTGACAGGATCTGGGGACAGATTGAATATGTGGGTTGAGTGAGAGAGATGAGTTGAGGATAGCACCATGTTTACCAGCTTGTGAGGCAGGATGGATGGTGGAGCTGTCTACAGTGATGGGAAAGTCAGGGGGAGGACAGGGATTGGGTGAAGATAAGGAATTTTGCTTTGGACATGTTAAATTTGATGTGTAAGAGGGTCATCCAAGTAGAAATGTTCTGAAGGAGGGAGGAAATACGAGACTGCAGAGAAGGAGAGAGATCAAGGATGGAGATATGAATCGTCTGCATAGAGATGGCAGTTGAAACCATGGGAGAAAATGAGTTCTCCAAGGGAGTGGGTGTAGATGGAGAATAGAAGGGGAGTCAGAACTGAGCCTTGAGAGACTCCCACATTTAGGGGGTAATAATAATAATAATGTTGGTATTTGTTAAGCGCTTACTATGTGCCGAGCACTGTTCTAAGCGCTGGGGTAGACATAGGGGAATCAGGGTGTCCCACGTGGGGCTCACAGTCTTAATCCCCATTTTACAGATGAGGGAACTGAGGCACAGAGAAGTTAAGTGACTCGCCCACAGTCACACAGCCGACAAGTGGCAGAGCTGGGATTCGAACTCATGAGCCCTGACTCCAAAGCCCATGCTCTTTCCACTGAGCCACGCTGCTTCTAAAGTAGATGATATCTTATTCTGAGATGTTACACTTACATTTTGTTCAGTTTTCATGGTAAAATGTGATTGACTTTGACTTTGGTCATGGCAGCGTTTTCACAACCATATTGTATGGAGTGGCTCAAGGGAAAGAAGCACTACTTGCTTGTGAAAATTGGGTGCTACATCCAGTGTCAGGAAAATGAAATTCAGTCTCCTTCAGAGTCTCTCCAAGGGGGTTTGGAGCTGGGACAGAGAAAGAGATGGAGGGAGGGATGGAGAGAGGGAAAGAGAAACAGAAGGAGGGAGAGAGAGGGAGGTTGGCAGAGATAGAAGGATGGAGAAGGAGAAGGAAGGAAGGAAGGAAGTAGAGATGAAGGGAGGGAATGAAGTACTAATACAGGGAGGGAGGGAGGCAGAGAAGAAGAGAGAGAGAGGTAGAGTTGGGGGGAGGGAAGGAAACAGAGAAGGGTGGAGGCAGAGATGGAGGGAGGAAGGCAGAAAACGAGGGAGGAAGAGATGAAGAGATGGAGGGAGAGAGAGACGGAGGGAAGTAATGAGAGAGCTCACATGAGCTTCTCCCAGTCTCTCCCCTAGTGAACTTCTGCTTCTCCAGAAGTTACCCGACTCTCCTTGAAGACTTCCAACTAAAAATGTTCATGTACTTTTCCTGCTCTTAGCACTGTTGTGTCTTCCAATTATACACATAACAGGGGCACCGTTTTTTCCAAATCCAGAATCCTACAACTGCATGTCGCTCATCCAAACACACTATTGTCTTACAGAGTACTGTCTTGCAGAATCCATGCATCATTTGGTCTGAGATTTAAATGTGGGTTGGATTGCTATCCACATAATGTGCCCACAGATATGATTCCAATTTTGTTTTGTTTTTACCATCATCATCATCACCATCATCAACAACAGTATTTATTGACTGCATACTGTGAGCAGAACACTGTATTAAGTGCTTGGGAGAATACAACACTGTGGTTAAGTACATTCTGGTCCACAATGAGCTTTAAAAGATCATCTTATCAAAATACATCTTGGCCAGAGGTTGTGAAAATCCAGAAGGAAGGTCTTAAAGAATTGTTCCTCAAAAATTTAAATATCATTATTTTGATACTTCAAAAATCATCCAGGTGATGGGTAATTGATCCAAACCTTAGATGTACATAATGTTCAGTTATGCATAAAGAACATTTTTGTTCTTCTGAAACTATCAGTCAATTGTATTTACTGAGTGCTTACTGTGTACAGAGTATTGTACTAAGCACTTGGGAGAGTACAATATAACAGAGTTGGTGATATGTTCCCTGTCCCCAGTGAGTTTACAGTCTAGAAATAAATAGTACTAACCCATTATAGCCCATCTCAGGGTCTGACCTGGAGAGTTTCCAGTGTTCTCCCAGTCTTGACTATGGGAGGGAGGGTCAAGCAGAGACACACCCATTCCATTCCTAGCTTGGCCAGTGGCCACCGAGTGGAAGGCAATCTGCTACAAGTCAAAACTCCCCAGTGCTAGGCAGCAGCGGCATGGGAGAGAGTCGAGGTAAGAGACTCAAGTTTGTTTTGCCTCCTTCCACATTTGTCTCCTTCCTCCTCTGTATTTTTACCAAGAAAACTGTGGATACACTACCAGAATTATTGCAAATGGAGGTTGGTGTTCTGGAAGAGATGTTTCCATGGTGTAGCTCTGGGTTGGAGATGACTCGACAGCATAAGTCAAGACAACACAACCCATTATGACATCAAACTTGGCCTTAAATCGAGAAAGATATCTTCCAGATCTTAAGAAGCACAACATGGTGAAATTTTAAAATAAAAATAAAATTTTGCTGTTTCAATAATATCCAACTCTGAGTTCTGTGTGCCAACATGAATCCTATTATTATACTAACTTTGGGTTTCTTTGACTTAATATGGCAAATTGCAACTCTATTCGTTGGAAATAAGTTGAGTCAAGTGTTTTCTAAATTGTTGCCTCTTAGCTCTTAACCAAACAGCATTTTATCTTGTTTCACTTTGACAAAACCTAATAGAACTTCGATCAATCCTCTTAATTGGCACAGGGTATTCAAAACCTTAAGGGACAATAAGGACTAAAAATTCCATCTTCGCCTTTGAAGGACAGAGATCACTAGATAGATGGAGATAAAACCAAGAGGGTCTCCCACAACAAAGAGGGTTTCCGGAGAGGTCTTTATAGGTCTGGATTCTGCTGATGGATAAGCTCCCCATAGGGTAGGTTGAAATCCTGGAGGAGCTACCATCCTTCTTCATCATTATCCTATCATCAGTGGTATTTATTGAGAGCTTACCATGTCGAGAACACTGTACTAAGCACTAGGGAGAGTACAGTACAACAGATTTGGTAGAAATGTTCCCTGCCCACATGAGCTAACAGTCTTCCAGGATCAGGAGGGAATCAAGGGTCAACTGAGGACTGCAGGGCACTCGTGGCTCAGTGGAAAGAGCATGGGCTTTGGAGTCAGGGCTCATGAGTTCGAATCCCAGCTCTGCCACTTGTCGGCTGTGTGACTGTGGGCGAGTCACTTAACTTCTCTGTGCCTCAGTTCCCTCATCTGTAAAATGGGGATTAAGACTGTGAGCCCCACGTGGGACAACCTGATTCCCCTATGTCTACCCCAGCGCTTAGAACAGTGCTCGGCACATAGTAAGCGCTTAACAAATACCAACATTATTAATGCTGAAAGGGATTTGGCTCCCTAATAATCATGGTATTTGTTTAGCACTTACTATGTGTCGGGCACTGTCCTAACAGCTGAGGTAGATACAGGTAGATCAGGTCTCATGTGGGGCTCACAATCTACGTGGGAGGGAGAGCAGTTATTGAATTTTCATTTTGCAGATTAGGGAATTGAGGCCCAGATAAATTGAGTGGCTTGTCCAAAGTCATACAGCAGACCAATGACAGAGTCAGGATTAGAACCCAGGACATCTGATTCCCAGTCCCATGACCCTCTCACTAGGACACACTGTTGCTCTTGTGGTCAGGGAACATGTCTACCAATTCTCTTACAGTGTACTCTTCTGAATGGTTAACATAGTGCTCCACACCCAGAAAGCACTCAATAAATACCACTGATTGATTGACTGACCAGAAGTGAGAAAATCCCTCCCACCAGGTCACTGGCCAGGTAAGATTTGTTTATTCAGAGAAATTGAGAGCTAGAGAAGATGTAATTCTCACCCTCATCAGTTATTAAAGTACAACAAAATGAGCATTAAATGAGGCTGTCCCAGGAACAACAGGAAATTCAGAAAGTTATGTGGATGGAGGAGCTCACTAAACTCACTTCAAAAGGGACAACCGTGAAACTATTAACTGTGTTATTTGTTAAGGGCTAACTATGGGCCAAGCACTATACTAAGCATTGTGGCAAATACAGGATAATCAGGTTGGAGTCAGTTCCTGCTTCATAGTCTAAATAGAAGGAGTTAAGGTATTAAATCCCCATTTTACAGATGAGGAAACTGAAGCTTGGACAAGTTATTTGCCCAAGGTCACACAGCTGTCATGTGGCAGAGGAGGGATGAGAACCCAGATCTTCTGACTTCCAGGTCCGTGTTCTTATAGTAGGTCAGAAAACTCTGGGAAACCTATTGGAATTTTTAGAGGCAGAGCCTGAAAATGTGGTAGAAATCTACATTTTTAATGCCCTGCACAGTTGCTGTGAGTTGATGAATAATCTATGGGTAACTCTCTTATTATCAAAAGGAAATCTACTATCTGAATATGTTTATCTAGGTGTGTGTTTTTCATTTTTTTTATATTTCAAGTTTGAGTTGTGTAGGTAGTGTTTGAGTTGTCCTGTAAAATGAGGATTCAGTATATGTTCTGGTTCCTACTTAGACTGTGAGTCCTGTATGGGATAGGGACTATCTTTTATCTACCCCAGCAAACAAATGGCTTTTTGTTATAATAATAACTATGGTATTTAAGTGCTTACTATGTGCGAGGCGCTGTGCTAAGTTTTGGGGCAAATACAAGCAAGTTAGGTTGAGCACAGCCCTTGTCCCAAATAAGGCTCACAGTCTTAGTCCCCATTTTACAGATAAGGTAACTGAGGCAAAGAGCAGTGAAGCGACTTGCCCAAGGCCACACGGTATACAATTGGCAAAGGCGGGATCAGAACCCATGACCTTCTGACTCCCAGGCCTGTGTTCTGTCTACTACACCATGCTGCTTTCCCATCCATTTAAATGTCAACCACCTAGTTCCACTATCTTCAAAGAATCTTGAGAGGATTATAAACTCAGATTCATCCAGAACAAAATACTGTTCACAAGAGAGTTTGGAATATTTCACAGCTGACCCCTTGCTCGCATCCTCCCTCTGTCCCAGAACTCTCTCCCTCTTAGCATCCTCTTAGCATCCTATTTTCCCAATCAAAACTCTCCCGATTTCCAAAGTCTTACTAAAATCACATCTCCTCCAGGAGGCCTTTCCCAATTAAGCCCTCATTTCCCCAACTCTCTGTCCCTTCCGCATCACTTATGCACTTAGATCTGTACCCTTTAAACATCTGCCATTCACCTCACCCTCAGCCCTTCAGTACTAAATACATGGCTGGAATTTTTGGCAATGTCTATCTCTCCTTCTGGACAGTAAGCTCCTTGTGGGCAGGGAATGTGTTTCCCAATTCTGTTATACCTTCCTAAATGCTTACACAGTGATTTTAACAAAGTGAGTGTTTAATAAATGCCAAGGATTTCTTGATGGATTGATTGCTTTTTTTTTGCTTTGTGCATTTTTTGGAGGGAGAGCAAGCAAAAGAGGCAGGGGGAAAAGGAAGAAATACATATATGATAAGAAAAATCAAATTATGCTCATATAACCTAAAAAAAATCCAATTACAAACTCTTTAGGTTTTGGAGAGATAATACCACTTAGCTTCTAGAGTTGGGTAGCAAGCGGCATTTCAGAGCCTACTGCCAGTACTGTTCCTAGCTGAGTCAGTTCAAAGAAAAAGGTACTCTGTCCTGAACAGCATTATTAATAATAATAATAATAGAGGTATTTATTAAGCGCTTACTATGTGCCAAGCACTGAACTAAGAACTGGGGTGGATACAAGCAAATTGGGTTGGACACAGTCCCTACCCATGTGGGGCTCATAGTTTCTTTGAGCTAACTGAGGCACAGAAAAGTGAAGTGACTTGCCCAAAGTCACACAACTGTCAAGCGGTAGAGTCAGGATTAGAACCCTTGACCTTCTGACTTCCAGGTCCGTGCTCTATCCACTACACCACCATCATTAAGAATCAGCTTGGAATAAAGCAGGAGATTGGTTCCAAGTCAGTATTTTTTGCACCATAGACAAATCTCACTCATGCTTCCTAAGGCCAACCATCAACCATTTAAGCTATCAGCTGGGATCCAACTGAGTAGTCAGAATGGTTTCTACTGGACATCAGCATCTTGTGGATTACCATAAAAGAGACCATTTGTTTATGGAACTGAAAAAAGGGGCCAATATTTCAAATATTCAGGAAGAAGAAGAGAGAAAAATAGGTCAGGAATATTACATAAAGACTGTCAAAGAGCAAGAGGCCAAAGGAGAGTGGAAGGGAAGACAGAGACGAAGAGTCTGAGAGGTACAGAGATGATCAGAAAAGTTGTGACGGGCAGAGAGACGGAGAGGAGATACTGGCAAATAATGGGAGAGATAGAGAGAGAAAGAGAGCCTAAAAAAGAAAAACTGAAAAGGGACAAAGAAAAGAGGCAGATGGATATGATGGCCCAGGGTATCATGCACACAAATACTCACAGAAGCACCAATTCACTGAAATGGATGCCTTTAGAACAGAGCGGGAAACAGCAGCAGGAGCAGGTAAGAAATGAGAAGTGGAAGCTGAGGCCGCCTCTACCACCGATACCATGGTGTCACCACTGGCTACTCCCTGGACTTTGCATCACAGCAGACCCGACCACAACAGACCCGAGCACAGAGCTTAGCTGGTGGAGATGGAAGTCAAAGGAGGCAGCCAATAGAACTTGCAGCAGTACCTGTTCCTGTCATGGTTGCCTGCTTTGTCCTGAGCACCCCATTACTATCACTATTGCTACCTTCTTGCTTCGGCCAAACCTAGGGCTTTGGAGAGTCTCATTGGCATTGTTTGGACTCTCCAGCCCAGTGTGGAACTTTAATCACTTTAAATTAAGATACTTTTGTCCTGATCTGTCCCAGCCCACTCATAAGAATCTATGAAACCAGAGTCCCTTAAGCCTTTTACTACTCCCCATTTGCCCATTACACTCCTTAAGAAATCTTCATTGAACTCTTCCAGGCCTCTGGGGTATACTAAGGAGTAAACTGAAGAAGCCACTGAGGTGCACTGTACTCCTTGTGATTCGTGGACACAAACACAGTGGAGGCTGGGTGCAAAATTGAACTGCTTGAAAACACAAACACTCACAATGGGGTTAGTCCAAGGAAGTCTGGCAAAAGTTCAGCCCGGAATCATTCACCCCAAGAACGACCCTCATCGAAACCGTTTCACTGGGGAACTAATGCTCATTTTCCCTTTCATTCATACAAAACAAGGAAGCTTATGTGTAAGAGATTGAGTTTCCAACACAGATAACAAAACACAACGAGTCAGATTTGCCATTTTGTAAATATCCCCCCTGAGGACTGTGAGCATTTTAGAAGGTATATAAGGGTGTCTAACAATTAATAACACTTTCAAAGGGTTTCTATCCACGATTTGGAGGCTGTGACTTGTTTCATGCATGCACATACACACCGTCCCCCCACCGCCCCATATACCCCAACTTATATCCTAAATGTCAGACTTACTGTGGCTGTGCCAGAGACGGTCTGAGCGCTTGTGTCCGTGGCACTTTGTTCAGAGTGTGTCTGCGCAGGAGGGTACATGTTTAACGTGTGCTCTGGGACTGTCGTCTGGCCTGTGTACTCTGGAGCGGGGTGGGGATGAGGAGCCGTGTACTCTGCTGGGATACCATTCTGAGGGGGGGCAAACTGGGCAGAGGCGTAAGGCTGCGCCATTGTGTCAGGAGCTGCTGTTGCTTCCTGATTACCCTGGAAGGCAAAATGAAGGGGGAAAACATCAGTAAGCACCCTGAAAGGAACTTTTTCATAATCCGGATATGGACGAAAGTCTCACTGTTGATTACTGTGGGGATGATGTCCTATTCTATTTTCCTGGAAGTTTTCCCTGTCGTAATACCACCCTGAAAGGAGTGAATGTGTGGCTCTCAACATGGCAGCTTTGAATTTATGTGCCAAAAGGATTAAAGCATAAAGGTGGGTGTATTTTACAAGATAGATACTTCAGCTAAACATATGACTTTAATCAAGGTTTCATACAATTCAGGAAAAGATAATGGAAAAATCTTTTTAATGCAGTACATGTTAACATGTCTCTTTTCTTTTCTTTCATCCCGCTTTATGGTAATCTCATTTTCTGAGAGAAGACAGTCAATTTAGAGTCCAGATCCTGAAGTGCGTATAGGTGACCCACTGTCATATCGCATTTTAAATATCTGGGTAAAGTGCTGGTTTTCCCTGTTGTTGGCACCATCTCCAAACCCTTTGGGTGTTGCAGTCTCTTGGGAAAATTCACAATTTCAAGTACACTGCAAAAAATGTAGAATGGAAATGTATTGAGTAAATTCAACTCTAAAGACAAAAAAAAAATCAGGTCTACAAGTATGTCGATTTAAAATCCATTCCAGAAAACATTTTCTCCCCAACTCAAACTTTAATGTGTCGGAAAAAATATCTGAAGAGGCTCACAATAACTTATTTTCTCAGGATGCCTCTTCATTTACATCAAAAGAAGGAACCTATACAATTGAAACTCAAATAACTATATCTCATATCTCATAGAGTCAATTACATGTGACTTGGGCTTTGTACTAATTATACCATGGCAAATAATGACAACATAGCAGAGATATGAGAAGTCCCCAAAAGCCAAACTCTCCAGTTAAACTATCTAGTCACAATGCAAACATTTTGACATTTAAATGGCTTCTTCACTAGAGATGCTTGGGCATTTATTTAGGTGACAATACTGGAGATGAACTTGCTGTAGTGAGAAGGTAAGATACTTTATAACAACACATACTGCCTCCTGGCTTTCCCCTCCTTCAACCAAACCTTGAAAATTCATCAATGTAAGGAGAGAAATAAAAGACAGAATTTTCTCTTTTTTATATAATTTTAAGAGGAAATCCTAATCCAAGTAGGGGATATCAGAAATATGCCCCTCCCCAAGAAAAAAGGACTGATCAGACATGAATACGCTACACTGTAAGCCCCTTGTGGACAGGGAATGTGACTGTTTATTGCTGTATTGTGCTCTCCCAAGTGCTCAGTACAGTGCTCTGCACACAGTAAGCACTCAATAAAAATGACTGAATGGATGAATATTCAATATTGGTGGACAAAAACTGAAGAAAATTAGTCTTTCCTATGTACCCTGGGCATTCTTGATTTAGCTGCTAATTAGATGCTAACTAAACCAACTGCTAGTAGTGAACCAGGTAGCTAATGTAGCTAACTCCATCTCTTTAATCATGAGCCTGAGACACACAGGGCCACACCCACATTGTGGAGATCCTTCTCCAAACATGATTGATCAATCAATCAATGATATTTATTGAGGGCATACTGTGGGTAGAGCAGTGTATTAAGTCCTTGGGAGAGTACAGTACAACAGAGCTGGTAGACACATTTGCTGCCCACAATGAGCTTATCACATTCTTTCTGGCTGAGCTAACCCCCCCACAGAAAACCAAGGATTTTTAAACCAGCCAGAGTTCCCAGCAATTCTGATGGCCTTCAAAGAGGCCAACAATGAGAACCCCTAATCATCTCTTGTGCTTGGTTTCATAATGCTGGAGGGCATTTTTGCAATGAGCTTATGATCCTTTTTCAAGAGTCTGGAGCAGTAGGGCTCTAGATGCCAGAGTGTGTGGAGCAAATTTTCTATGAGGTGGGGACCCTGTCTGTAGGAGGGGTGGAGGAAGGGAAGAAGAGGGTAGAACTCTTTGCATATTGGATCTCTACAAGTGCTTCCTCTCCTACAGTATGTTTAGAATTCAGATGCCATTATCAAGGAAATCAGAGAATTAGACAGTCTTTGGGGAAAGAGAGTGATGGAAAGCCAAAGAGACAGAGACAGCGAGAAAGACAGGGAAATCAATCAATGGTATTTATTGAGCACTTACTAGTGCAGAATACTGTATTAAGCTCTTGTGAGGGTACAGTATAACAGAATTAACAGTCACATTCCCTGTCCATAACGAGCTTACAGTCTAATGGGGAAGCAAAGTTAGAGAAAGATAAAAACAGAGAAAGTGAGAGAGAGAGAGAGAAAACAGATAAAGTCAGAGAGACAAAGAAAGTCAGAAGGACAGAGGGAGAAACCCAGAGGGATACACAGAGAGAGAAATCCAGAGTGACAGGGAAAGAGAGAGAAAGCTAGAGGGACACAGAGGAAAAAGCAGATGGCAGAAAAAGAGAAAGCCAGAGAGATAAAATGCCAAAGTGTGGGGGAAAAGAAAGACAGAGAAGAAAAATGAAGGGGCAGAGAGACAAAGAAAGGTACAGAGAAAAAGAGGGAAGAAGAGCCTGAAATTTGGAAATACAGTAAGTCTAATGGAAAGAGTTGGGAGTAAGATGGAGAAAAAAGTTTTTCTGGCTGCTTATTTTTTTTTCAGGAATAGTTCACAAGATGTTAAAATCATTTTTACAGCGAAATATACCATTCTGCCACATTTCCAGCTCAAGACAAATCTGTAGAAAATTCAGCACTAAGAATAACCGAGGCCTTCTTTTGCACATGCATCTTTCTTTGGACTTAACAAGAACATCCTGGCAAGTTTGTAGGGATTGGACTCCTGAGACACTGCTGATCGATGCCACAACTCACAGAGCTTTTGTCTTTCACCAGGAAGTGTTTCAGCAATACAGCCAAACTAGAGTGGCCCTTGATGGCATTAAAGAATTTTGGACATCTTTGCAGACACCCCCACCATCACGCTGCCCAAATTTACGCTTAAGTAATCATACTTATTAAATTACAAAAATGAAAAACCATTTTACCTTGTAGGAAATCACTAGTCTTTTTGCTTCTGACCATTCTATTGACATCCACTTTATTTTGAGGCTAATGAGAAGATCACCTCTCACGTTAATCACAACACGAGCAAGACATAATGTATTTGTTCTATGTTATGTACACAAGGGTGTCCCAAGGATGTACAAAAAATGTTCTTTGCAGAAATTTGCAGGACTCATAGTTGCTGGGAGTTTTAAATTTGAAATACTGGACATAAAAATGTCTGGTGTTGCTATAGGGTAAAGACTAGCTGGAAACTGTACCATCCAAGATAGAAGAGGGAAAATGGCCCCACTAAAGCCAAACCCTAGGATGGACCCAAGAGGAAGGAAGTTGGGGGTTGACAGTCCTTTCTCCTTAGGGTTCATCAAGCCTAACTACTCTCTCGAAGCAATCAATAAGGCCCCTTCAAAGACTAAATATCAGGTTACCGTCTCCATGGGAGGACCCGGCTCACTGATTCAGAGTGCTCTATCTGACTGTCATTTGCAGATGAAAATTTTCACAGTGACTGAAAAAAACCTAGAAAGTATGCAGAGTTAAATTCTGCAGCAGAATCCAGGTCATCAACAACAACTAGAGCTTCATGTTTGAGCTTCAGGGCTTTAAACATGACAACTCAGTGCCCAAGGGCATGGATGGTGACAGGTTGTGGCTACAAAGGAGAGCAACCAATGGCATTTTTTGATTATTTACATGGTCAAAGCTCTGTACTAAGCACTTGGGAGAGTACAGGACAATAGACAGGACAGGTTAATAGAAGTGATCCCTGCCCACGAGAAGCTTATAGTCTAAAAGGAAACAAAAAGTCACTCTAACAGGAGCAGAAAGGACTCTTCACACCAGGGGAACTGGGTTGCCCTGGGTCTGAATGACAAAATTTGGTGACTTCTGCTCTCTAGCATTCCCAGGGCAGTAGATCCTGAAAAAGACCAGTAATGACAACAGAGGACTAATGGTGAAGTTCAGGTGCATTAGCACTCAGGGATTTTATACAACCTCCGAGATTCTAAAACAGATGTTCCTAGGACCCCTACTGTTTCTCATTAACACTGACAGCGGTTCCAGAAGACCCTAATTAATATTCGTAACATTCACACTCCGTGCTAATTATAGTTAATATTTAATTAAGAGCACTGAGGTTTTCATGATTCCGTAACAGCATCTTCAAAGCACTCTAAAATTACATCTCTATCTACTTTGTGTAACCCCCAGGCCCCCACCATAGGAAAGGCAATTCGGCCCCAGCGAGTAGAGAGTAGGGAGGAATATTTTCTTGGGGTCACGCCCACAGTAAAGAAAGGAGGAATGGAGGGGGTCAGGATTTCCAATGTAATCCTGCCTCCAATAAAAACTTGGTTCCCAATTTCTTACTCCAAGATTGATGCTTTAGATTGCTTGCTTATAATAATAATTATGGCATTTGTTAAGCGTTTACTATGTGTCAGACATTGTGCTAAACTCTAGGGTGGATACCAGCAAATCGGGTTGGACACAGTCCCTGGTCCCACCTGGGGCTCACAGTCTCAATCCCCATTTTACAGATGAGGTAACTGAGGCACAGAAAAGTGAAGTGACTTGCCCAAGGTCACACAGCCAACAAGTGGCATAGCTGGGATGAAAAGCCATGACCTTCTGACTCCCAGGCCCATGCTCTATCCACTAGGCCATGCTGCTTCTTGCTGGACAAGAAGTAGCATAGTTTAGTGGAAAGCGCATGGGCTTGGGAGTCAGAAGTTGTGAGTTCTAATCCCGCCTTCACCATTTGTCAGCTGTGTGACTTTGAGCAAGTCATTTAGCTTCTCTGTGCCTCAATTCCCTCATCTGTAAAATGGGGATTGTCTTTGAGCCCCACGTGGGACAACCTAATTACCTTTTATCTATCCCAGCGCTTATAACAGTGCTTGGCACACAGTAAGCACTTAACAAATTACATCATCATTATTCTTATTATTGACATGGTTGCTTCCACCATCCATTTTTTATGGTACATGTTAAGCACTTACTATGTGCCAAGCACTGTACTAAGCACTGAGGTAACAATAAGTTAATTAGGTCAGACACTGTCTCTGTTCCAAATGGGGCTCACAGTCTAAATTGGAAGGGGGATTTAATCCCCATTTTACAGATGAGACCCAGAGAAGGTAACTGAGACCCAGAGAAGCCTAATGACTTGCGTAGGTATGCAGAAGATAAGTGGTAAACCTGGGACTTCCACTGAGAGTAGTGAGTACTGAGAGTAGTGGAACCCAGGTCTTCTGATTCACAGACCTATGCTTTTTCCACCAGGCCACACTTATATCCAGTGTTTTCTTCATTCCCACCACCAATTAAATTCATGTAAAAAGAAAAAAGCCCCATAAATCAAAGACCCCTTCAGTTCAACATAAGCTGATATTTGGGTCACTTCAGGTCATGATTTTAAATAAGCAAGGGAGGAATAATGATTCATACAAGCAGATGTCCCTCATATCTCTAAAAAACTGCTTTGAAAAGCTTTGTGATCTCCACATTCCCTGGACTGCTGGGGAATTCATCCTTGAAAGGACATTAGCATGTATGTTAAAGAGCTCTAAGTAGATGTGAAAACATCAGCCTGCTTCAGTAACCCAGTGGCACTGTGATCTGGGTGAACACTGAGGAAAATCACTTTGGAGATAGAGCAGGAATAAGCTGATAAACTTTCGTCAGTGTTTATAAATTTACCAGCCAAATGATAGAGCTGAACCTATACCCATTTTACAAACCATGCTATCTTACTCATTTTGCCTAGGATATTAGGAGTTTGTTGTTTTTTTAAAGGGACATACATGGTTATTGGGGAAAATTCAGGTGATTTAAAGCCTTTCAAAGTCACAGAGAAGCTAATCATCACCATTTTTATTTAAATCCATAGCTTGGCTATTAACAGAGTATCATAGGAGATTGAGTGCTGTTCCTCACAGGCACCAGGAAGCCTCCTGAGAGGGGAGCACCATTCTGCACCCTAAATTCCTCACTTTGAGGGGATTTCAAGCAAGCCTGAGCATGAGCAGTTTTTTTAATGCGGTCTAATAAAGTAGTTCTTGGCAACAGAAAGAACAAAGGATGGCAGACAGTCAGGATTTACAAAATGCTCTGGCCTGAAATCTAATGAAAACCACATTTCAACTCTAAAATATTCTTTACGTGGCACTGTATAAAATCCAGTTTATTGCCTTTGACTTAAACACTGAACTCTAGCCGAGCAAAAATTGTCTGAATTTCCTAACGGTCAGTGAAGGTTTTTAAAATCCTAAAAGTTGTCAGCTTGGAAAATCAAAATTTTAGATCTTTGCCACCCTGAGGATCTCAATCTTTTGAGCTTTGGAGCTCCTTATCTCTATGAGGTGTCTTTTCTATTCTAAGAACAAGTTTTTATAATGAAAAAATGTAGCAAGGATCAAAACTAATAAACAAGCTGATTGCATTTGTCCAGACAACAAAAGAAAAAAAAATCCTTATGCAAGGTCTCTTCATAAATGCACGCTCACTCTGGTAAACTATTTATTCTTGACGGTTGCTCGCCGTTTCAAGTCTTGCTGACAGTTTGTTTTAGTTTAGTTCGGTATTTTTTTGTTTCATTTCTCTGGCAAGAAATATGGCACATTCAGAGAAAGCTTTTTATATTGTAGTTAAATGAGCCAAACTGCATCATATCCTCAGGGCATTGAAACAAAGAAGGAAAATGCAAAATTACACCATTAACCTGCTGGTTATACTAACGCCTCAGTTAGACATATCAAGCCCAGCAGACACACATAATCACTGCTCTAAATCGCCTTCCTCCAGAATGACTCAAGTAGCAAAATATGTATCACAAGAGGCTTGCATGCAGGGGTACAGCTTAATGCGAGAAATATCCCGGCTCGATTAAAATCACAGTTCAAGTGAAAAATAAAGTCAGAAATACCTGCTGTACCATCCTGCTCCCTTTAGCCTCCATAAACTTAGCAGCTGCTCTAGTCCCAAGTCATGTAGCATCTGCCCAAAGCAAGCATCAATTATGGATGAGGGGGTGTGTGTGTGTGTATGTGTGTGTGTGTGTGCGGGCGCGATGTAATGTGTGGATGATAGGGGTGTTGAAGGAGGGAGAGCTACAGCAAGCCTTGCTGACCTCCCACTCAACATCTGACTGCTCCCCAAACCAAATCCAGATGGAACTCTTTCGCTTGCTAGGCCTCGCCCCATCAATCACAGCAAGGCCACTCCCCTGACTCCTGCTACTAGAGAGCGCACCACTGAGCAGATGATTATATACAGAAGAAACAAAAACACAGCTTGACTCCATTAATAGCTGTTTAAAAAACATTAGAAATGCTACTCTATATGTTGCCTTGAGCTGATATTTTTCATTACTAAATATATTGTATGCAAAGTTACCAAAATCCATGAGGTGATTTACCCGTTTGGGGTTTTGAGAAGTGAAGGGAAGGGAGATTGAAAGAGAGTGGAGCTGAGAATGAGGGTGGGGGAGATAAATGGCCATGGAAGTGGAGCTTGCATTTGTGTGCTTGGGCAAGATTGAGTGAAGTTGAGAAGCAGAATGGCCTAGTGAAAAATGCAAGGCCTGGGAGTCGGAGGCCCTGGATTCTAATCCTGGCTCTGCCAATTGCCTGCTGTGTGACCTTGGGCAAGTCGCTTAACTTCTCTGTGCCTCAGTTTCTTCATCTGCAAAATGGGGATTAAATGTTTGTTCCAGGCCCACCTTTCTCTCGCAGCACTGCTTGCTCCCTGCTCAAGACCATCAAACCACGGCCCTCCCCACTTTCATGGCCCTCTCAGAAAACAGCTCCTTCAGGAGGCCTTCCCTGACTATCCCTTACTTCCTAAGCAAGTTGCTCCATCACCAGCCACTCTGAGCCTGTCCATGAGCATCCCACCTGCCATTCACTCAGTGATAGCTCAGACTTCCGCTGTTATCAACATCGGGTCTGTTTTCTTTCTTGTACCCTGTATGTCCCCATTCTTTGTCTGTCCATATCCCCTAAACTCCCTGTAGACTTGTAAGCTCGTTGTGGGCAAGGAACATGTCTTTCGCTCTGCTATATTATTTTTACTGTACTCTACCAAGCACTTAGTCTGTGCTCTGCACCCAATAAATGCTAAGCAAATACAATTGATTGATTCCCTCCTACTAAGATTGTGATCTCCTTTAGAACAGGGATGGTGTCCAATTTAATTACCTTGCATCTACCTTCAGCACTTTAAACAGTACTTCACACATCATAAGTGCTTAAATGACATTTTTTTAAAAAGTTGAATTCATGATTCAATCATTTTCTAAGTAAAGAGTAAAAGTGAATGCTTCAGGTTTTTCCCTTAATATTTACATCCATAGCATCCCCTCAACTCAAAATCAAATGCATTTTTTTCCCTATTTTGTGATCAACTCGAAATCAAATATATTTCTTCCTTTCTTTGTGATTAAAAGAAAGACATGTCAGCTAACTTTAATTTGGATCACCCTGTGCCCTTCAAGATCATCAAGAGAAAGATCCTTGATGGATACCTAACCCTTCTTCAGGGCTAGGTGTCATGCCTCACCATTAGAGTAGCAGTACAAAGGTAGGTTCAAAAACGATTAAACATAATTAGATTGCACAATAGAAAAGGAGGAGGGGTAGTACAGTGTGCCTTAGTGGCAAGAGCACGGGCTTGGGAGAACCCAGAGGATGTGGGTTCTAAAACCGACTCCACCACTTGTCTGTGCTGTGACCTTGGGCAAGTCACTTAACTTCTCTGTGCCTCAGTCACCTCATCTGTAAAAATGGGGATTAAAAATAGTGACCCCCACGTGGAACAATCTGATTACCTTGTATCTACCCCAGAACTTAGAACAGTGCTTAGCACATAGTAAATGCTTAACAAATACGATAATTATTATTATTATTAGCTACACCAAGCAACGAAGAATTCAACTTTACTGCTGATCTGTGAAGGATTGTCACAAGCCACAAGATTTCAAGGCAGCAAGGAAGCTCACCAGGTAAATTTGTATTCCCAATTCCCTAGAAAAAATTCTGGATAAATAGCATGACACCATCGTTATCTTGACACTTCCAATCAAACCCAGGAGATTCCTGCAATAGGCTGCTTAATTCCTGGAGATTTGCAGCTACTTCATCATCAGAGATGGAAAAAAAAAACCCCACAAAGCAAAAGAGTCCCTTTGAATTAATTTGAGGAATCAATTGACCCCTCACTCCAGACCCATTCTAAAGAATTACAGGCTCCATACTATTGCTCCAGACTTTAACTTGTCCTTTCAAGCAAGAATACCAAACATCAGGCTCTTGAATCAATTTAGAATAGTTAAGACATTCTGAACTCCTTTGTCTCTGTGGTGGGATGATGTTTTAGAATTTTATGAAACCAATGAGAAGAGGAAATGTGTATTTAAATGCAAATACTTCAGGGTTGGATAGAAGAGAATCTCCTTGTGGGCAGGGAATGCATCCAACAACTATCAGTCAGCTAATCAATCATATTTATTAAGAGCTTATTGTGTACTAAGCGCTTGGTAGAGTACAATATAATAATAAACTGACACATTCCCTGCTCACAACGGGTTTACAATAGAAAGAAAAAGCTAGGTCAATCTCACTGCTGCTGCCAAAAGGATCCCCATTTCATGGCTCCACCTTTCTCCTCACTGCCTCATGGCTCACTCTGGCTTGTTTGCCTCGGGACCTCCCCCTCCTCCCACTAGTCCACGGCACCTGGAATTTCCTCTCCTTCCACCAGTCACTCTTTTAAAATGTACCTTACTAAGCACTAAGTACTCAGAGTAAGTACTCAGTAAATGATTGATTGCTTGATGAATTCTGGGGAAACTACCTAAGGGAAAGTGGGAGTTCACGCCACAAGAAAGCCTATTTAAACCTCACTTTGAGTATTTTATTAAATTGATACCAGTTTTTGCTGCTTCCCCAGATTCTCACTGAATTCCAGGGATTTGTTTTTACAGTGGAGTTACAGGGAAGGAGATGGGGGAATTGAGAGGGACAGGCCTGCCTTACTCCCCCAATAATCTCCCTAGTAATATACAAGATAACCTTCAGTCCCTTCATTACCCTGAAGGCTTCCACTAGTTGCCAGAGTGGTTCAGTGTGATAACTTTGCAACTCGTCTGTTCTCGGAAGCTTAATTCTGACTGTAAAGCCCTTCGGCATCTTCATCATCTTCATATCGGCATGCCTAGCGGCTGCAGCCCTGGGATAGGCACTTAGCGCACATTACAACAGACACAATCCCTGCCCTAAAGGACTTTTCACTCTAAGGGGTGATAATAAATCAGTAGCATTTGTTGAGCACTTACTGTGTGCAGAGACAATTACTCTCTCCAAAGCTTTACTCAAGGCACATCTCCTCCAAGAGGCCTTTCCTGACTAAGCCCCCCTTTCCTCTCCTCCTACTCCCTTCTGCATCTCCCGGACTTATTGCCTTTATTCATCTCCCCTCCCAGCCCTATCACTTATGTACATATCTGTAATTTATTTATATTAATGTCTGTCTCTCCCTCTAGACTGTAAACTCCTAATGGGCAGGGAATGTGTCTGTTAATTGTTGAATTGTACTCTTCCAAGCACTTACAGTTCTCTGCCCACAGTAAGCAGTCAATAAATATGACTGAATGAACTGAATGAATGAACACTGTTCTAAGCACTTGAGAGAATACACAATAACACAGTTGATATATATAATCCCAACACAAGACAAATATAGAAGCAACACAAAAAATCTTCTGTAAATGTATTCATTAACCATAAACTGCTGAGATGATAGGAAAGGATGGGTCAAAAAATTGAAGAATGGCTACATTAGGGAAAGTTTTCAAGGGGATGGGATAAAGTATGGTGAATGTGGGAAGGGAGGTACTTTGGTGCATAAGAGGTAGACAATGGTTGATGGATGGGAGGGGAAAGAGGAAAGAAACCTGAAGAAAAGCTAAGCTGTTACAGGAAAGACAGATTGAGAGACAGCATGTAGGGTGGTGAGATTTGAAAGTCATCTCTACAAAGGTCAACATTGGAGACCTTGACCTGTCCCAGAGAGAAAGACCCTATGTATCCCACCCCTTTCCAAACAGCTATACTAAAGAGATGGCAAACCTCCACAAAAAGTGTTCTTCCCAAGAATATTGTCTGCAAGAAGACAGTGGAAGGAGAAGAGGTAAAAGGTCCTGAAGTTGGGAATTTTCTCTGGAAATGATTTCCTCTCCCTGTTAGAGCCTTTGAAGATCACTTTTGCCCTGCATGTCTCCTCTGACTGGCTGAGAGCAATTTTGGGATTTTTCTCTCAGAACAATATGCCACCTTCCTCACATTTGGGCAAGTGAATTCCTTCAAGAATTAGGACTGAAGTCAACACTGAGTCTCTCTTTAGTTTTCCTGATTAGCTTTTTTTTTTAATTTTAGAAAGCCCTTAGTGTATAAATGGAAAATTCACACTATTCTTTCTTATAAAAATGATTGAAAATATATCTCTTTGTCTGGGAATCATTCTTCTCTACTGAATCTCTTATCTCCCTACTTTTTGTGCCTCCTTCTGCATCAGCTATACATTTGGGTCCATACTGTGTTACTTCACCCCTACTTCACGGCACTTATGTGCTTATCCTTATCCTCTATTGCTTTCCCTATCTGTAATCCATTTTAATATCTGTCACCCCCCAACACTGGATAATACGCTCCTTAAAGGTAAGGATCAGGTTAACTAACTCTTTTTGGCTCCTCCAAGCATTTAATACAGTGCCCCGCACACAATAAAAACTCAATAAATATCATCTATAGGTTTACTATCTTGGTAAAATCAGCCACAGTGCCTGCAAAATCCATAAACATTACAGATTCCAAAGACCCATTCTTCTCCCTTTTGAATATGATTATAATTATATTTACCAAATGCAGATGTCATGATTCCAAAATTCTGAAGTCAGTAGTTGTAGACTGGTGCTACAGTCTAGAAAGCTGTTTTCCTAGAGAAGGGACAACTGAATTGTTCAGGAAGCTTCTGTATGAACACAGTCACTCAACCTTCTCTTTAAATGTGGCTTTAGCTAGCAACCTTCCTAATGTTGTCATAGCGCAGCATCAGTTATACTTTTTGGAGGGGCTTCCAGAGCTAATGCAGAAACCTGGATTACTTTCCACTACTTATGCCATTTTTTTGTGGGAGGGTCTCCAGGGTCCTTCCGTGTTTAGCCTCTGCAGGAGCTTCTGATGGGTGGGGAAAGGGAAGATATGATCCTTGTTCATTTGCATTCATATTAATATTTATTAAAAAGGTTGCTTGGGCTTTTGCCCTGGGTATGGCTAGAATTGGGCCTTGAGCACACCCACAACCCTCATCTTGGACAGAATGCTCATTTTACAGAGAGTTTAGTTGATCTTACTTCCAAGGAACAGCAGAATTTATGACTTCCCAAGCATCGTATTACTGAACATTTATGAATTATTTCATCAGTAATTGCAGTGTGCCCACTGAGAGGCAAGTAAGTTACTGGAAAAGAATTACTTAGGGAGAAATACAAGACCTGGTCTCTGTTCTCAAGGAGTGTATGAACTGAAGGAAAATGCCATCTATTATCCTGGAAAATGTGAACTCATGTCATCTCCTTGCTTCATCGTAAGAAATCTCTGAGAAAAGCCACAAGTTATCTGACTGAAGAGCGGAATGAACTGCCACCAACTCTCCCTGTCCCTCCTCCAACACCCCCCACCCCCCGAACCCCTCAAGAGGCAGACTGGCAAATATTGAAGGTGGTAGGAAGAGGAGATTAACTGTCTGGTATGTACCACTTTTTCTCTTGAGTTTTATTTGAAGTTACAAGAATTACTCTTAACCTTTACACATTAATGATGGTTAAATATTTATTATAACTTCTATATATCTAGATAATTTTAACAAAAAGCCTCTAAGGGGCTTTTTACTGTGATATTTCTGAGGGGAGAAATTGTCTCCCTAAAAGCAATAGATCAGATCCTTTGGATGAATAAACTATACTGTAGATATATGTTAAGCAATTTAGAAGATGTACTTGCTTTCAGAAAACTAGGCTTCAGACATGCAGTACATAGGAGGGATTTACTTCAATTCTTTTTCTCTAGCAACCTCAGTCTGCTACTAGGGGACATATCTGTTAATTCTGATGTATTATATTCTCTCGAGTGTTTAGTACAGTGTTCTGCACACAGTAAGCGCTCAATAAATACCACTGATTTATTGATCGAAGGGCAGCCTGGATCCAAGCCAGTCTCTAAATCCTGGTGCTGTTCAGGTGGCCTGGGATCACAGAGTCTTGCTCCTGAGCATCATCAGTGGTATTCATTGAGTGTTTACAACATGCATAATACTGTACTAAGCACTTGGGAGAGTATGCTGCAACAGAATTGGTAGACTTGCTCCCTGCCTAAAACTAGCTTACAATCTAAAGGGGGAGACAGTCAAACATCTGGGCTAAAATGCATGGTTTGAGTCACTATTTGAACTCTCTTTTACCCATGCTCCAAGAACTAATATTTGAAATTGACAGCACATCAGGCATTAGTTGTTGCTCCGGGATTCTGGCTTCAAACAACCAATAAGGCATTCAATCATTTTTTTTCCCTCCTACCTTTGCACTCTACTCTCCCACTAACCCGCTCACACCTTTATTCCTCTCAAGCCAGCTTCTTTGCCTCATTCCCATATCTCTCTTAGTTAACCTCTTTTCTTTCATACCTTCCCTCCAACCTAGAACTCCCTTCCCTAGACCACTGCTCTCCTCATCTTTAAGGCCCTTCTGAAATTCTTATCTCCTCTAGGAGGTCTATCCTAATTTGTTGATTATCTCTCCACCTAATGTCACCCAACTGCCATTTCACCACTTCTGGACCACCTAAGCTCATATCCCCCAGAAGTGTTTATGGACATACCTTTACAGTCTATTCTATCTGTAATTACTTTAGTGTCCATTGCTCCTCTGCAAGATTGTAGACTCCTTGACACCACCTGGGATCAGGCCTATCATACTCTCTCAAACACTTAGTACTGTGTCCTGTACATAGTAGGCATCTAAATAATGTTGACTAATTGAGTGCAAATGACTGCTGTGAAAGCACAACAGAAGTAAGACTTGTCTCTTGTCCTCAAGGACCTTGCAAACTAAAGGAGAAGATAGGCAGGGAAAAAAGTATTTGCAAGTAGCAGAAGCATTAAGAAAAAGTATATGATTGGAAGTAGTCCTAATGCGTCAGGAAGAATATTCATACATGTGTGAGTGATTTCCAACTCCTTAACATTCTCAATTCTTCAGTGTTGCAAACACTGCAATATACTCTCTCAGGTCCCACCACCTTGCATGAGGTCTCAGGAAATGGATCTCCCTTCCTGCCACACACACAGGCTCTATAGGTCCTTTTGTATCCACACTTCCAAATGGTTACTTACATGTAAGCCCAGTGTGGGCAGGGAACATGTCTACCAGCTCTGTTATATTGTACTCTCCCAAGAACTTAGTATAGTGCCTACTGAGCCAGGAAAACTTTCAATAAATACGACTGACTGATTGATATCCCATCTTTGGTCTGGTCTCTCCCAATATTGGGCATTCTTTAGGAGATTATGAGAAATGACCCTGTGTTAGCGACCAGTGACTGCTTGCTGCCAAAGAATGAGAATTCAAAAAACTCTGGGCTCTCTGCAGTTAAAACCCTTCCATCAGATTACTTCAGTGATGCAGAGATCATTCTGACATGGTCAGAAGCAATGCTAACCTAAAGAGACTTTTAACCATAAACCTCTCAGTCCACATCTCCCCACCTTGAGAACCTCCAGTAGATGCCTATATGGACAGAGAATGTATCTATCAGCTCTGTTGTATTCTCCCAAGCGCTCTGCAAACAATATGCCCTCAATAAATACGACTGACGGACTGACAGGAGGTCAGCAAGGAGGCAGATTCATTCATTCAATCATTTATTGAGTGCTTACTATGTGCAGAGCACTGCTCTAAGTACTTGGAAAGTACAATTTATGCAGTAGTCAAGGCAAGATAGGACTAGTGCTTGGATCAGCATGGTAGCAATTTAGATGGAGAGGACAGGGTGGAATTTAGCAATGTTGTGAAGGTAGAACCGAGAAGTTCATTCATGACTGATGAATATGTGGATGGAATGAGGTGAGTTGAGAACAACACCAAGGTTACAGGCTTGTGAGGTAGTAAGGAGAATAGTGGCTTTGTCTACAGTGATGTGAGGTTCCAAGTTTACAGAGCATTTGCCAGCAGATGGAACTGTGCGAGTATTGTGAGAGAGGTATCTTTCCTATAAGAATAATACCTTCTCTATAACAGCTTCCAGTCCAAAGAAGACAAACTTCTTGCCAGGACAATATAGAATTGCATTTATTCATTTATTTTGAGACAACTATTCTGGTGATACATGTCCTGTACGAGGAGGGGAAGGAACAACTCAGGATGATGAATTAATCCACTATTCATAGCAACATGACAAATATCCTGCACCCAGGAAGTTTTTAATAAATATCATTGATGATATAAAGAGAAGAGAAAACCTTTACATTAAACAGGAAACTAAACCAAACAAATTAATAGACTGCTTCCTCCACCCCTAGTAAATCCAACTATATAAAGATTTATCCAAAGAACTAAGATTCATCCAAAGAGCTAAGATTAAGACCCCTTCTGATATGAGATTACTTTGTATCTCTCCCAGCACTTAGCAAATAGTAAGCCCTTAATAAATGCCATAAAAAGTGTAAATAATATCTCATCCACTGTAGGAAAATTCTGCTTTATACCAGTGAGTATGAATTTTGCCTTTTTATTCCTGACCTCTTTCTCCAACACTCAATTCTATCTCACCAATATAGGTGTGTGGGAATGTTCACAGATGATTCATATTTTTAATATCCTATGCACTGAGAGTCTCAGCTTCTGCATGAAATGATCCTTGGTGACCACCAGAAGAAGCACAAGCATTGTCCTTCCTCATCATATAATCTCTGTCTTTGTCACCTTTCTTCCATATACAATATTCATGGCATCCAACTGCTTTTCCCTCTAAAATGCTTCCTCTCTGCCCACAGCCATCTTCAGGTTGGCCACCTCACACCACAACCACTGAAAACTGCTCCTCATCCTCTACCCACTCTCTTTATTTTCTCCAAAATGGTAAGGAAAAAATCATTTTCTTACCAACTTCTTTGGCCATGGCACTCCTTTAGCCTCCACTTCCATCAGTCAGAACTTTTTCTCTCTGGGTTTCAAAGCTTTCGATCTGATACCTCTTCTCTCTACTTTGTTACCTCATCCACTTCTTTGCACACTATCCCATGCTCTACTGGAACAGCTTTCAAACACCCAACCAACAAGGCCCTCTCATTTAACTTACTTGCAATGCATAAATTAAAATGGAACAATATTGAAAACTTACTGTGAAAAAAATCACTTAATATTTGATGGTATCTGTATGTTAATATATGTTATGTCTATGATGAGAGAGAGAGAGAGAGAGAGGCTCTCTTACTGTCAGCTTCTGGAAGGTTAGGATTCACTCATATGCCTGCTCTTTAGAGAATCAAAAATTATAAATATTTAACAGTAAAATCAACCCAGGCAAATATAGGACAGTCAGACATAGAAGTGTATACCATGCCAGGAGAAAGCACAACAGCAAATACTAGTTTATACAAAAACTCATTCTACAGTTCTATTTGATTTTGTTAGTGTTTCTTTGCCTGAACAGCTTCAAATTTTGTCCAACCCACCTCCTTTCACAAGTCCTGAATTGCATTTTTTTAAGACAATAATTCTTCAGAAGATGGCATCAACAATTTCCCCAAGGATATCAATTTTGTAAGAAAAATTAAGAAGATTTTCCAGTACTTAATATAAGTAAAACAATTAAGTGAATAAAAAGGAAAATGACTAACCTTGCCAAAAAAGTAGTGCTCATTATTTTAGGGATTGTCATCCTTAGGACCTCCTATGGAAAGTTATTGTCCTAGCTCTTAAATCAAATATGTCTCAAGAATGACCTACCTACCTTTAAAAAAAAGCATATCAGCATATTTAAGTACCAGTATGCAAAGGTGCTCAATTTTTTTAATCTTCTTCCACAAAAGGTTAGACACTAGCAATTCAAGAAACAGAAATATTGATTCACCCTGGGGACTTAAAAACATAACCAATTTATTGCTTGAGTTTTATCTGCCATTAAGAACAGAAACCTAAAAACCTAGGGTCATCCTTCTGGAAAAAAAAAAAAGGCTTGTGGACCATCCCTGAATGAATGATTTAACAGAAGATGGGATATAATGGCCTCGGAAAAAGTGATGCTTTCAGCTAAAAATAAATGCCAGGAATACTCAGCCCCATGGATGTCATTCTACTCCATGGGTGTATTCAGACATTTTCTTGGTTTGCCAGACCTAAGGACCTGATGAGTTTTCAACCCAGCAGGAAACCTAATACTTCCCACAATAGAGGGAGGGCAAGCACATGACTATCATCCTTTCTTTTCCTTTTTATAAACTTCAACCAACATGAGACTTTTATCAATCACGGTCCCAGGAAATTAGAACATCAGTTTGGGAAATGCCATTGAGTATAAAATTAATTTAATATACTCCAGTTCATTCTTTTTGAAAGAGGAGGATGACTTTTTCACAAAATGCAATGCAAATGAAGCTCCATTTGGCCTAAGGCTTTACATAAGCTCCTTTCCAAAGTACATTTCCAACTGAAAAAGATGCACATGTGAAAGTTGTTTTCATTGAAAGAGAAATACGAAAGATAAGTAGAGTAGTTAATAATAGAATCTACCTCTTTCAGTTTGAGTCCCAACTGAGACCAGGACCGCATCTGATCTGATTATCTTTTAACTACTCAGGACTCCACATATAGTTAGAGTTTAATAAATACTGTAAATAATAGACTAAGTGACTTAAGAAGACATTCTATTGGAAGGATAGAAAGGAGAAGCAAGGGAAAGATGGTATGGATGTGGCATTTTTAAAAGTCAGAGGAGCCCATCCACAGCAAAGTCTGAAAATCAAGATTTGGATCCTCACAGAGGAGACAATACAGTTTTGCACTGAAATTAGGGAAATGACTTGCAAGGAACGAATTACAGCAAGGGAGAAAAATGGAAGAAGGAGAAGGTGAGCTTCCCAAACAACAGACAAAGGTTTGGAAGTTGTTAAAATCCAAAGATAAAGCTGATCTATCTGGAGGCAGGGGGATGGCCTGATGACTAATCAATCAATCATATTTATCAAGTGCTTACTGTGTGCAGAGCACTGTAGAATATGAATTCTCTGATGAGAATGAGAATCCAGAGCACGGATATTTTAACAAGATATGTAAGGTGGTATGTAAGGCAAAGAGACAGAAGGACAGAGCTGCAAAAGACACTAGTCAGTCCATCAATCATATTTACTGAGTGCTTACTGTATGCAGAACACTGAACTAAGTGCTTGGGAGAGCATTCAATAGCATTTTATTGAGGGCTTATTATGTGCAGAACACTGTACTAAGACACATTCCCTGCCCACACAAGCTTACAGTCTAGAGACCAGCAATTTGTATTCCAACAACTAAATGGACAGGATAAATATTCATATATTCTTCTCCACCCCAAGACCTCTGTAATTAAAGATTCCCAAATTTAAGCTCATTGTGGGCAGGGATTGTGTCTGTTTATTGTTATATTATACTCTCCCTGGTGCTTAGTACATTGTTCTGCACACAGTAAGCACTCAATAAATACGATTTGCTATGTAGCCTGCTCCAGTTTTTCCCTTTAAAGGTCATCTGTCTCCTTCCTCTACACCTGTCTGTCCCTGAGAATTGGGGCAAACCAGCTGTATGTGCTTGCCTATTTTAATACCTCAGTGGAGAAGCAGTATGGCTAAGTGGAAAGAGCCCAGGCTTGGAAGTGAGAGGTTGTGGGTTCTAATCCCACTTCTGCCACTTGTCAGCTGGGTGACTTGGGGCAAGTCACTTAACTTCTATGGGCCTCAGTTCCCTCATCTGTAAAATGGGGATGAAGTCTGTGAGCCCTACGTGGAACACTCTGCTTACCTTGCATCTACCTCAGCGCTTAGAACAGTGCTTTCCACATAGTAAGCACTTAACAAATGCTATCATCATCGAGTTTGACCACAAAACCCAGAGTCCAAAATCTGTGCTGTAATTGCCCCCAGTCATGATAACCATATGCTGATGAGCTAGGTGGGGATTGTGAGCTCCATGTGTGAGCTACCTCTAGAGCTCATACATTCAAATTGTTTTAACATAGACTTTGCTTTCTCTCTTGATAGTCACATGGACAATTTCCAGGTGGCCTCTTCACGATAGACTCCTTCCAATTTAGGAGGAAGAAACCGACAGCTGAACTGGAATCCAGCCCAGCATAATACTGAGCTGGCACTTACGACGGAGACAAACACACAGAACATGCAACGTTAGGAGCCACCCTCTTGCCAACTATTGTTTAACGTTAAACTCGTACAAGGTGATAACTGCTTCACAGAAAGCAGAGACAGATGTGGTCCCTGTCTGTGTTTACACCAGCCTGGCTCACAGAGATTTTTAGGAGAAGCATGGGATGGGAGGCCTGGGGGAATAAAAGTGAGGAAAAGTAAATAAAAGTATAAAGTCCAAGGCCCAGCATCAGACAGGGAAATAAACAATAGCAAACGACAACACTTCTAATCCAAACAATCCCTGTGGTGATCCACAATTAGGAAGATGGACCATGAAATGTTCTCTAAAAAAGTATTTATGAGAGAGAGAGTGAGAGTGTTATATGTGTGTTTATGTATGTGTGTGTTTGTGTGTATGTTTTGTGGAGCCGGGGAATAGGTACATTTGGAGCTGAGTTGTGATTAGTCACAGGATCCTCAGCTCGGGTTGAAGAAGGAAAATCAAGTGGTAAGCAAGGGAGGGAATTGGATTTAAGGAATGGGGATTATTTTGGAAAAGTAAGGAGCAGGAAATGGCAACTGAATTTATCTATGCTTTAGTTTTCTTATCTGTAAATTGGAAATTAAATACCCGTTCTCCTCTTTCGCAAGGGTTTAGACAGAAACTATATTCAACCTGGTTATCTTGCATCTACCCCAGCATTTATCACATAGTAAACATTTAACCAATACCTTATTAATCTCATGATGATAATTAACAAATATCATAATTACATTACCACTATAATTATTATTAACTCTCTCAAAGGGCTAGATACAGGAAAGGAAACACTGGCAGGGGCATGGAAATTAGGTTTTAATGGTATTTGTTAAGCACTTACTATGTGCCAGTAACTGTTCTAAGCCCTGGGGTAGAAAAAGATAATCAGATTGGATTCAGTCCAAGTCCCATATGGACTCACAATCTTAATGCCCATTTTACAGATGAGGGAACTGAGGCACAGATAAGTAATTTACCCATGGTCGCACAGCAGACAAATGACAGAGCTGGGATTAGAACTCAGGTCCTTCTGAAACCCAGGCCAATGCTTTATCCAATAAGCAACACTACTTCCCTGAGTAGGTTGCCTGAGTAGAAAATGTTGGACACAGAAATTCTTGAGAGGGAGACTGTCCTTTATTTTTGCAAAACAAACTATTCTAAACTATGCCCTATTCAAAATCAATTCTGGGGTCACTAGGGAAAATATGGGTAATTGTCATACAGAATCCCTCATCTTCAGATCCCACGGTTCCAAAGTTCATGTTAAGACTCTTGAACATTCATGGGCTTTCTGTATCAATCTTGCTGACTGATTGCCAACCAAAAACAATTATGATTTTGCCTGACAATAAATTTCGATCTGATCAGATTGGAGGTTTCTCTGGCAGAGCCCATATTGCTTCTTAAAATCAAAGGAGGAGATAGTCTAACACTCCTCCTATCTGCCTGGGAAATTGCTTTGAAAAAGCATCAGTGGCACATCTTGCAGTGGACCAGATCAAGTCTGACTCATTTTCAGGTTGAAATTTGGATTCCAGGCCACTTTCTCATCACTGTTCCTGTCAGGCTCACTTGGGTGACCCACAGTTGAATCCAAATGGCTTTCCTGGAGGTGCCTTCCAGCAAATCCCTGCCCTCTACTGAAATTTCAGAACATCATGGCCGATGTTATTTGCTTTCGAAAAGGAAAATGATCAACAAAATATCACTGGGCAAACATTTGGGGAAGATTGACTTAGTACCTTAGAACCACTTTGTTAACTGCTGTGCTCAAAGCCGTATTTCCAAGATATTTTATAGCATGGTTTGTTTGGATCATTATGATCTTCGAACAACAAAATTGGCCTTTTGGACTGACTGCATACTGGCCTTACAACTTCCAGTTGTGGGTTCCCTTCTTTTCTCACTTTACACTCATGCCTTTTGGAAGCTTAATCTCTTCCACAGCTTCAACGGTAACTTCCCATAACTATCTTCCTGGCCTCAACCTCTCTCCTTTGCAATCACATATTTCCTCCTGCCTCCAGGGTTTGTCTATAAGGATTTCCACCAGCAACTCATCTCAACTTGTCCAAAACTAGAATCCTCATCTCCCTTAAGAAATCCTCTTCCCTAACCTTCCCATCACAGTTGCCAACACCACCATCCTCCCTGTTTCTTCAAGTTCTAAGCTTAGCATTATCTTTGTATCGTTTCTCTCTTGCAACTCACATATTCAATGCCACAAAATCCTGTTGGTTCTTCCTCCACAATATTTCCAGAAGCCACTCATTTTCTTCAATCCCAATAACTACCACACTAGTCTAAGACTTGTCGTATCTTGGCTTGATTGCTGCATCAGCCTCCTCACTGCTCTCCTTTCTCTCCTTGTTCTTCACTCTGCTGTTCAGATCATTTTTCTAAAATATTTTTGCATAACTGCCCACTCCTCAAAAGCCTCCAGTGGGCACCCATTCCTCTCCTCATCAAGCAGAAACATCTATTGGCTTAACTGCCCTCAATCAACTCTCTCTTCCCTGTAGATTGTAAGCTTGTTGTGGGTGGGAAATGTGTCTGTTTATTATTATATTGTACTCTCCCAAGTGCTTAGTACAGTTCTCTGCACATAGTAAGTCATCAATATATATGATTGAATGAATTAATTAATTTAATATTGCTACTCTCCCATAATACCTGTACCTTGAACACTTCGCTTCTCTCAAGCCAGCCTGCTTGCTGTGTCACATTCTAATCTTTCTGGCCACTTATCTATTTACTCATGCACTCTCTCCTCTCTGGAACTCCCTCCCTCTTCACATCAGGCAGAATGCTTTTTTCCCATCTTCAGAGCCCTTCTGAATTTACCCTTCCTCTAGGAGGCCTTCCCTGACTAATTTGTCATCTTTCCTTCCTATATCCCCACAACTATCACATCAAGAAATACCATTAGTTGATTGATTCAGCACTGTCACAGCATTAAGCTCTTGGTGATGTGTGACATTTACAAATGTATCTTTACAGTCTACTCCTCCTTCCTGTGTGTAATTCATTTCAGTGTTTGCTCTCCACCCCCCTCCCCGATAGAATGTTCTTTAAGGGTAAGAATCATGTCTAGTGATTCTACTGAAATCTTTCAGTGCACACAGTAGACAATAAATACTGTTGACGGATTGAGTCACTGCCCTAAAGACCTACTAAAATCAGATCTTCTCCAAGAACCCTTCCTTCGATAAACTTGATTTTCCCCCAACCTTCTGGGTCACCTATGCACTCACGTCTGCATTTCTTCAGCATTTTGATGCTAATCCACCCCCCAGACTCACATACTTTATGCACATATCCTTGTTCTCTGCTGCTTCCTCCTTCTGTTATTAATTTTAATGTCTGAATTCTCCAGTAGCTTATAAGCTCCTGGAGGGAAAGGCTTGCCTACCAATTCTACTGTATTGTGCTCTTCCGTGTGTTTAGTGCAGTGGTCTGCCCACATTAAGTGCTCAATATATATCACTGATTCATTGTCCTGTTTTTTTACAACTCTTATCCAAAGGTCTGATTGAGTAGCTTATTGAGGTTTCTTCCAAAATTTGTGTTTGTTTTCCTTGAGACTCATCATGTTAGCAGCATGGAATTAATTGGAAACCAACACTGACCATGGATTTCCCCCTCTGCTAGAGAAGTGTGAGATCCCAAAGCAATATTCACTCACACTAGGCATTTCTCACACAGGTCCTCCCACTAAATGGGCTGAAAAAATATATCTATTTCCCAGCACTTCAGACTCTGTGACAACACATTTTCTGCATCACCTGAGCAGGAAAAGTTTCATAGCACTGCAAATCAGGATCACAGGAGGTTGTTTTAAAATGTGTTCCCTGAATGTGAAAATTATTTGGCTCATATAAAGTTTATAAATTGTCTTTTGGAATTTGAACAAATTAAAAAAATAATAAATCACAAAGTAGTTCTTGCGTTTGTCTATTTCCTATAGCTCCAGCTGCCACAGAAGGTTGGAAACTATTGTTCAAAAGTATTTGTGATGAATAACAAAGATTGTTTGGATTTAATAGAAAATGCATTTGCCACATGGTGTGCAGGCTAAAATTATTTATATTGTCCATACAAAAATTGCCTAGTTTTCCAAGAATTCTATAGGGCAGCTGGGCCAGATGCATCAAAGTTGGGATGACTTTCCCATATTGAGTGAGTCTGGGGAACTCACGGCACTGAATGAAACTTTCTACCTGGGCAACAGACTATCAAAAAAACAAAGCATTAACATTATTTAAAAGCAGAGCCCAATCCAGTAGCAAAAGATTTTTAGGGTTATGGCTTTGGATAGGACTTCAGAGGAGAATTAAGATGAGGGACAGAGGACTTATTTGTACAATATTTTGTTCATGGATGACAAAATGGGTGAGTGGGGATATTACTATTTGATCATTGGTAGTTGTAGAGTTCCAGTGGAACTATTAAACTTTTGGATCCAGGTAGGTTTGTGTTTCACTACTGGAGTAAACTTGGGGTCTGAAGAACTGAAATCCTCCCTGCCTCCCCCATCTCTTCCCTCCCAATGACCTTGCCACCTATGTTACTATGACCATTTAAACCATCAGGCATGACCTCCCTAAAACCCCCATGCTACTCTCCAGGCCCTCACTCCTCCTACCCCTTCTTCAACCATTCCATCTTTCCCAGCAGTATATCCAGAGATGACCTCCTACCTTTGCACCCAAACCCTGTCCTCCCCCAGATTTTATTAATAATGATTATAATAATAATTGTATTTAAGCGCTTACTATGTGCCAAGCACTATTCTAAGCACTGAGGTAGACACAGGGTAATAAGGTTGTCTGATGTGGGGCTCACAGTATTAATCCCCATTTTACAGATGAGGTAACTGAGGCACAGAGAAGTCAAGTGACTTCCCCAAAGTCACACAACTCACAAGTGGCAGAGCTGGGATTAGAACCCACTACCTCTGACTCTCCAGCTCATGCTCCTTCCACTAAGCCATGCTGCTGGGCCAGATAGCCCTGAGCCCAGCACAGTCTACTTCTGGACGTGACCCACTCATTCCTCCAGGTAAGTGAGCTTCATTCATTCACTCATTCATTGAATTGCATTTTGAGTGCTTACTGTTTGCCGAGCACTGTACTAAGCGCTTAGAAGGGTATAATACAACAGACACATTACCTGCCCACAGTGAGCTTACAGTTTCGAGTGGGGAGACAGACATTATTATAAATAAATAAATTACAGATATGTACGTAAGTGCTGTGGGGCTGGGAAGGGGGTGATGAATGAAGGGAACAAGTCAGGGAGACTCAGAAGGGAGATGGAGAAGAGGAATAATACTAATAATGATGGTATTTGTTAAGCGCTTACTATGGTATTTGTCCCATGCTCTTTCTATTAAGTCACACTGCTTTTCCCACCATTGTAGGCAGCAACATCATCCTTTCAATCTCACAAACCCGTAAACTTGGAGTTAGCCTTGACTCATCTCTTTCATGCAACCATATATTTAATCTACCATTAAATTCTGTCGGTTCAACCTTCACGGCAGTGCTAAAATCCTCTCCATCCAAACTATTCCCACATTAATCCAAGCATATCTGACTTATCATATTCTGACTTGATTGCTGTACCAGCCTCCTTGCTGACCTCCTTGCTTCATGTCTCTCCCGATTCCAGTCCATACATCACTCTTCTGACTGGATTATCTTTCTACAAAATGGTTCAGTCCCTGTTTCCCCAATGCTCAAAAACTGCCAACGGTTGCCCGACAACCTCCAAAGAAACTCCTTACCATCGGATTTAAAGCACTCAATCATCTTGCCCCTCCTACCTCATCTCGTTGCTCTCTGAGCCAGAACACTTTGCTCCTCTAATGCCAACTTACTCATTGATCTTGATCTCATCTATTTTGCTGCCAACCTCTTGCCCACATCCTGCCTGTATCCTGGAATGCCCTCCCTCTTCATACCCAACAGGCAATTATCTTTCTCCCCTTCAAAGCCTTATTGAAGACACAACTCCTCCAAGAGGCCTTCCCTGATTATGCCTTCATTTACTCTTCTCCCACTCCTTCCTATGTCACTGGGATTACTCCCTTTATTCACTCCTCCCACAGCCCCACAGCACTTAAGTACATATTTGTAGTTTTCTTCCACATATATTAATTTCTGTCTCCCCTTCTAAGTTCATTGTGGTCAGGAAATGCCAAACTAACACTCTTCCCCTCTTCAAAGCCCTACTGAGAGCTCACCTCCTGGAGGAGGCCTTCCCAGACTGAGTCCCCTTTTCCCTCTGCTCCTCCTTTCCTCCCCTCCCCCCTACCCTTTGCTCTTTCCCCTTCCCCTCAGCACTGTGTTCATTTGTATATATTAATTACACTATTTAGTTTAATAAGGTATATAATAATATAATAATGTTGGTATTTGTTAAGTGCTTACTATGTGCAGAGCACTGTTCTAAGCGCTGGGGGAGACACAGGGGAATCAGGTTGTCCCACATGGGGCTCACAGTCTTAATCCCCATTTTACAGATGAGGTAACTGAGGCCCAGAGAAGTTAAGTGACTTGCCCACAGTCACACAGCTGACAAGTGGCAGAGCTGGGATTCAAACTCATGACCTCTGACTCCAAAGCCCATGCTCTTTCCACTGAGCCATGCTGCTTCTCTAAGCATGGCTTAGAGAAGCCATGGCTTCTCTAATATAGCTCCTTGATTCTATTTATCTTGATGATGATGTCTTGTTTTTGTTTTGTTCTGTTTTGCTTTGCTGTCTCCCCCATTTAGACCGTGAGCTCGTCATTGGGCAGGGACTGTCTCTATCTGTTGCTGAATTGTACATTCGAAATGCTTAGTACAGTGCTCTGCACATAGTAAGTGCTCAATAAATACTATTTAATGAATGAATGTGTCCACTAATTCTGCTATATTGTTATATGGTACTATTCCAAGCACTTAGTACAGTGGTCTGCACACATTTAGCACTCAATAAATGACTGACTGATTCAACTGAACTCAAAAAACTCACCTAAATGACTCATTTACCCCAAAGCCATAATCCACACATTATTTAGGACCTCAAAACAAGTCCATGTTGAGATAAACAAGCTCTAAAACAAAAAGAAAGCTGGTGTTTCACCATAGTAATAATAATGGTGGTATTTTTTATTCATTCATTCAATCACATTTAGTGAGCACTTAATTTGTGTAGAACACTGTACTAAGTGCTTGGAAAGTACAGTTCAGCAATAGAGACACAGGTACTACATCCCAAAAACTGTGCTAAGTACTGGGGTAGATATAAGCAGGTCTCACAAGGGGCTCATTGTATAAGTAGGAGGGAGAGCAGGTGTTGAATCACTATTATGTAGATGAGGGAACTGAGGCTAAGAGATGTTACCGATTGCCTGAGGTCACACAGAAATCAATCAATCATATTTATTGAACATTTGAAGTATGCAGAGCACTTGGGAGAGTACAACATAGCAGAGTTGGTAGAGATTCCCTGTTTACAATGAGCTTATAGTCTAGAGGAGAAAATTTCCATTAATATATATAAATAAATTATGGATATGTACATAAGTGCTGTGGGCCTGCGGGGTGAATAAAGGGTGCAAATCCAAGTGTGAGGGGGACACAGAAGGGAGTGGAAGAAGAAGAAAAGAAGACTTAGTTAGGGTAAGCCTCTTGGAGGAGATGAGCTTTTACTAAGGCTTCAAAAAGGGTAAGGGGGTTGGGGTGAGGAAGATAAGACTGATCATATGCAGGATATGAAGAGGGAGGGCATTTCAGGCCAGAGGCAGCATGTAGGCCTGGGGTGAGCATTGAGATTGAGGTACAGTAAGTTGGTTGGCAGTATGCAGGCTGGGTTGTAGTAGGAAATAAGGGAAGTAAAGTAGGAGGGGGCGAGGTGATAATGTTTTAAAACCTATAGTAAAGAGTTTGATGTAGAGGTGGATGGACAACCAACGGAGGTTTTTGAGGAGTGGGGAAACACGAACTGAACAGTTTTGTAGAAAGATGATCTGGGCAGCAGAGTGAAGTATGGACTGGAGTGGGGAGAGATAGGAGGCAGGGAGGTCAACAAGAAGGCTGATAGAGAAGTCAAGGTGGGATAAAATAAATGCTTGGATTAACATGTTAGCAATTTGGATGGAGAGGAAATGGCAGATTTTAGGGGTTGTGAAGGGTGAATTGCTGCCAGATTGAATAGATGGGTAGAATGACAAGGATGAATACGGCATAATGCAAAGGTTCAGGTTTATGAGAAAGGGAGGATGGGGGTGCTGTCCACAGACAAGTGTTGGAGCTGGGATTAGAACCCAGGTCCTCTGATTCCCGGGCCCGTGCTCTTTTCAGTAGGCCACTCTGCCTCAAATCTTCTGAAAACGCGACTACAGAGATTACTCTGGGGTGGGTCAGCAACAGGCATTGTAATGCTTGCTTTAAACTGGGGTGAAATCCACCGATTAGAGCATTTTCACCACAGATAAACTCTGCAAATATTTTAAATAGCTCAGTACTCACAGTGTGTGCAGTTTGCCAGATGCAGAGCTTGCAAACATTTAGTATGCAGCAGCTTTTAGCTCCAACAGACATTCAAATAAGATCTTGCTATATATATTTATATATTCACATTGATCACTGGGTTTCAATCAGAAAAAAAGGGGGGTTCTTCTTTTAGATATTGCAAGCTCATGTTATGGAACACTGCTTGCATCCTATTTTGTTTCATTAAATATGAGACCCAGAAGAATCTTTCTTTCTGGAAAGTGATTCAGAACGAAGGTACCATCCGAAGCAGAGTGCTATGTACTCAGCATCCTACCATCTATCATCAGTGATATTTATTGATTCTTGGTTGATGGCAAAGGAAGGGTCTAGGGATTACGCTAAATCTGTAAAATGGGTGTTCAATTCCTGTCGACCAGGACTGCGTTGACCTGATTAATTTGAATCTACCCCAGTGTTTAGAATAGTGCTTGACATTCATTCATTCAATTGTATTTATTGAGTGCTTACTGTATGCAGAGCACTGTACTAAGTGCTGAGAATGTAGAATTTGGCAACAGAGAGTAAGCACTTAAATACCACGATTGTTATTATCATTGCTGTTTGCAGAATAAGTGCATGGGAGAGCACAATACAGAGTTGGTAGACACATTCCCTGCCCACAATGAGCTTACAGACTGGAGAAACAACATAGAGAGCATTTCAATGTCCTAACAAAGTTGGTTGTGGGGTGTGTTCCATGTGGCTCATCAATAATCCTGGCTCCCAAAAACAAGACAATGGTGACTTGTATTAATCTGATAATTGCTTCCTTAGAAAAACTAGTGACACAATTCCCTGTGAGTAGGGTGCAAATAACTCAGATCTAGGCCAAGAACAATCCCTTCCTCCCCCTATTACATTTCTTTTAGAGCTTACTGATTTACAGAGGGGGTCTTCCTCTGCAGCACATAAACACTTTATGGAGTGGCTTCTAAGGGATACAGCAAGATGCACTGAGGAATTCTTTCACTGTCCCCATACAGAAGCTAAGTCTTCTTTCCTTAGCTTTCGTATGCCAACTTTTCACAGTCTCTAGAATATGACAAAGGTCAATTTGTGTTGGGTCAAGTTGAGCCCCATGAGCCTTTCAGTCCAAACAACCCTCTTATCATTTAGTGATCAAGGATGATGTCCACTCATCCATACTTTGGACTAGGGTATATCCATTCACTCTTAGCCTCCTTCATTCTCCAAATTTACAACCCATCATTGTTCCCTTAAACATTTCAAACCCCCCCCCCCCCCGCCCGAAAAAAAACACCTTGTAAGAATGTGCAGGTCTCCAAGGCAAAACACTTTGTTATTAATACCAGGAAAATGATCACACTTCCTCTATCAGCCAGCAGGAAGGACTGAGCCTCCATTATCGCAAAGCCCATGTTCTCTGGGATAGCCCTGCTATTATTCACTGACCTTTAGAGCTTGAGAAAAGTACTGGATTTTAGTGATTTGGGTCTCTCAAGTAAAGGCCCCCAATTCCAGGGCTTTGTCAGTGAATATTTTACCATACTCCCTAGACTCTTTTAAAGAAATAATGATTTGATTGGGAAAAAAAATGGAAACAAATCACACTTATAATTATGCAAGTCCAACCTCTGCCTTAAAACTTCATAGACTGAATACTAAGTTGGGTGCCCAGTGTAGCTATTTTGTTTATTCACAGGCTTGATTTTTGCTCCTGTAGCTCCTCCCGGGTTGCTGAACAGCCCCACCACCTCTGTACCCTTTTCTCCCATAATGCACGTTTGATATGCATTTTTGGCTAGAACACAAGTAGGAAATTAGGAAATATTCTTCTAATGAGGTGAGCTGGTCTCAGCTCAGCTGGCACACTATAGAAGCTACTGGTACCCATCTTCCCAGTATTGGACTAGAGGAATACCACAGCATGAGTTTCTCTCACTAAGAAGTATCGCATATGCGACCACTGTCTCATGAGAAAGATTGGATGCATAGCCTTAAAAAAATTATGGTATTTGTTATGAGTTTACTATGTACTAACCATCGTTCTAAGTGCTGGGGTAGATACAAGATAAGCAGGTTGGACACAGTCCACGTCCTACATGGGGCTCACAGTCTTAATCCCCATTTTACAGATGAGGGAACTGAGGCCCAGAGAAGTGACTTGCCCAAAGTCACACTGCAGACAAGTGTGACTTTGGGATTAGCTGGGATTAGAACCCACATCCTCTGACTTCCAAGCCTGTGCTCTATCCACTAGTCCATTCTGCTTCCCACTTCTTCAGGGCTGAGATCATGTCTATTTATTCTATTGTACTTTCTTAAATGCTTAGTACAATGCTCTGTACACAGGGTTTCAAGTTTGACAATTGATTGATCTGTTTTAGGCCTCATTCTCTCTGGAGGCAAGCACTTCAGCTTTTCATTTGGTTTACAGAGCAACCCATATCAAAAATTGATTTTTGGTTGATGGCAAAGAGTCTAGGCCATTACGCTACACACTGTAGACATTTGGAGAAAATGGAAGTGGAGTTGTAGAATAGACTATTATTTTTGACAGAGGACAGAATCTTGAGGTGGTAAGTGGACAGAGGAAAGGAGGGACTTTACTTAGGACTCAGAAGTGGATCTTTCAAAACCCAGCCACTGAAAAAAATGTTCTTAGAGGGAGGAGGGAGGTATGTCTAACTAATCACACCCATCCTGCTAGTAGTCTTGAGAAATAAGCAGAGACTTTTCCATTCTGGCAAGAATGTGCTGTTAACTATTTGACAAAAGAGCAGAGTTAACTTCAATCAGCTGTCCTCTAGTTGATTAGGATTCACAGATATGGTACAAGGTGTTAAAGATTACTTTCTTTGCTATTGACATATTTTCTTTCGCATTTAGTTGTTTTAACCCATGTCAGAAATTTTATGACCTGGTCTCTAATACTACAATCAAAAGTGATGCTAAAATGTTGACTGTCTCAGTCATTTAATGAATTTTGGATGGTAAATTTTAATTGCTCAAATCATTTATCAACTCCCTTGCTGCTGCATTCATTCAGTGCACAATGACAAGTGCTTAGTACAGTGCTCTGCACACAGTAAACACTCAAATATGACAGAATTAATGAATGAATTAGTACTGTTTAGAGTAAGGAAGAATTACAAAACATTGAATCTGAAAGATTCTGGAAGAAAATCAGCTTACATGTATGACTTAGAATTCACAGATGATTCTGCAAATGTCAGTCTTTCAAAGACACGGAGAATGTTTGTGGGGAATCAAAAATGCATAATCCTACCCCAACCCTTTCACTCATGGAAGCTTCCTTTCATGGATGTCCTTTGGGGATATGAAAGGAATTCTAAACAGGCAATGATAGTACTGATGAATCCTATACATATATAAGGAACACTACCATTCCATAAACAAATATTTTTAAATGATCTTTCATTCTTACTGCTCTCAATAGAAGACTTACTTATGATATAATCTAGGAAATCCTGTAACTTCCTAGTTGAGCAATGAATTAAGACCTCAGTTCCACCTGAAATTTCTATGCTTTCAATAATTCATATTGTTCATTCTTATAAATTTCTCAAACTATACATTTCTCAAATTCCCTAAATAATTCCAAGGGGGATGAGCAGGAGGTGGGGGAGGGATGGAGGATGTCTTTTCCAGGAACACTGACTAAGGTAACTGGGTATTTCTAGCTTTGCAGAATCCATTTTCAAGATCAAAAGATGAGCAGAACATTGCCAGGCACCGAGATGGAGAGGTGGGGAGAGAGTTAGGAACTCAATTATTAAGTAAAATTCAAGAAAAACAAACTCCAATATGTGCAAGGCTGTTACACAGAAAATGGTCACTGCCTGGAAACAGAACTCAAGGAAACAAGCAGTAATAGGCAAACAAGCTGGATATAAAGAAACAACTCGCTGACTAACTGTAGTTAAAGACTGGAACAGATTATTAAAAAAGATTAACAAGGAGAGAATGGCCTTGAGAAAAAGCACATGACTGGGAAGCCAGAAATCCTGGGTTCTAAGCCCCACACCACACTTACCACCCGTTTGATCTTGGGCAAGCAACATAACATCTCGAGGCTGCGGTTTCCTCATCAAAGGGGTTAAAAATATTTCTTCCCCTTACGCTGTGAGCCCCATGTGGGATAGGGCTATATCCAAACTGCTTACCTTGCATCTACCTCAGCACTTAGCAAATAGTAAGTAAATACCAAAATTATGCAGTCTCTTCCCCCAGATGGCTTTAAATGGAACAGCAGCCTATTAAGAGAGTCTACATGCCATCTATCAATCATATTTATTGAGTGCTTACTTTGTGAAGAGCACTGCATTAATAAGTACTTCAAAAAGTATAACAGAGTTGGTAAAAACATTCCCTGCCCACAATGAGCTTACAATCTAGAGGGAGAGACAAGACATCAATATAAATAAATTTCCATTGTGTACACAAATAGTGTGGGGTTGAGGGAAGGGTGAATAAAAGGAGCAAAATCAAGTGGAAGAGCAACACAGAAGAGAGAGAGAGAGAAAAGGAAGTGAGAGGTTAGTCAGGGAAGGCCTCTTGGAGGTCATATGCCTTAATAAGGCTTTTAAGGTGGAAGAGTAATTGCCTGTTGAATAGGGAGAGGAAGGGTGTTCCAAGCCAGAGGCAGGACATGGGCGAGAGGTTGGCAGTGAAATAGATGAGGTCGAAGTTCAGTGAATAGGTTGGCATTAGAGGAGTAAAGTGTGCAGACTGGGTTGTAACAGCGAGATCAGGTAGGAGTGAGCAAGGTGATTTAAAACTGATGGTTAGGAATTTCTGCTTGATGAGAAGGTGGATGGGCAATTACTGGAGATTCTTGACAAGTGGGGAAACACAGACTGAACATGTTTATAGAAAAATGATGTGGATAGTAGAGTGAAGTATGGATTGGAGTGAAGAGAGACAGGAGGTATGGGGTCAGCAAGGAGAATGATACAGACTTAAAACCTTTAAGAATAACCTTTGATCTAACCACCAGCAACGAGGGCCTGGAATATAGTCAGTCCTCCATCTGGAGGAAATTATCAAGACAAGGTGGGTGGGTCTTGTGGGGAGAATTGAAGGTGGTAGGAGAGGCAAACAGCTGTGGCATGATGAACTTAAAATGAGCCATAGGCAAGAAGCATTCAACAAAACCTTTAAAGACATAATAAAGTACTACATCAAAAGATGTGGCAGAGTAACAGACTTTTGGGAAAAAATAGTGGCAGGGGCAGGTAAGCCAAGTAACTCTCCTTGGACTGAAGCATCAGAGATATCAAGACAAGAGATTGTTTTAAAAAATGGCACCCATTGCTTCCTGCAATGAATGGCCAAGGCACAGATTGGGCAAGTTACTGTCAGTTGGGCATCTTTCTTTTCCTCCATACTAAGATGGGGTGCAGATCTCATCAACAGGAGCAACACGTTTAAATTTGAAGGCCTATTATATGTGAGTGTGTGTATGTATGTTTTGGGCAGCTCAATATGTACATTTTGGGCAGCTCAACTGAACTGGAAAAATAGCATCAAACCAGAACACCATTCAGCTTCTTCAGAATACTTAGGATCAGACTCTAAAGCTAATGACTGGAGGGATCTTCGTAGTTATGCAATAGATTCTCAGACACCGAAAATGTTTTTTAAAAAAATCAATTCTGCCTTGCATTTTCAGAGTGGATTAAGGGACTTGTCTTAACCTCCACCTTGAGTGATGAGCTTGGGGTTTTACAAAATGAGCGTTAGCCTGTATGAGATGAAAAAGGCACTAAAACTGACTGTTTTCCAGGGGTGTAGAGTACATTAGTTAAGGTTCCTCTGTGCTGCATGAATAATGAAAAGCTGAAATGTAAATGAAGGCCTCTTTCATGTGGTGGAGGTAGTTAAATGTATTTACTGCTGCTCCTTTTGTCCTATATGTCTGAGGGCTATTTTCTGCAAGGCTAACTTAATTCAGTGAGCATTCATTGATTTACAGAGACATTAAAGGAGGAGGATGTTCAGGGGAGAATCTCATAAAAGAAGATACTGGATTTCTAGACCTTCACATAATATTAAAATCCCATGTTTGTATTGACTTTTTTTTTCTAGAAGAGTAAGACTAGCCAACACAAATGTCCAGTTATCAGAAAATAAATTCACAGCTTTTACCTGGATCCTATATGTGCCACCTTTCCTTTCTGCATCCCTCTTCTCCTCACTTATGCACTGATAATGATACAATACAAATACAATTCTGTTCCTGAACCTAACCCTCCCAATCAGGGACGGAAATCTGGCCCCATAGTACTATTTGAAATCCTTAGGATGAGCCAACATGTAGAGTAAAAAAGGAGTCTGGATTCATCTCGCTGTTGCAACAATGAATCCATAAGCCATTGTTCTGGAAAAAAGATTGTATTAGATCAGAACACTGAAAATGCCTACTTAGAGCCAGTTGGTTGGGGATCAAAAGCTGCTAGGAGATTAGAAGAGTTTGAGGTCTTGGATAGGCACAGTGTCATTCTTTTAATGGTAATGAGGCAAGCATCTGTCTTTAAGGAGGAGGAAAAGCCGAATCTGAGGCTGTTGCCCATTTATTTTGGCTCCAAGTGCCAGAGGAGGCTCTGTTTTCCATTCTGGGAAATCTGCAGTCTTGCCACATGGACACAGCATCCTACAAGCTCAGGGAGACAAAAGAAAGGGAGCGTGAACAGAGTGGGCAGTGGGAAAACACTCCTTCAGTCTCCAATGATCAAGTGGAAAGAGGGTAAACTGACAATCTGTCTTATCACAGGTTACCACAGCTACTTTAAGGCCATTATTTAATCACTGCTTCTGCCTGAGAAGGACTGAGACAGCTCTTCCTCGTTTCTCTACCACATTACCACATTAGCCCATATTAGCAGTGAGCTCTCATCTGGTACTACACAGCACCTCTGCCTGTGGGTATTAACACATGATGCAAATGAAGATGTAAAAAGGAATCAGCTCATCAATCACTATCACACAGGGACACCAGAGCAAGGCAAAAGGATTAGCACTTCAGCCCAGCACAGGTCTCTTCCCCATCACCACTCTAGTTTAATTAAACATCACCTCAAGTGCTTATTACCACAGTAAAGCTCTGTTCTGAAGGCCAGCTTCCTGTAATCTCAGCGCCAGAGTTAATTAGAAAAGAGTATGAGAAAAATATCCATTAAAAATGGTGGGATTCCCCTAACGGAAATTATCTGAATGTTTCTAATAAAGATTTGCTTTTCCTTGGATTTGGAATAACATGTTAAATCACCTTCATTAAGCTCCAGCTTTTTAGTCTGCACCACAGGCCCTTTCCAGCAATGCTACTGTTAAAGGAAGGTAGGAAGGAAGCCACGGTCCTGGCTCAGATGTCACAGACTCTGAATGAGAGTTTTGCAATTCAGTTTAAGATCAGTTAAGAGGGTGGGGGGAAATGATGAACAGAAAGGTAACCACTTCTGTGATCAACATGGGCACATTTTGCATTTTCAGCCTTAACTCTGGAGAGAGGAATTTCCAACATCTCTTGCCTGCCAAATGACCTGACTTCAGCATTATGTGGTTTTCTCTGAAGCAGCGGATATCATCGAGAGCACTTAGCACTGGGCAAGGAGACAGGCAGCCAGACTCCACTATTCCAGCCGATTTCGTCGATACCAACCATGGAAAGAACCAGTGTGGGAGGAAACCAGTTTTAGAAGTACCAGAGGAGAAGGACCCATTTTCTCATGCTTATGGGCATTTCTGACCATCGCCAAAGGCACGCAGGGCTAGCGTTCTAAGTCAGTCACTCGTACTTACTGTGTGCAGAGCACTGTACTAAGTGCTTGGGAGACTATGACATAACAATAGACAGATACATTCCCTTCCCACAGCGAGCTTACAGAGTAGAGGGGCAGGAGGCTGGGGAGTAGAGGACGTCCCTGTTCCTTACATTTCTGCATCACGTTGCCTTAAAAAAGCTGCCCAATAAACATCCAGCTGTTCTGGGGATGCTTATAGAGTAGAAGAATGGATGCTGGTAGTAGTACAGATGGTTAGAGCTCTGTTGCCACTGCTGAAGCATGGCCTAGTAGAAAGAGCACAGACGGGGTGTCAAGAGGACCCGGCTTCTAACTCCAGCTCCACCACTTAACTGCTGTGTGAGACCCTGGGCAAGTCACTTAACCTCTCTGTGCCTCAGTTACCTCATCTCTAAAATGAGGATTAAGACTGTGAGCCCCATTTAGGACCTGGACTGTGCCCTACCTGATTAGCTTTTATCTACCACAGCACTCAGAACAGTGCAGGGCACAAAGTAAGAGCTTAACAAATACCATTAAACAAAAAAGCAGGCTCCGTGTTGGCATCAAGAGTTCTCCCTGCAAGCAAAAGTGGCAGGGACACAGCAAGGCCCAGAATCTCTCACCAATGTGGAGTCTGGTCGTTGTGGGCAGGGATTGTGTCTCTAATATTATTGTATTGTACTCTTCCAAGTGCTTAGTACAGTGCTCTGTACCCAGTAAGTGCTCAATAAATACGCCTGACTTACTGAATGAATGAATAAACTAACTGGAACCCACCTAATGATAGGCCATCCACAGGGGATTTGAAGGAAGATTCTAATTTGGGGAAATACCCCAGGAGCAAACTTGGGCACATGAGGCAGGCAGTCTTATAGAATTCACAAATTCTCTTCTGATCTGGCCCCTCCTGAAGATACTGAGAGTCACTTATTCTGGGACCGCTTCCCACACGGGGCTCTATCCTGCAGACCGGGTTCTGAGCCTTCTTTGACTCACAACGGAGAGGGAGGGAGGGCTTAACTTCATCAATTCTCCCTGAATCCCTGTCATTTCTAGGTCCCCAGCCAGCCTCTCAGGGAACCAAATCTCCAAAAAGATTATGAAAGTTAGGTATTCACTTTAATTTAAGGAAGACTATTAACAACGTGAATCCATTTTGCAGTTCAATAAGCCAGGATGGAAACAAATAGAAACACTTATGCTCTGAGCCCCATGAGAAACAGAGACTGTGTGTGACCTGATTAACTTGGCTCTAATCCAGAGCTTAGAACAGTGCTTAACACATAGTGAGCATTTAACAAGTGAAATAATAATAACAATAATAAATAAGCTTCAAAAGGCAGTGATCAAAGTTCACCTACAACCGCTGAGACCTGCTGTACAAATCATGCAAATCATTCTGCCCCCGCCCTTCCCTTGCACTCTGACCAGCTGGTATCAACATAAAATACTCTCACAGTTTTACTCAAAATAATGAACCTAAACCTCCCCGTGCCTTGATTTGCTCCCTGAGAGTAAGTCAGGCACCATGGCAGAGAAGCAGCATTAACTCTTTCAGTCTCAAGAGGATCGATTACCTCACTGCTGCAGTATAGGCACAATGTATGCAGCAATGCGCAAACTTACTACCTCAGAGTAAACATAAAAACAGGATGGAAGAATCCCAGTTTGGTTTACAAACCCAGAAGTCTTTTTGATCTAAAATGCTGGGCCTTCAGAGGAATAACTGAGCAGCTGTTTAAATCCAGCAACAGATGAGCTTCAGACAGAGAATGAAGAAAGCTGTAATTCAAGGGTACTCCGGGGAACGCAGAGGAAGGCAGGTTAGCTACCCATTCTGGAACTTGTCCAGGTGAAGAAAGTCTCCTGTGTGAAGCCTTATGGGTTGTTTCAATGGCAGTGAACGGTTAGAGTCTCAGGACGCAGGAAACCTCCGAATTAGTCACTGCATTTATCGAGCATTTACTGTGTACAGAACACTGTACTAAGCACTTGGAAGATTACAATGCAACAATAAAATAGACACATTCCTGCCCACAACGAGCTTACAGTCCAGAGGGGGAGAAGTGATCAATCAGATGCATAGAAGTAGGAAGGCGTAGAGCATGGGTCTGGGAGTCATAAGATCATGAGTTCTAATCCTGGCTTCTCCATTTGTCTGCTGTGTGGCTTTGGGCAAGTCACTTCACTTCTCTGTGGCTCAGTTACTTCATCTGTAAAATGGGGATTAAGACTGCGAGCCCCATGTCAAAAATGGACTGTGCCCAATCTGATTAGCCTGTATCTACTCCAACTACTTTGTATGGTGCCTGGCACAAGGTAAATGCTTAACAAATACCATTAAAAAAAAAAGTCACAGATAGGAATAGGGCACAGTAGCTGTTCTGCTGCTTTCCACATGTACCCAAATGCCAACTGTTCATTTTGAGTGTGAGGGAAGAAAAAGGACACAGGAACTTTAGGGGGGATGGGGACTGGGAGTCTTCAAACAGCCAACAGGCCAGAAAGTCACCATTTTGGTTCTCTTCAGCCCTGATTGGGGACTCTCAGGTCTTGTTAGAGACCTGTAGTGAGTGAGGTGGGGAATGTAGTTCAGATATCTTTAGGGGTGCTAGCCCCCCGTCCCCTTAGTCACTTATGCTTCTTGAGCCTTTCCACAGTCACTGACTCGTGTGAGTGCTTCCAAGATTGTGGTTGAAAAAGATTTAGAGTCCCACCGGGACCCCCAAGACGGGGGCGTGGTGCCCAATGAAGAAAGACAGGGTGAGCATTTCTGGATCAATTAGACTCCGTAATGCTGCCTGTTGAGCTACCCCTCATATTCTTGGGGCTGCTATCGGGGAGTCCTCCAACGCTGCCTCCATCAGCATGCATATCTCCTAGCGGAGGTAATCTTCGGTAGTGATGTGGGACATCAAAAGTGGGGCCTGGTCCCAGTGGACCATTGAACTGGGCTTGCAATGGCAGTGGTCACAGACCTGGATAGAGGATCCTGTGTGTCTATAAACAAGAACCGGAACTCTCTGTGATGTCCCTCCTCAGCATGGAGAGAAAGAGAAGACATCAGAAGCTCATGAGGGGACCCGTTTACCCTAATCAAGGCCATATTTCACACTCTTTTCCTTTGGATGCAGTATGGGGCTAGGGTTGTAAGAAAGTGATTGGAATTTCTATTTGCCCAGTTCCCTGCAGTTTCACTTCATTCATTTGCTTCCTGGTTCCTCATTTCTTTCTTCATCTGTGTGTTAAACAACTTCCATCCCACTGATCTCCTAAAGTACTTAGAGTTGGGAAGCAGAAACTGCTTTCCTGAAGGCTCATTTCTAGGGCTCCATTTGTTTAAAAGCAAAGACTGCTTGTACTATATGTGTATTTCATGATGTTCTAAGAGAACACTCAGTGTCTGTGGGAGTGAATCATTTGCATCAAGGTATGTGGGTAGTTTGGGGATGAAGACTTTAACGTAGTATACAGTGAAATAAAAAAAAATGTGAGAGAAAATTTTGTAATCACCAAACAGTGGCTGACAACCTGGTTATATATTCTAGTATGCAATTTATGGGCTGGTGTCAGGACACTGTCTTTATGGTGGAAAGGTCTCTATCACCTCCCAGATAAGTGACACTTAAACCATTTAATGGCTTGGCAAGGCAGAGCAGTGATGTTCTAATCAACTCCAAGTATCTGCACAAGATGGCTTATGGTTTGCAGGAGAAAATCATATCATCTTGGTCAAAGATCCTCAAGTACAGGGACCTTTCCTTTTTCAATTTATTTATTTATATATGTAGGCATATATACACACACATATATATTTATAGAGGCTATAGATTTATAGAGCCTCTAGACTGTAAGCTCATCTCTAGACTGTAAGCTTGTCATGGGCAGGGAACAAGTCTATCAACTCTCTTAAACTATACTCTTTCAAGTGTTTAGTCCACTTCTCTGCATACAGTAAGAGCTCAATGAATACCATCAGTTGACTGATATATTAATGTCTGTCTCCCCCTGAAGAATGTAAGCTTGTTGTGGGCAGGGAACCTGCATCCCGACTCTGTTGTATTGCACTCTCCTAAACGTTTTGTGCAATAAATGCCACTGATTGATAAAGCCCAACACATTCAAGATTATAGTACATAAATAAGGAGTTGCTCTGCCATATCCCCCCAAACTAAGAGCCCCAAACCGAGAGAGCCACTCTATTTGCCACCAATACTGTGCCTCATCTGTTTCATTTTTTAACGTGGCACTCAATTGGTCATACTAAGGGTTGAAGGGGGGCTTTGGTTGTAGGAGGTGCTGAGGAAGTCACCTGCCACAGGGGAAGCTCTTTTTGGTACACACTGGAAAGATCAAGTCCAGATTTTGCCACCTTGGTCTTTATGTAGAAGTCCTAACAAGCAGGCTTGGCTGATCAAAGAGGAGCGTTGCTGGTGCTAATACAGAAATACAACAGAATATATTTTTCTTTATTGAACTTGCTGGAAATTTTGCTTTCTATTGGACTTGTTTCTTGGAAAGTCTTTATCAAACTCAAGTCATGGCAGTTTTAGTGCTGAACTGAATGACATTCTACATTTGAAGGAGATGGCAGAGGGATTCTTTATGTATAATAAACATAGATTCACTCATTCATTCAATTGTATTTATTGAGCACTTACTGTGTGCAAAACACTATACTAAGTGCTTGGGAGAGTACAATATAACAATGAACTGACACATAAACAGACACATTCCTTGCACACAGCAAGCTCAGTCTAGAGGGGGAGACAAACATTGATATACATATATAAATAAATAAATTACAGATATGTACATATATGCTGTGGGAATGGGAGGGAGGATGAATGAAGGGAACAAGTCTGGGCAACACAGAAGGGAGTGGAAGAAGAAGATAGGAGGGCTTAGTCAGGGAAAGTTTCTTGGAGAAGATGTGCCTTCAATAAGGCTTTTAAGTGGGGGAGAGCAATTATCTGTCTGATAAGAGGAGGGAGGGCATTCCAGGCTAGAGATAGGATGTGGGCAAGAGGTTGGTGGTGAAACAGACAAGATCGAGGTATAGTGAGAAGGTTAGCATTAGAGGAGTTAAGAGGGCTGGGTTGTAGTAGGAGAGTAGTGAGATAAGTTAGCAGGGGGCAAGATGATTAAGTGCTTTAAAGCCCATGGTGAGGAGTTTTTGTTTGACTGCTGTGGTGGATGGGCAACCACTGTAGTTTCTTGAGGATGCATAGGGTTTTAAGTCCTGGTCCCAAGGATTTTCACCCTACCTCTCTATTTCAGTGGTAGCAATCTGGTTAACTCAACTTAAAATGCTGATCCCGAATGGAGTCTTTTGCCAGGACTGAAGGAGGAACTTTGGTCCTAAGTCTTCAGAACCAGAACATATGCAAAGGAATTCATTAGAGGGATAGTGATTTGTGCAAAAACCACTGGCCCTCTCTCTTCCTGCCAGACATTCTCCAGTTGGGCCACAGAGTACATGAACTGTCTTACTTTCACCACTGGGAAAATGAGAATTCATTTCCTCCCTCAAATTAACCCCACCAGCCTCTCTGATTATACAAATGAAATAAAATAATGTAGTGAAAATCCCTATAATTGACTTCAAGACTCACCATTAGCTGGCTCCTCTTCCTTACTGTATTCTTTCATTTATCCATTCATTGCCATTTACTGAGTGCCTCCTCTGTGCAGAATAGTACACTAATGCGCAATGAAAGTAAATGATAGTGACTTTGCTCTCAAGGTTCAAACTCTGATAGGACAGACAGTCAGATAAAAATTGCATAAATACAGTGGGAGCAGGAGTGGGAGAATGGTAACAACAAAAGTTATGAAAAAATGAAAAAGTAAATAATAAGTAATCAATCTATCAATAATCAATGGCATTTCCTGAGCACTTGTGTGCAGAACACTTTACTAAGTGTTTGGGAGAGTGGAATACAAAGGAGCCAATGGACAAGTTCCCTACCCACATTGAGCTTAGAATCTAGAGGGGGAGACAGACAACAACACAAATAAGTACATAAATTGATAGATACAAATGTACTAAGGATGGGTATTGGAATGAGATTATCTGAGGAGAAAGTAATTGACTGGGAAATAGTTCCTGGTGGAGCCGGATTTACAGGAGGGCTTTTAAAATGGGGAGGGATGCAGGTTGATGTATTTCAAGAGGGAAGGAGGCCCAGGAAGACGAAAAGACATGTATAATAGATAGGATGAAGTATATTAAGTAATTTAGCTTGCAAGGGGAAAAGAGAGTGAACAGAGGGGTAAACAGGCCAAGAGAGTGGATACATAAGAAATAGAACCCTGAAGCCAATGGCCAGGACTCTTTGTGATGCAGAGAAGAATGGGTCACCATTAGAGATTTTTGAGGAATGAAATGGTGACTTTTGACCATTTTAGAAAGATGGCCTTGGTAGTAGAGTTTATGCTAAAATGAAGGCACTGAGGCCACTAAAGATGATCATACAGCAATACAACAGGAAATGATGAAAGGCTGAATCAGGGTGGTGGCCATACAATTCCCCAAACACCTGGTACAGTGCTCTGCAAACCGAAGGCTCTGGAAAAAATACTGTTCATATTGCTTTTCACAAACATTTATCATTTGTCCACGGGAATGCTCTCATCCTTCCTCTGTAGCTACCAGTGGCATTTTGTTCTGTATAAGTAAGGAAAAAATAAGTTCTCTTGACCAACAAGAGGTGGCCATTTGCTCTGCATCTATAGCTCTTTCCACAGAGTATTTCAATAATTTGCCTAACGCTAGCCAGAGGAGGAACAAATCTACCTCTGAAAAGCCAGACCCAACTTCTGCCATTGATTTTTTAGCCACCATCTTTCTCTTACTACCTCAAGAGGGCACCATTTGGGGCCTTAAGGCTAGGATTAACTAAATAGAGGCTCGGGAGAAGCAGCTTCAAGAAAGGTTGGCTCATTTCACTACACAGCAGCAGCAACAGTGTGTGGTATAATGGAAAGGGCTTGGACCTGGCAGTCAGAAGACCTGGGTTCTAATACCAAATCTGTGACTCGCCTGTTGTGTAACCTTAGGCAAGTCATTTAACTTCTCTGGGCTTCAGTTTCCTCATTTGTAAAAAAGGGATAAAATACCAGTTCTCCCTCCCCATGTACTCTGGGGCTTTGCAAATAGTAAGCCCTGAACAAATACCAACATTATTATTATTTGTAATATTATCACCATTGGGATCAAGAACTATGTTTGTTTCTCCATGTTGTTTGGATGATTGCTTTTGCTGAGGGTCATTAACAGGACTGAGAACAGACCGGACATCCTGGCTCCCCTGATTCTTGCTCTGTCCCTGACCCAGAAGGATGCCTTTTTTGGCAAGTCCTTGTTCAACAGGGGTGGGTGGATTTTATCATTGCTTTCTAGTTATTTTTTTCAAGTGTTAAGAAGTAGCAGGTCATTAATCGCAACTTCTCACAAATAACTTCCCACATGTCCCTCCAGGGGCTCATTTGCATCTAAGGTGAAAATCGTGCCAAGCCTAGGATATGTAGCCTGTGCAACCCTTCTGTTCCATCTTCTCCTTCTGGGTACTACATTCCTGAAGTCAAGAGATTCATTTTCTGAGGAAGGGAAAGTTCTGTATGATATCTGATGAGAGCTTCATCAACAGTCAGCGGGGGTCAGAGGAGAGGCCTGGGGGTTAGTATTGCAGAGGTGAAGACCATTTAATAATACTATTATTACTCATAAGGAATAAAGCCCCATGATGTTATGAGGTTAGGGCAGACACTTGCTTTTCACTGGGGATCCTAAGCATGAGCACTCTCTGGGAAGGGACACGACCCACTCCCCAATGACTCCCAGGATCATTTTAGGACAGATTTAGGACCAAGTTGATTTCTCTGAACTGTTGGCTTATCCTGCTGGGAAAATAGAGAAGCTGGGATGGGCCCCTTCCCTCCAGCCCAGGCATCATTCTGCATTGCCCAGCTGATTCAAGGGTGCTCCAATACAGAGCCTGGACCACCCACCAAAGTCCAGAAAGCCAACAGCTGAGGCAGGCATGAACTGGGAGGAGTCACTGCACTTGGGATGGGGTGAAGAGGGAGAGTGCTCCCCTCTACCTTTCTGGAGGCTGCAGAGTTTTGCCCCCTGGATAGAGTTGACTCAAGATTTAATGTACATAAAAAGGTGGGTGGGTTGGACGACCCATCTGGACCACCAGCTTTGAATCCTCTGTTTCGCATGTATGGCTTCCCAAGAAGTTCCAGTCTATGGATCATCCACAGAGGGACACATTTGCAGCCTATATCCCCGGGAATTGGAGAATCCTGCAGACAAGTCCACTGGATATGGTGGGGAAGCAGAAGGGCCAAAAGTCTGACCCCCTGGAAGAGCCAAAAGAATGGCTCAGAGGGGCTGGAATGGAGTTAAGTCAGGAATATTGGCAGAGGATCCAAAAGTGAAATAGACAGGAGTCAAAGATTAGGGATGGGAAGATGAAGAAAGCTGAAGGAGGGGACAGATTAGGGACTGAAAAGCTAAACTACTGTGAACCTATTATGGATCCCAGCTAACAGAATGCATACTGGAAAGGGTTATGACATCAGGATAGCAGGTTCTAGCTGACAGGGCTAGATGTTCTGCTGTTTGCAAATGTAAAAAAAAACCCAACGGTGCTCACCAATGGGACATCCTCGAAGGAGAAATGTCCCAGGAAAATATGAAGAGAAGATAAATAGGTTTCTGGGTCTGGTAAATGAGCTGAAACAAATTTGGAGACGGAAGGAAAATCAAAGCATCATAGAACCCTGGAGCTGGAAGAGACCTCAGGAGATCACATGGTCCACTGCCCTGCCTCGAGGCAAGTGAGTGGTTAAGCCATCTAGGACAGATGGTTTTCTATTCTTTCCTTAAAGAAACACTCTAAGAACTCTGTCACTTCCCTTGAGAACCCATTGAAGTGTATTTTACCCACCTTGAGAGTTCAGAAGTTCTTCCTTCTGTCCAAAGCAAATCATTTTTGCTTCAAGTCTATTGACTCTACAGCAATCTTCAGTAGGCATGAATGACAATTGCCTAGTACCCTCTTAGAAATCCTTTTATTTGAAGGTAGTTCTACAATTAGTCCTGAACCTTTTCTTTCCTAGGCTAAATAATCCCAGTTCCTCCTACTTTCCTCAGAAGTCCCATTCCTCATCCATTAATTACTTCTGGTGGGTCTTCTCAGGACATTCACCAGTTTCTCATCAGCAACCATCATCTCAACATCAACAGAGTTTATTGTGTGCCTTCTGAGCACAATACACTACTAGAATTTGGCCTAACAGAACCAGCAAGCAGAGTAAGCCACTTGCTTGTGTTTGCATTTTCTGTTTGAACTCCCTGTCTTTCCATTGTCTTAGTCCAGGAAATGAGTGTGTGTGTGTGTGTATGTTTTGTGGGGAAGGGGCTCCAGGAGAAGGATCATATCATTGCCCCATGCCATCTGGCGAGATTAGAGTTGTGTGAAACTCTCTTGAGTACACACTGAGTTTATCAATGTGTTCTCAATGGGAAGGAAGATGTAGGATTGAGTCATGAGTTTGGTTACAAAATAGAGGATTTAGTACCAGGCAAGGCAGCAGGCAAGGTATGCCATCTCTCTCTCTCTGTGCTTATTTCTTCCTCAATATCCATGTCTTTCCACTGGCTTAGCTCAAGGAAAGGGGCTTCTGGGGAAGCATGATCCTTCTGCCCCACAGCTTACAATGGAACTGAATGGGAAATGCCCAGGTACTTCAGAGGACTGGCATTCCACATATTGTAATTTTACCTTTTCTCTTCTCTTTGCCCATTCTTATCTTCATCTTACCACTTCTCAATACCATGACTTTGTTTAAGTGATGTGAGAGTCTCCTAATTATGTAAAATGGGATCCACACAACAGGAGGGGAGTAAGCAGGATTAGCATTTCCTCCAGTGGCTTCCTCCAGAAAAGGGGAACTTCTGTGACATTCTGGTTCCCCTGCTCTTGGCCCTGTGGGTGATTTGGAACAAATGTGACTTTTATTTTTTTCTACCTCACCCCACTACCTACAAGTGTCACTTAAATACTGTGTCCCTTTTGATCTGGGGTCTGTGAGATGATGAGAACAGTCATCTCTCAGAAATGGTCACATCACCTGTAGCATATGAACTGAGTGGGTTTGAAGTTGGTACCACATCACAGTGGGAGGTTTTCCAGTCTGGTGATGGATGACTAGTCGAGTTGGGTGCTGGAGGTGCCTTGTTTTGGAATTGCTCATCTGCATGATAGCTGCCAGGGAGTGTCAGACAGTGACTCAGTGGAAAGAGCACGGACTTGGGAGTCAGAGGTCATGGGTTCTGATCCCAATGCTGCTGTTTGTCAGCTGTGTGACTTTGGGCAAGTCACTTAACTTCTCTGTGCCTCAGTTCCCTCATCTGTAAAATGGGGATTAAGACTGTGAGCCCCACGTGGGACAACCTGATCACCTTGTATCCCCCCAGCACTTGGAACAGTGCTTTGCACATAGTGCTTAATAAATGCCATTATTATCATTATTATCATTATTGCTAGAATCAAACTTTGCAAATCTTCCCAGTTAGAAGTGACTACTTGATGATCTTGCACTGTCCCTTAAAATGACTACCTTGCCAAATAGGCCCTGCAAAGATACTTCTGCCATTTTGCAGCCTAAATCTTGTCTAGTCAACAATAACAATAATAATGACGGTTTTCATTAAGCCTTAACTATGTGCCAAGCACTGTTCTAAGCCTGGGGTAGATACAAGGTAATCTGATTGGACACAGTCCCTGTCCCACGTGGGGCTCACAGTCTTAATTCCCATTTTACAGATGACGTAACTGAGGAACAGTGAAGTTAAATGACTTGCCCAAAGCCAAACAGCTAAAAAGTGGCAGAGCCAGGATTAGAACCCATGACCTCTGACTCCCAAGCCCAGGCTCTTTCCACTAAGCCACACTGCTGCTTCTCTAGTTGTGCAAAGGACATCCATTAGTGTGGTGATATTCTTTGTTTCTTATTTCTTGATTTTGCTTTTCCCCTGCTTTCCTCAAGAAAATAGGAAAGATCCCCACTAACCTTTACTAAGCAACTCTGTGTATCAGACACTACAATGTCCTGTGAAATAGGTGAAGGCATAGTGGAGTCTGTTGCTAGTACAATTTTGCTAGTTGAGCTTGACTCAGGAGGACCGAGTGAGAACAGTGCTTTGAGCTCACAGGGGTTATGTTCCTGAAGAAACACATATTAAGGAATCTCCACATTGTAGTATGAATGCCTTTATCAACACCACACACAGGTGACCAGCTGTTCTTCTCAACATCGAATTGTGTTCTAACCAAGCATGCAATTATTTTTGGAAAAATATTCTCTAATTTCTCAGTGTTCTACCCAAAATATAAACTAAAAATTCATGTTATGACCTATCTGTACTTTACCAAGGGTCTGACCAGTTCAAAGTATATTTGAAGGATGAAGGATGGCTTCATGCATATCATACTCCTGTTAATACACATTGGGTTTTTTGGAAGGGGGGAATAAAGGGGACATCGTTTCTGACTCCTATTTATTCATTTATCACCTCACTACTAAAGGTCTTCTAAGTATCTGTACATCTTGTGGACCTGGGAATTCATTTTCTCCTGGCATCAACTTCTGCCTGTCACAGACTCAGGAGATATTTAATCTCAACAAATAGAGGGTTATAATGTATATTGCTAATGGTCCATTTTTGTAATGTGTTAAACTCCCAGATTAACCTGAGAAATAAAAATATCAAAAATAATAACTCATATGTAGATGGCACTTTTCTTTCCAAAATGCTTCAACACATATTATCTCTTGGGTGGCATGATGATAGACTTGAGTTTTTATATTGTACTATATTGAACTCACCCAAGTGCTAGTACAGTGCTCTGCACACATTAAGCGCTCAATAAATACAATTGAATGAATTAATTAATTATATCAGGTAACTCATTCCTCTGCTTCATTTCTAACAAAGCATCAGATATGTGTGATTTCCATAACAGAATTAGCCTGACTGAAGAGCAATGGCAAAATCAAATTCTCTTATTATGCCAGAATAGCATTAAAGGCTGCTCTGAAAGACATTTTTCACCCATGGTTATGAGAAAAATCTGGCATTCCAAGCTGAGATTGAAATTTGCCTCACTCTAATGGGAAAATGTATACAGATATCTAATTCCCAATTGCTAAATAGGGCTGAAGTAGAGGTTTCAGGGACATCTCTCCTCTGCTCTAAACTTCGATTGTATCAGGTTGAATCTCAATTTGGTGAGTCAAGGGCCCAAGACAGATGTTTCCCAGGAGCTGATGAGGCTCCTATTCCTTTTCTGAGGAAAATGTCCAAACTCAGATCTAATGATTCCAGTGCTCACCAAGCCAGCAAGTGCCGGATGGTACTGGAAATATCATTTTTAAAACGATGCCCTTCGTTTCTGTCAGAAATTATTCTTCTAGCCCTGGGCAATCTCTGGAAATTCATATGATTTTATTAACAGTGTCACTGCTACAATTATTCCTATTTAATCTGTACATTTAAGTTTCTTTAGGGAGGGATGCAAACTAAAAGCATTTGTCTCAGTGGTAATGCTAAAATATCAAGTGCTTAATACAGTGCTTGAGTGCTTAGTATAGTGTTCTACACACAGTAAGTGTTCAATAAATGTGATAGATTGATCTACCCTCCGGGATAACAACAACTGGAACACACCATGAATTCTTTGTCTCGGAGCCCTTGAATCACATTTTTCTCACACATCCCCTTGGTGTTTGAGTCTAGGCCCAAAATACCATCCCTAAACAAGATATTTTTCAGAAAGGAGTGGTGAATTACAGAATGGTATGATGAGGATAGCCTCGTTAAAGTCACATGCCTTTACCGTCTCAAAAATGTTTAGTGGTGTCTACTGTGGGCACAATGTAGAGACAATTTGTAAGATTTCCACTGAAAACAACAGGGAAACTTGCAAATACCTGTAAGGTCCATATTTCCTTGAATCGTTCAGTGGATGGCACTGTTTTTCCAGTTATCTACTGAAGGTGAAACTGCAGACATGTCATCAAGAAGGAGAAAGATCCTAGCTTAGAAATACTTCATAGTTGGGAAAACAAGAGTAAAATCTTTAGAACATCCCCACAAACTATAAACATAAAATATTTTATTTTATCTGCACTGCATTGTTCTAGTGAAGGGAGTTAAATGACAACCCATCATTTGTCTGATTAAGTCTCCTGAGAAAGACCTATTTGTTGCCTTAGAGAAATATGAAGACACTTTCTCTCTCCTTATATCATCCCAGATTACTCAGACTTTCCCCATCCCACTTTTGCTTTCAGGGAAGTTCATAAGGGTCCACAACAAACAGTATTATCAAATATCATAGACTCTTCCTCCCCACATAATTGAGTGAGTAATATTTATTCAGCACCTACTATGTGCAGAGCTTGAGAGAACACAGTAGAGTTAGTAGATGTGTTCCCAAGACTGAAAGCAAGCAAATATGTTGAGCCCATCTGAGGAATTCCTCTGGAAGAAGGCAGAAAGTGCTACCAAAGTGCTTTTCTGAAGAAAGTAGAGATCACTGCTATCAAAACCATTTCCAATGAGTGAAACATTGCTGTCTTAGGGCAGACAACAATCTTACCTGCATACTTAACTCAACAGTCCCTGTAGACTGTAAAGTCCTGTAGGCAGGGATTGGGTCTACTAACATTTAATGTATGTTACTTTCCCAAGTGTTTAGTACAATGCTCTGGACACAGTAAGCCCTCAATAAATGACACTGATCTATTGACTAAGTAAACATAAACATACACATATACACTTTCATGGGTGGACAAGGACATGTGAGAGCCCTAATGTCTACAAGCAGACCAGTGACATATATCAGGGTGACAAATTGCAAAATTTTGATGAAAATTATTCTTAGTTTGTGTTTTAGTTTAAAAAGGCCCTAAAAAAAGAAAGCCACTACAAAACTATAGGGAGGTTGTGGAAAGGTTAAATTAGGTCAACGATGACAGCCCCAGATAAATGACACTGGATTTTTGGCCTTCAATAAAGCTAGATTATATCTTCGCTGTAATTGACACTAGCATCAGCAGTGCCATGACATAATACAAAAAAGTAAAGGTGATAATGTCATGTAGACATGCACAATATACTCTATAAATTTGTCCTTTTATATTCAGACATGATGCTACTGATGATGAGAGCCTATCCATGCATGTGAATGTGTTTAAAAAGACCTGTCCATCACCAAAAATTTATTATTATTGAGAACAGTGAACAGACAAGCATCCTCTTTAGGCATGTAAATGCACTTGCCACTTGTAGCCCATTGCCACTTTTTCACCTGTCTCTGCTCAGTGTATGAGAAGCAGCATGGCTCAGTGGAAAGAGGCCGGGCTTGGGAGTCAGAGGCCATGGGTTCGAATCCCGGCTCTGCCACTTGTCAGCTGTGTGACTGTGGGCAAGTCGCTTCACTTCTCTGTGCCTCAGTTACCTCATCTGTAAAATGGGGATTAACTGTGAGCCTCACGTGGGACAACTGGATGACCTTGTATCTACCCCAGTGCTTAGAACAGTGCTCTGCACATAGTAAGCCCTTAACACATACCAACATTATTATTATTATTATGCACACACATATTGTGCAGGTACAGTCTTGTAATTTTTGTCACCCTAGACTGTAATTTCTTTGTGGGCAGGGAACAAGTCAACACACTCTGTTGTACTGAACTCTCCTCCTTGACCTCTCAGCTGCCTTTGACACTGTCGACCATCCCCTCCTCCTCCACACCTCATCTCACCTTGGCTTCACGGACTCCGTCCTCTCCTGGTTCTCCTCTTATCTCTCTGGCCGGTCATTCTCGGTCTCCTTTGCAGGCGCCTCCTCCCCCTCCCATCCTTCAACTGTTGGAGTTCCTCAAGGGTCAGTTCTTGGCCTTCTTCTGTTCTCCATTTACACTCACTCCCTTGGTGAACTCATTCGCTCTCACGGCTTTGACTACCATCTCTACGTAGATGACACACAGATCTACATCTCTGCCTCTGTCCTCTCCCCCTCCCTTCAGGCTCGCATATCCTCCTGCCTCCAGGATGTCTCCACCTGGATGTCTGCCCGCCACCTAAAACTCAACATGAGCAAGACTGAGCTCCTCATCTTCCCTCCCAAGCCCCGTCCTCTCCCAGACTTCCTCATCACTGTGGATGGTACGACCGTCCTTCCTGTCTCTCAGGCCCGCAACCTCGGTGTCATCTTTGACTCGTCTCTCTTGTTCACCCCACACATCCGATCTGTTACCAAGACCTGCCGGTCTCACCTTTACAATATCGCCAAGATCTGCCCTTTCCTCTCCACCCAAACGGCTACCTTACTGCTACAGGCTCTTGTTATATCACGGCTAGACTACTGCGTCAGCCTTCTCTCTGATCTCCCTTCCTCCTCTCTCACCCCACTCCAGTCTATTCTTCACTCCGCTGCCCAGCTCATCTTCCTGCAGAAACGTTCTGGGCATGTCACTCCCCTTCTTAAACACCTCCAGTGGTTGCCTATCAACCTCTGCTCCAAACAAAAACTCCTCACTCTAGGCTTCAAGGCTTTCCATCACCTTGCCCCTTCCTACCTCTCCTCCCTTCTCTTTCTATCGCCCACCCCGCACGCTCCGCTCCTCTGTCGCCCACCTCCTCACCGTCCCTCGGTCTCGCCTATCCCGCCGTCGACCCCTGGGCCACGTTCTCCCGCAGTCCTGGAATGCCCTCTCTCCTCACCTCAGACAATCTAATTCTCTTCCCCTCTTCAAATCCCTACTAAAAACTCACCTCCTCCAAGAGGCCTTCCCAGACTGAACTCCCCCCTTTTTCCTTCTGCTCCCTCTACCCCCGCTTCACCTCTCCGCAGCTAAACCCTCCTCTCTCCCCTTTCCCTCCCCTCCTCCCCCTCTCCCGTCCCACCCCCTCAGCACTGTACTCGTCCGCTCAACTGTATTTATTTACTTTATTTTGTTTAATGAGATGTACATCACCCTGATTCTATTTAGTTGCCATTGTTTTTATGAGATGTTCTTCCCCTTGACTCTATTTATTGCCATTGTTCTTGTCTGCCTGTCTCCCCCGATTAGACTGTAAGCCCGTCAAAGGGCAGGGACTGTCTCTATCTGTTGCCTACTTGTACATTCCAAGTGCTTAGTACAGTGCTCTGCACATAGTAAGTGCTCAATAAATACTATTGAATGAATGAACTCTCCCAGTGATCTGCACACACAGTATGTGTTAAATAATACCCCTGATTGACTGTGAGTACTAAGTGTGAGGTTTTTTCTTAATACTCTTCTTCTTTTGATATTTCTCTCAGGACTCACTGTGCCCCTTCAGGAAGGCTCTGCTCAGGACTTCTGCGTGCCTGATCCTCCTGTAGGTTAGGTAGGTGGGTGGTGATCTTGGTTCTGGCCTAGGGAGGGTCCAATAGTTCAAGCTTTGCCTACTGGATCCACAGGAATTATCTTGGGTAAGTCTAGAGCTATTGTAAAGGTCGTGATTGTCTAGGGGAGGCCTGAAATGCCCTCCCTTTTCATATCTAACAATTACTCTCCCCACTTTCAAAGCTTAACCAAGGGACATCTCTTCCAAGAGGCCTCCTTCCCTGACTGAGCTCTCATTTCCTCTTTTCCCACTTCCTTTTGCATCTTCCTGGCTTCCTCCCTTTATTCACTACCCACCACCTCCCCAACCCCATAATGTTTCTGTACATATCTGAAATGTATTTATAATATCTGTCTCCCCCTCCAGAATGTAAACTTATTTTGGGCAGGGAATTTTTCTGTTATATTGTTATGTTGTACTCTCCCAAGCACTTGTACAATGCCCTGCACACAGCACTCAATAAATTCATCTGATTGATTGATTCTGGATCCATCCAAGTCTGGTGTTATAATCTCCTCTCTTAAGATCCCTAAATAATAATAATTATGGTATCAACTCTGTTGTGTGGTGCTTACCCAAGCATTTAGTACAGTGTTCTGCACACAATAAGCTCTCAATAAATACCACTGACTGATTGGTTGAAAGGACTCACCTAGTGTCAGTGAATCCCAGGATTCTCAGAATGATGAAGATGTGAACACCTACCCAGACAGCAAATCTTTCTTAGCTGCCTTGAATCCCGTCACTCTCCTTTCTCAGCCATTCTGAGTCCTCCATATCTTGGTTCTACCAATTTCAACCTGGGATCTAGTTTGAGGCTATATGTGCCCAGTAAGTCTTCTTTCCCTTTTCTGACCCTCTAGCTAGTTATGTTGGGATGAGGTGTGCTGCAACCTCACCATTATTACTAATACAGACATATATGTGGTAGCTTTATTTAGAAGCACACGGTGTAGTGGAAAGAGCATGGGCCTGGGATTCAGAAGGTCGAGGATTCTAATCCCGGCTCCACCACTTGTCTGCTGTGTGACCTTGGACAAGTTACTTCAGTTCTCTGTGCCTCAGTACTTCTCTGGGCCTCAGTTACCTCATCCCCTCTAGACTGTGAGCCCATTTTGGGCATGGATTGACTCTCTTTATTGCTGTATTGTATTTCATTCTTTCAATCATATTTATTGAACACTTACTGTATACAGAGCACTCTACTTAGTGCTTGGAAAGTACCATTTGGCAACAGATAGAGACAATCCCTACCCAACAACGGACTCACAGAATTCATTCATTCATTCAATAGTATTTATTGAGCACTTACTATGTGCAGAGCATCATTCACTAGTATTTATTTAGCGCTTACCATGTGCAGAGCACTGTACGAAGCGCTTGGAATGTACAATTCGGCAACAGATAGAGACAATCCCTGCCCATTGATGGGCTTACAGTCTAATCACTGCACACAGCAAGTGCTCAATAAATATGACTGAGTGAATTAACAGTGAGACTCTGACCTCCATATGGGGCAAGGACTGTGTCTAACTGTGCTTGTTTCTGGCCCACCACCTAGTACAGTGCCTGGCCAGAATAAACGCTTAACAAATACCACAATTATTAATATATGCATGGGGTTTCATTAACTTTAGCTGAAAACCTGTTTTGATCTACCAACAGAATCCTCAGGCTTTCCCAAATGATTTCCCTGAATTCCCCTCCATTTTTCCTAGATCTGCCTTTCAGCACTTAGAAAGCACATTTTCTGTTAGCTAATTACATCTCTGTCTGCTTTGTGTGAAACCAATTTCCTTGGCTACAGACTCTGGTTTTATGAACTCTCCTGATGAATGTGGCCCCTGGCCTCCAGAAAACCATGCAATTGGCTGAGGAGCACTTCACTCTGACCAACTGATGAAGTAAAAATCACTCACTCTGCCAGCCATGACTGAAGCAATCTTTACAACCTATGCTCCTCCTGGGGAATGATACGTATTGGAAATGATTCAAAATCATAAGATCATCGGCTTTAAATCTGAAAGGGCCAATCAGCTTAATCCTATAGAATCAATGGAGACACCCCACGAACAAATATTTAATCATCTAAAATAACTTTCTCTATGAAGATAAGTTGGAAACTATTAATACAGCATATCTTCATGTAATTAGATCACATCAATTTGGATAATCTAATTTAATGTCAGTAAAAATTTCGCACTGCTCTATTTTAATGAAAAATTTGTTTTAAACTGATTTTTGGCTCATTCCACATGCTTACACTGAATTGGGCATTAACTTCCGAGCCAGTTCTTACCCAGAAGAGAGTCCACATACTGAGCTGTTCAAAGGAAAATAAAAGATGATTTACTTGCAGATAACCAAAGGCTAAGGAATGGCGAGCTTTACTAATGAATGAGCTCATATTCCTTGCCGATCTTTCTCAGCACCTCATTATGCCTTTGCCAGTGCATCTGAATAAAACCTACCGGCACATGGTTTCTCTTGGTGACCCTCCTCAGTGAGATACCCAGTTTTCAGCTACTTTCTACCAACTATTTGAGAACAGGAGGAAAATGAAAAAAGCCAGGTCCCATTTCCCGTTACAATGCAACCAGAAAAGCTGAGGTCTGAACTCAGGCGCCAAAGGAATGAAAACAAACCCAGGTGAACTCAATTTGCATGTAGCTCCTGCCATCTTAATAAGGCGAGAGCAGTTTTGAATCCCAGGCTGACTCAAAAGCTGCAAGATCAGTGCCCACCATATGGAGCCAGCCTGGAATCTGTCAAGTTCACTTAGCAAATTTTATCTTTGGGGAGTCAGTCAGGCAATCTAGTTCAGGGGGAAAGGGCAGGATGCTGTTGAAATATTGGGGGCTATTGAAGCTAACACTACTAGAGGATTGGCTATGGGGTACTGAGATCAGCTTGCAATATTCACGTGCTCAAGAAGGAAAAACTAACAATAATTAAGAGCTATTTAGTTGTAGAAATCATCTAGACATCTGAAACTTAGAAAGCAGCTACTGTCCTATCATTTCCTCAGAACTAGCCAGATCTAGGTGATGCCTTCTACCATCAAAAAGAAAAAAAAAGATGAATGTTTTCCTTGCTTTTAATCTAGAGGTGGTTTTTGTCTTCAGTACGTGATGCACATATCAAATCAAATCATTAATTAGTTCTGAAACCGATTTAGAACCTGGGGCTATCCAAGAGGAGAGGGAGATCTATTAAGTAGAGTGCCATTCTGTTTCCATCATTCATATGCAAGTCAGAACTGCTTCTCCGGACTCCAACTGAACATGGACCTGAATAGGGACCTGCAGATTTCTAAAGCACAGTTCTGATTGATGGGGATCGGCATAACATTGCTGAGTTTGGGGCAAAAGCCAGAATCTAAAATGTAATCTCATATCCCGATATTTTGCTGGCATTCAGCATAAAAGCAATATAGGTTCATGATCAGCAGAATTTAGTGATCTTACACTCAGCCTTACTCATCTTAAAGGGGCTCCCGTAATAGGAAGCAATCTATATGACCTCAACCTACTAGTGGTGTAAGGACCATGGATAGGGACTTCAGTGATGTATTTTTCCTACAACCTACAACTCCATGTGAAAAACGGAGATTTTGTTCAGAAGTGTTTCGTGGTTTTCTTTTTTTTTTTTTTTGTAGAGGGAAGGGAGAAGCAGGGTGACTCCCAAAATTCACTAAATGCCCAGCTACTAAATCAGTCCTGAAATTTTCAATGATTTATAGGTCAGATTTGGATCCCTCACTCATCAATGGCATATGGAGATAGTGTAACCATCTGCTCCTGAGAGCCATCGAGAGAGAATCTTACCTCATGGTCATACAGTGTCCCCATAAGCCTTGCCAGCACCATTCCTGCCTTTGGCCACAGTCCAGAAAAAATAGTGAAGATGAAACTCATCACTAGTGAAACCCATCACCACTACTGGAAAGACGACTCAAGTACCTGCCCTACCAACTGTTCTTCATAGATAAACAGCCCAAGAAATTATCCATCCAGCTGCTAAAGAAGTAGCATCTTTTGGCAGCACCCTGGATGTCTGAGCAGGTTTATCTAGGAGCGCTGTTCATGCTACAAGGAAAATGGTTAGGATCAGACCACTTCAGAACACAGGGGGTGAAGTACATTTTGTATGTGTTTCCACATGAGCACGACATCCCATGTGGCCTTCTTTCACTGCCCAGTAGTCCCACCCTGATGCCTGACATTTTGCAATTTTGTCCAATCACTTGCCCAGACTTGGAAATGTCTTAAAAATGCTGGGTTTACTGAAACCAGGAACAGAGGACCACAATTATGCGATTGGGATACTAAATTAATAGAAAATACTCCAATATGAAAAAGACTCTAAAGAGCTGCTATAACCACAAACTGGAAAGGTATTTTCAGTGCATAGAGAAACTGGCTACACTTTGGTACCTTAGGTCCCATATACCTTTATGGATGGTGAGCCTCAGTAGTGCAATCCTTGCATATAAAGGCTAACTATATGAACCCAGGGGGTAAACATCACTCCCAACAAACCATTCCTGTTTGGGTAAAACTCTGAGTGGTCCAGAATTTCTGGTGTTGGTTCTATTTGGCCCAATCTAAGCCCAATTTGGCTGAGGATCCATTTTCCTTTTGATCTAGTTCTGACTGGCCTCACCCAGACTTCTGGTGAGGAGATGGAGGTGTCATAAGGAGGTGGAAAAGTGAAAAGGAATTTATAAATGCTTCATATATCCAGGTTCTCCCTCCTCAATTAGTAAATTGTATTTATTGAGGACTTACTGTATGCAGAACACTGTACTAACTGCTTGCTTACTACTAGAATATATCCACTCAGGAGGCATAGAAATTAAGGCATTTTATACTGAGCATCTTATGTGATATGTGCTAGGGGAGATCAAGTTTATGAGACTGGCTGCAGTACCTATCCCACATGAAGTTCACAAACTGTCTAATCCTCATTTTACTGATGAGAAAACTTTAGCCCAGAGAAATTAAGAGATTTGCCCCAAATCACAGAGTAGCCCAGTGGCAGAGTTAGTACTAAAACCTTTTGATTTCTAGTCCTGTGCTCTTTCCAGGTGAGTTGCCACAGTCACATCTCTATCTGTTCCCGAAATGTACATTCCAAGTGCTTAGTACAGTGCTCTGCACACAGTAAGTGCTCAATAAATAAGACTGAATGAATGAATGAATGTTACATGGCAGCCCTATAGCTACCTAATTTGCAGTAATAATAATTAATAATCATTATGGTATTCGTCAAACACTTATTTTGTGACAGGCACTCTACTAAGCACTGGGGTGGATACAAGTAATGTGGGTTGGACATAGTCCCTCTCCCTTGTGGGGCCGATAGTCCCAATCCCCATTTTACAGATGAGGTAACTGAGGCTCAGAGAAGTGAAGTGACTTTCCCAAGGTCACAGAGCAGACAAGTGGAGGGGCCAGGATTAGAACCCATGACCCTCTGACTCCCAGGACCGTGCTCTATCCACTACACCATGCTGCTTCTCCAATGTGGGGCCTGCAACAGTGGCAAGTCCCACCTGTGGAGGACCCCAGAAGGCTAGGCATGAGAAAAAGTGTAGATCCCCGCAGCTTCAATCCATTCTGAGCCTGGCGTGCCATTCTGCTGTTGAGTCTTGGAGTCTTTACTGGTCACTAAGATATAGGCTGAATTGCCAGTCATCCCTCAGTTCAATAAATCCTACCTCTGAAACCACTCTCTAAACATCCTCTAGTCCAGCCCCCTGCCTCTTGATGAATATTCATTTGTGCTTCCTTTCTGCTTATCAGTATTCTTCAGAACAAAGATCAGCCATCTCGTCTCTTCATTATGTAGCACATGCTTACAAAGAAGTTCAAAGATATCTCTCAGTAGTATGGTGCAGTGAAACTGTGATCCCTTAATATTCCAGTTTGGCTTTTTCAAGGACCTTCCCTCTGTCTTTTCCAACCTGCTCTTGCAAGCTCTTCTGGCAATCTCAGCTTCAGAGAGCCTCTTCCAAGTGGTAAATTCTAAAAGAATGCTGGATTTCCTCATTATTCAGGGGTTCTGAGAAGAATCAGCCAAAGAGTTTAACAATAGGCACTTTACCAATAGGAAGAAAGCATGACCTCGATGGAGGCTCTCAATAAACAGGAGGCAGGAAAAAGAGAGATAGGAGGACATATTCAGGCCTTCATCAACTAACACAGAGGCCAAAAAAAGGAAAAAAAAACCCTTAGAAATTCACTACATTATTATGTAACCTATTTTTCTAAGAATAAAGCAAAATATTGCAAATGCTAAACATTTCAGTTGCAGCTACAATATTATGGATAGATCATTCCATTTCACATTAATTTATGCTCATAATTAAAGCATTAGTGTTATGATAAATGTCACAAGTCTTAAGAATTTCTATAACAATTCAAATATGCTGTAAGCAGCACATATAATTTGAGTTCTAAACTGAGGAGTTTCTTGCTACCCTAAAACAGCTCAGATGTCTAACTTTTTCCTATCTCTCTTTAGCAAGCGGCTGGTGTTAGTTTCAGATTGCTGTTGCCATATACAGTGATTATGCTGGAGTGTAAAGTAGGAAGACTATAAATAGCCATATGTGACAGTACTGAGGATCGTCTTTCGAAAGTCGAAAAGTTGATCCCTTTAACAGATTTTCCTCCACAGAGCCATGAAGTTCTGCAGAACCTTCGAAAGGCATTAGTAATATTTTATCCTAACTTCAATAGATAAGAAGGCGGTAAAACGATGAAAAAGAGTCTTTGATCCAGGTGCTCTGCTGCCCTTTTCTGCATGTAGAAAAAGGAAGAGAAATCACAAGCAGATGTTGCAGAGTCTCCAATGGTTATGTCATGACAAGTGTTATGAAGTGTGTGTTGGAAAACCGTGACCAGACATAATCAGAATAGTGCCAGAGACGGGGACACAGTGAGGCGAGTGATGTTTCTACAGATGCCCCATTCATAATCTTCAGAGGGCCACACAGAGAACTGCCCACATCTGTTTGGTTTATGCTGTCTGAGGCAAACTTGATGTTCTGACCGTGGAACCTGAACTGCCACTGAACAACGGTTATCTCGCATGCTGGAATCCTCCAGTGTCAGCAGCGCCAGCCAACAGTTAAGCTTTTGATCCTTTATTTCCTTACTTTCAGCTCACGGACCATAATCCCACAAGCAGCTTCTGTAGAGTGAAAATTGTCCATGACCTACGAAGCAGCATAGGGAGGATTACTGAAGATTTTTAACTTTTAATTTTTGATATGCAGAAATTTACTGACTCCAAGGAATGGGACTGAATTCCACTGTTTTTGAGTCAGTTAATGAATTAGATAAGGAAATGTCACTGTCCAGATGATCTCCAGACATTCTCCTGCTTCGCTATGAGGGACAGACCTGATTTATGGGGGTTTTCTGTTGCTGTTGTTGTTGATGGTGGTTTGTTTTGCTTTCGTTTTTGAAAATCCAAAGTGGAAATGAGCCAGCCCTTGGTGAGATACAGGGAAAAAGCAAATTGTAACTCACTCCAAATCCCCACACCAATTCACTTCTCTTGAGACACACTTCAGCCTAAACCCTCTCGACTTTCAGGTGCACTTTAAGTCATCTCTGTCTGTCTTGTGCATAAATATTTGATTGTCCTTCTGGGTCCAATCCTACAGGATATCATGAATATAAGCATCCAGATTCCTTACTCTGCTTTCGGCTTATGAAGTCTCATGTTTTTATACTGCTTTTCTTATAAACATTAGGTCCATTACAAACTAACAGGAAATAGTCTTAAACAGCAGTGCAGTTTCATCACAAAGCATGGCACAGCTCTTAACTAAGACCCAAAAGATTCAATTTGCATATTACTTCGCTGGACACTACCAAACCAATCACTTTTACTGCTGGCCTTCCTCACTCTTCCCTTCCCAAAGCCCTCATTTTACCTTGGGCCCTGATTTCACCTTCTCTTTCCCCCGCCCCACCCACATCCCCGACTCCTATGCCTCCCCACACTTGCATTACTTTTTTCCATGAATATTTCCCATAAATCATGTCAGGTAGGACTCAAAAGGCAACTAATGGAGTTGTCCCTGGGATACCTAACCCCATGCCGAGCCAGATCAAAAATAGTGGTGGCCCTGGGCTTCAGGGGATGTCCAGGGTTAGCTTAACATTCTCCCAAGTTCCACACCAGGGAACCTTGGGGAGTCTGCGGCACAAATGTGAATTCTCCTTCATGCAGCTCTGAACACTGCCTTCTCTGCAGGCTACTTCTGGGGACAGGCAAGCTCCCATTATTACTGTCATGAGGCCCGGGCTCTTCCATTTATAAAAAGAGCATGCCACAATCACACATGATTTTAGTGTTGGGTTCCACACTGCTCACAAAAATGAAAACCCCAGCAGTTTAAAATGTACTTCTGTTGAAATGTTAACACTCTGATGGAAAAATGTATTATTGCAGGCTGTCATTTCAATAGATCTTGAAGGAGAGTGAAAAATAACCTTAGGGGTGAGAGCTAGGACTGTGTTTTTATCTCTTAAACCACTTGATGCATTGTCAACAAGCTAATCTTAATACATTTTGGAGCTGAATTTATGATTTTAATTATAATCTAAAGTCAGGCTTTATTTTTTGATAAAATGCCAAAATGCATATTCTCAAAATGGGAAATGTTGGCTCTACTAAAAAGAAAATGCTCATTTTCACTTTCCTTAGTGATGGGATCTGTCATATATTCTTTGCTGACTATTCTTATTCTAAGGACTTTCTGACACAGCTTGTTATCTATCTGCTGGTTCAATAGGGTTGGGAGGCAGTGTGGCCTAGTAGAAAGAGCATAGGCCTGGGAGTCAGAGGACCTGGGTTCTAATCCCAGATCCCTAACTTGTCTGCTGGTGACTCTGAACAAGTCATTTAACTTCTCTGTGCTTCAATTACCTCATCCATAAAATGGGGATTAAGACTGTGAGCCCCATGTGGGAAATGGGCTGTGTCCAACCTGATTAGCTTGTATGCACCCAGCACTTAGTACAGCGCCTGGCACATAGTAAAGTGCTAAAAAAAAAACATTGAAAAAACAAAAAACAAAAACAGAGCTTTGTGAGGCACTCATTCATAAGGCTGGTCTAAGATGAGTTTCCAGGGAGAAGTTAAAAGGGAACAAGTAATATGCTTTTTCCCCCCTTCTGACCTCTCTTGGATAGAACTGATGTGGAGCCGTTTGAAAATTTGTCCTGCAGTTACTCCACGAGTACAAATTAACATCCCACTGTATGAGGTTCAATGCAAATACTTAAGTATGAAGAAACCCTTTTCACTTTTTCCCGATTTAAACTCTAAGGAATTCCAGAGAACTCAAGCAGGGTAGCAGTTATGGAGTGACATGTTCCAAGACAATAATAATGATAATACTAATAATTGTGCTATCTGTTATCTCAGGGACAAAAGTAATTGATCACTGGATGAGTCCATTTGTTTGTTTCCATCCTACTGAGGTCTTAATGAACATAGCATGCTCCTGCTATGCATGTAAGGAAAGCATATTTTGACTGGAAAGGAGCCACTGTCACAGAGCTTCTTCTGGAGAAAAGTCCCTGAAGCAAAAGCATTTATGGAAAGAACAAAACTCTAACCCCATCAGAGAAAAAAAGCATATGCAGTTGGGAGAACAACACCTAAAAGGAATGTGCAAATGTTCTTCCAAATCAGTCAAGGGATCAATGTAGAGAAAAGACCCCTAACACCAGATAAAATGCTGCTTTTCTGTGGGGGAGGAGGCAAACAGTAGGCTGAAGGATGGACAAAGAAGCACAGATAGGGTGTCCACCTTTCATCTTTGTATATTGCTCATTGTGGGCAGGGAATATGTCTATATATTGTACCCTCTCAGGGGCTTAGTCCAGAGCTCTGTACACAGTATGCACTCAATAAATATGATTGATTGATTGAGCAATTGATAGGGACATGATTGTCTCTATTGGTGAACTGAACTTTCCAAAAGCTTAGTAGAGTGCTCTGCACAAAGTGCATGATCAATATATGCAACTGAATGAATGAATGCATGAATGAATGAATGAACGAACCCTGGTTAGTTTTGACAGAAACTGCTCTTTGCTCTCCTGCATGTCTCAGGGCAAAAGGCCTAGCTTTTAGGACCAGACTGGTTTGGAATTGGAAAAAGCCCTGTGATCCAGAACCTCTAAGGGCAAATTGATCAATCTATCACTCAATTGATGGCATTTATTAAGCACTTACTGTGTGCAGATTGCTGTACTTAGCACTTGGGAGAGTAGAGTTGGAAGATATGATCACTACTCTGATGAAGTCCCTTAAAGTCGAAGGTCAGGAGTTTCTGCTTCATGCGTAGATGAATGGGTGACCATTAGAAGTGATTGAGCAATGAAGAGATGAGTAGAGAATAAAGATGAAAAAAGCAGCAGAGTGAAGTACTGACTGGAGAGGAGAGAAGCTGGAGGCAGAGAGACCAGTGAGGAGAGTAGTTGAGCCAGGAAATGTCTAATCCCTAGGTTAAGGTGGTTGTAGTTGAAAAAAGTGGGAAACACTGTGGCCTAATGGGAAGAGCACAGGTCTGGACAGTAGAGGACCTGTGCTGTATTCGTGGCTCTGTCAGTTACCTGCTGGGTCACCTTGGGCAAGTCCCTTCGCTTCTCTCGGCCCAAGTTTCCTCATCTGTAAAATGCGGATTCAATACCTGTTCTCCCTCCACTTAGACTGGAGCTCCATGTGGGAAAGGGAGTGTAACTGATCTGATTATCTTCTCTCTATCCAGTGCTGGGTCCATAGTAAGAATTTAACAAATATCATTATTCAGCACCTGTTCTGGAGGAATAACCAATAGCATTTAGTAATAGATCAAATGTGAAAATCGGAAGAGAAGCTTGTTGTGGACAGGCAATGTGTCAGTTTATTGTTATAATTTACTCTCCCAGTTGCTTTGCACACAGTAAGCACTCAATAAATATGATTGATTGAATGAATGACTAAGGACATCAAAACAAGGAAGATAATGGTGATGTCGACTATGTTGGGAAATTTACAAGGAGAAAGCATATACTGGGAAGATTAGATGTCAATTTTGAACACTTTGAGCTTAGGGTGCTGGCCAGACATCGTTTGGAGATGTCTTGCAAGTAAAAGGAAATGGAACATTGCAGACAAGGAGAGAGGTCTGGGCTAGCAAGGTAGATTTGAGAGTCATTCACATAGAGGTTAAAGCCATGGGAGGAAATGAGCTTCCCGAGGGAAAGCAAGAAGAGTAGAGAATCCCAAACTGAGCCTTGAGAGACATTCAAATTATAGGGTGAGAGGCAGTGGAGGAGTGAATAAAAGAGACTGAGAAAAAGTAGTCAGATAGGAGGATAAATGGGACGAGAACTGTATCAGGGAAGTCAAAATTAAATAGCATTTCCAAGGGAAGGGCGTGGTCTACTGAGTCAAATGTGATTGAGAATCAACTAATCAATAAATCAATTGCTGAGAAGCCAAGGAAGATTAGGATGATATAAAGACCATTACACAGAGCACAAAAAAGGTCACTGATAATAATAATAATAATGCTGGTATTTGTTAAGCGCTTACTATGTTCAGAGCACCGTTCTAAGCGCTGGGGTAGATACAGGGTAATCAGGTTGTCCCACATGAGGCTCACAGTTAATCCCCATTTTACAGATGAGGTAACTGAGGCACAGAGAAGTTAAGTGACTTGCCCACAGTCACACAGCTGACAAGAGGCAGAGCCGGGCGTCGAACCCATGACCTCTGACTCTGAAGCCCAGGCTCTTTCCACTGAGCCACGCTGACGACTTTGGAGGGTGCAATCCCAGTAAAGTGGAAGGGACAGGTGATGAATGGACCATATTTTAGGGGACCAAAGAAGAGAGGAAGTAGATTGTAGACTGTATATCCCTTTTGGGCAGGGATCAGGTCTATCAACTCTATCACAATGTACTTTCCCAAGGGCTTAGTACAGTCTTCTGTGCACAGTTAATATTTAATAAATTCAATTGATTAATTGGGGCAAGGAGTGCATAGAACCCATTCCAGGAGCAGAGATAAAAATGGAACCAGGGCAAAGGGACCCCCACCCACTGCTGGAGGGTGCAGGGGATCAAAATAAGGATTTTTTTGGTGGGGGTAGGGAGACAATTAGTGGGATGGGATCTTTAGAGTGTGATGGTGGTTAGGGTGGGAAGACCAAGTGTTCATAGCTGTTGAAAGATGATGGAGTCAGAGACTCTGGTAGAGGGGGACAATTTTGGAAGAAGATGGGAGGGCTCTTGAAGAGACAGCTGAGAATATGTATGTAAGGACAGGAGTAAGTTAGGGAGATGAGAGGAACTTTGGGGAGCTGTGCCTAGTTTGCAACTTCAACTGGAACAAGAGAGGAGAGAAGGATGCTCATAGTAACTTTATGATATCTATCCTAAAATTTAGGGATGCCCATAATGTTTCTCTTAGGAATCTCTAAATTCCCCTCTAACATTCCATTATTTATTGTCAAGAGAAGCAGTATGGCATAATGGATAGAGCACGGGCCTGGGAGTCATAGGTTCTAATCCCAGCTCCACCATCTTTGGGCAAGTGCATCAGTTACCTCATCTGAAAAATGGGAATCAAGACTGTGAGGGACAGGGACTGTGAACAGCTTGATTTGCTCGTATCCACTCCAGCATTTAGTACAAGGCCTGGCACATTGTAAATGCTTAAAAAATACCATAATTATTACTATTATCTATTAAGTTATCCAAACCTCACCTAAATCTGCTAATACTGTTGGCTTGTACAACTTCCTGTGGTGAAATAAAGGACAGAATGCAGAGACCTGTTCCAGTGCTAGCTTCCAGTATTCAAATGTTACAGACCACAGAGGGACCCTACATTCAGGTCTACCCTCAGAATGAGGATATATCTCATATCAGTGATGGACTGTGACTTTTTAAAGTGTTTTCTCTAGGATCTAGTAAAGAAGGAAGGCTACGTTATGACAAAGGGGGGTTTTCTTCATCTCCATTTTCCACTGCAGTGTAGGAGATCTGCTTCTCAATAAGCCAAGCACAGAGCCTGAATTTCTCTTCTACAGTCCCTAGATTCCTGTTGGAATCTTCATGGAATTTGTTCTCCTCTGATTCCTAAATGCCCACTGCAAATGTCTGAACATTTCTGCGGATAGACAAGTGTCCTGGGATTCCAGACTCTTCAAGGAGCATCCTATCAATGAATCAATCAAATTTATTGATCACTTACTGCATGCAGAGCACCATATTAAGCACTTTGGAGAGTACAGTATAACAGTACTGGTAGGCACATTCCCTGCCCATGATGAGCTTACAGTCTAGAGGGGGAGACAGAAATTAATATAACCTTCACTTTGGGGATGGGTCTGGGCTTCTGTGTAATAGGGAACTATGACATTTGGTTCAGAACCAGTTCATTCATTGGATACTGATTGGCTGCTTTTTAAAAAATTACACTCTTTTCTGACAGCTGGATGACCACCATGAATCTCACTGAAAATACATACTTGCACGCTGCTAGACTACAACAGAATGCCAATGAAGGGAGAGGCCTGGAGTTTCTTTGAAAGCCTGGAGACTATACATGACCCCATAAGACATGTTGAAGGAGAATGGAACAGTTTTGGTTAATAATATGCAGAGAGCACTATTTGGACCAAGTTCTGTGTTTTTAAAATGCAGTGATCTAGATCTCACTCTCAGGGGATATGGCAAGGAAGAACTGAGAGTATCAAAGGTTTTAGCCAATGCTTGGTGAAGACAAAGAATGACAGTTGAATCTGGGGTATGGCTCAATGACAGGACAAAGGGTGTATTTCTTAATTGGAGATTTTCATTTGCAATATAATGGTTATTCAACTCTGGAATGCTGTGACTCATATCTCAGTAACAAAGTCATTGTGTCTGCCTGTGGGAAATTATTGTCCAGCATAAACTAGAAATGACCGAAGACTGCTTCTGATCAGTGTATCTTGTATCAGCCCCAGTGTTGAATACCATTCTTGGCTCATGAAATATTATTAATATTATTGTTCTGCTACTGTTACTATTATTAGGGGCAGGGACAAAGAGCATTGGGATGCCATTCTAGTTAGTTCTTTTTAGGGAAGACAAAAGATTAGAAACATTTGGATCAGTGCAGTACCTGAAGTCTATTTTGAGTCCAATGTGGAATTGGGACTGTGTCCGATCTGATTATTTTGTGTCTATCCCAGCATTTAGTACAATGCTTGGCACAAAGCGAGCACTTAAACAAACATCACCATCATCATCCATTCCCTGGTGGTTTCAGGCACTGGCTGCTGGTTGACCCGATTCCAATGAAAGTAAACTATCCTTTGGGCTCTACAGAAGAGCCTGGAAAGAGACCTATTTCAGTGTATCAGATCCAATAGGGAAGCAGTGTGGCCTAGTGGAAAAAGCACAGAGCTGGGAGACAGAGGATCTGGGTTCTAATCCCAGCTCCTCCATTTGTGTGCAGTGTTCCCTTGGAAAGTCACTTAACTTCTCTGTGCCTCATCTGTAAAATGGGGATTAAGACTGTGAGCCCCATGAGGGGCATGGTCGGTGTCCAATTTATCTTGTATTTACTCCAGCACTTATTTCAGTACTTGGCACATATAGTAAATCCATCAAAACAAATACCAAATAACAAATACCATTAAAAAATCCAGTAATAGTAGTAGTATCAATATCTATTAAATGCCCACTTGGCGCAGTGCACTGTAGTAGATGCTGTGGAAAGTGCAGAATAACTGATACATTCCCTGCCTACAGGGATCTTACATTTTGAGCCATCTCCTGAAGATAGACACTCAGGAGTAAAAATCATAGGTATTTATTGAATGTTTACAGCATGCAGAATACGTAAGAGAGGAGCAGAGTCCACTATATGTCATTATCAGGGAAGGATTTGAAGAGCATGTAAGAAGAGCTCCACTTGAAAAGCAGCCTTGCACAGTGGAAAGAGCACGAGCTTAGGAGTCAGAAGATGTGGGTTCTAATCCCAGCTCTGCCACTTGTCTGCTGTGTGACTTTAGCAAGTCACTTAACTTCTCTGGGCCTCAGTTACCTCATCTGTAAAATGGGGATTGACTGTGAGCTCCATGTGGGACAACCTGATTACCTTGTATCTACCCCAGCACTTAGAACAGTGCCTGGCACATAGTAAGCACTTAACATACCATTTTTATTATTATTATTATAATCCTTCACACCATTCTCTTGTGAATTTTTTTCCAGTCCAATAAACATCACAAATGTAATGAAATATTTTCAATGTAAAGACATTACAATTCTTTTTTAATGCTGTTTAAAATATTTTGATAACACAAAAATTGTGAAAGGCATCTTCCAATCCACCCTATACATCTGATTCAGACTGCTATTTAAAACTGGAATAATTTAGAAGTTCAGTAGGATGCTTGTCTCAGGTTAAATTCAGAGTTGTGTAAGCAAAAATTGATGTTTTCATTAAAGTAGTGAGTTTTATTTATGGGAGATAAAGTTTGGCACTTAGTTAAATGTAAACTAACCCAACTCTTGGTTTCACATTAGCACATGGTATTTGCTGAGGAGCAGCAATGTGACACCTACACAATAAGAGCCTAGACATCCTATACCTAGACATGCAGAGAAAGAGAGGAAGGAACATGGAACTGAGAGTCAAGAGATCTGGTTTCTATTCCCAGGTCTACCACTGACCTCCTGTGTGATCTTGGACAAGTCACTTAATCTCTTTGAGCCTCAGTTTCCTTATTTGTAAAATTGGGATAAGATAGAGAGAAAATTGCCCTTTTCCCCTTTTAGACTGTGAAGCCTCTGTGGAACAGGGACAGTGTTCAAATTAATTAGATGTATTTACCACAGAACTTACTATTGTGCTTTGGCATAGAGGAGATGTTTAATAAATACTATTATCATTATTATTGCTATTTTTCTTGTTACTTCTCACTAAGTAGGGAAACATCATAAAACAATTTCCAAAGGCAAAATGGAATGAATCTAGCCTAGAGATTATATATATTTTTTTAAGTACAGAAGCCCAGAAGCACTATTTAGCTTCCTCTTTCTCCAAAGAGTAAAATGATAAAGAAGAGTGGGTGTCCTTGGGTGCAGGGGTACTGTTTTATGTAGAGAAAAAAAAAACACCTGCAGAGAGGATGAATTCTGTAAAATCAACTGTTGTGTATTTCTGAATTGTATTCTCCCAATCTCTTAGTACAGTGCTCAGTACACAGTAAGCACTCAATAAATACGACTGACTAATTGATTTACAACTGATAAGGCAAGGAAACCAGCCTGTCTTTGGGCAGGGAATGTCTCTGTCTGTTGCCAAATTGTACATTCCAAACACTTTGTACAGTGCTCTGCACATAGTAAGCGCTCAATAAATACTACTGAATGAATGAATGAATGAACCAGCTTGGATCAATTCCTTAGAAACAGTTATGACTTGACTTTCTGATGGCCAATTTATCTTTGGATCTTGTGGGTGTGGCTCTGATTTCAACAGGACTCTACGGTGTTACTTGCTTTATTTAATAATTCATTAGGAAAAAAAGGGGAAACCAAAAATTTTCTTCCCACCTCCAACTGAGACTCTGATGTAAGGAGAGCCATCCCAATAAATTGTAAGTAGCATTAAAGTATGAAATACACTCTCTGGACTTGCAGGTGGTAAGAAATCTTGAGGCACACATTCCATGATTAGGCTCTGCTTTTTTTTATAAATTTTTTTATCAAAGGAAGTAGACATTCTATAGAACACCATAGCCTTCTTGAAGCCCTACTACAAAACAGGCTTGGGTTTTACTCTGTTTCCTTTTCTTCCTCCCTCTTCTCATCCTCCTCCCTCTTCTTCTCCATCTTTTCATACGTCTTCTCCTCCACCTACTTTGTTCTTCTTCTTTTCTTAATAGTATTAGTAATATTAGAAGCATTTTCACGGATCCACTGAATTCAGTGCACTATACTAATTACTTAGGAACATAGCAAACAAGTGCCCCTGAAGAATTTTCATTGTGATGGGGTGGGCACACATGAAGGTATATACAGAGCAATCAAAGGACATAACTGAACCTACGGTTAAATATTGTGCATGCAAAAATGCTCAGGATGGGTACAGGTAAGAGCAAAAGTACTGGAGATTGCTGGTAGGTCTGTATGATTTAGGGTGCTGAAAATTAATTAGGGAAGGCTGGATGGAGAAGGTAGATTTGGGGAGAGCACTGAGAGTGAAGAGAGTTATGGTTGGTCGGATTCAAGAAGGGAGGGGGTTCTGGTCCTGGAGATGGTGAAAGACTTGAGACTGAGTTGCATTCCTCCTCCTTCCCCTCTTCCTCGTCATCCTGCTTATCTTCCTCCTCCTTCTACTACTTCTTATCCTCCTCCTCCTCCTTCTCATACTACTCCATCTTCTACCCTGGCTGCTCCTCCTCCTCTTTCTCTTCCTTCCCCTCCTGTTCTGACTTTACCTCTATTTTCCCCACCTCCATCTCCTTCTCCTCCTACCCAACTCCTCCTTTGAATATCCCTTATTTCTTTTACCTCTCTTTCCTCTTCCTTCTCCTCTTTCTCTCCTTGACATCCTTTTCTTCCTCCTCTATCTTATTTTCTTCCTCCTTCTCCTCCTTTACCTCATAGTCCAGTGAAAGACTCTTCATCAGAGCAGCAAGTAAGCCAATCTTCACCACTACAATCAACAGATAGGTTGCTCTGCATGATAAATGTCCCAAGTTCCAGTAACTGTGTATTTTTTATCCCAATTGTTTTAAATTCAGTGAACAGAATGAACACTCTTTATGGTGAACAGTCACATCAAAGGATTTGTTTAGTGGGATGTTGTGTGCATTTATTTATTTATTTATGCATGTATTGATTTGCTTTCCTTTTTAAGATACTACAAATAATGCTGGGGGATAAAACCATTTATGGACTTTTTACTGTAGGTGGGAGGGAGAGGAATGTGGGATAAGAATAATAATGGTTCTGATGGTAATATTTTCCTTAACCCTACTGTACCTCACTGGCTGGCTGAGCTGGTAAATGAGAAAAACTACTTAGGATCCCTGAGCCTGTTGAAGAACAGTGCTGAGCATGGGCAGCTAGCAAGTCCTGAAAACAACATAAACTACTAACCATCATGTACTGCTTACTCTCTGCACCACCCTAGCAATGCAATGCATAGGAGGGGAACAGTGCAGTGCAGGGAAAGGTAACAATTTGGTGCAGGGAAAGGGGACAATGCAATGCAGAGGAAGGGAACAATTCAGAGCCAAGAAAGGGAAAAATGAAGTGCAGGGGAAGGGAACAATGCAATACGGTAGAAGGTACAATACAGTGGAAGGGACAATGCAGTGCAGAGGGAGGGAACAGTATGATGGAGGTGAAGGGACAATATAATAGGGGAAGCAGACTATACAGTAAAGGGGAAGGGGACGAAGCAGTGCAGGAGAAGGAAACAATACAATGTAGGGAAAGGGAACATACTGCAAAGGAGACAGGCATAATGCATGTCACACACCCTGTTTTCTCTACAACTGTTCCTATATACACAAATCAGCTCAATAACTGGGACTTAGAACACATTTTGCACCCAAATATTTGGGTGCTGGGGCTTTTCATTTTTACCAAAAATATCCAGTTAGGTTCAAGCCTCAGTGCATGTTTGGACCTATAATACTCAGATGGTTTGCAATTGAACATCCAGGCCACAAATGGTCTCACTGAAACTGCATTTCAAATTCTGGTCAGGATTTCTCCCCGCTTGAAGTAGTAGTAATAGTATTTATTAAATGCTCATTGCATGCAGAATATTGAACTAGGCACTGGGAAAGAATATACAGGTGAGTCTTAGACATGCTCCTGTCCCTCAGGGGACTCAATATCTACGAATGAAGTGGGGAAAATGAAACTGGCAACAAACACATAAGGAAAGATAAAACAATAAGAACACAAAAATAACATAAAAGACGAGGACAGAAATAAATAGAAAAATAAAACAAAAGAGTCCAGCAACTCATTTCAGGCCTCCCTCTAGTTCAAGAGAAATCATTTTTCAGGGCCTTTCAGAGAGTTTCAGGACTTTTCCACCATTCTCTGCCATCCTGGATGTTGTTCATGGCATTCAGCTCTCCTCTTGCTGGACATTACTTCCATCATACTTAAAAATAACTTCAGGCTCCATTCTTGCAACAGGGAGAACTTTCAATAAAGAATGTCTCCAGGTTCATGGAGGTTTGGGTTGAAATCAGACTCAGTATAGATGCTGAGAATGAGCAAAAGCTGGAGCCTTCCTCCCGAGTGACCAATCAATCAGTAGTATTTGCTGAGAGCGTAGAGTGTGCAAAGCAGTGCATTAAGTGATATTGAAAATAGCCTTAATCCCTGCCCTCAAGGAGTTTACCATCTTGTGGGGAAGACAGACACTAAAAGGATTTACAGACAAGAAAAAAGGGATTTGTATATGAGTTACACCTTTAAGTATCAGGGTATGATAGGGAAGATGTTGGCTTACAAATGAATACATCTGAATGGTTGATTTTAGTGTTTCTTAGACACTTACTAGGGGCTAAACACTGCGATAAATCAAACAGTCAGAACTGACACAATCCCTGTTCCACTTTGTTTTATTCTTCTCAGTGGACTGGCTTGCTGAATTCTCCATATGTGAGGCCAGGGATATTTCCTGATCATGTTTCCCACCTTCCCAGTCTAGCCTTAACTTCAGCCACTTCAGTACTTAATACACTTGCATTTAGCTCCTTCTTGTAGGCTGTAATCTCCTCCTGAGGCTATAAACTCCTTGAGGACAGCGAACATGTCTAGTAACACTTTTGTACTGTGCATTACCAAGCACTTAATGCATTACCAAGCACTTAATACAGTGTTCTGCACGCAGTACACTCTCAATAAACTCCAATGGTTGACTGATTCAGTGAAGACCTTTATTGATTTACGACTCCCAGATCTACTTTAATAGCTCTGATCCCTCAACCCCCTATATATAATACTCACCTCTTTTTTCTTTTATGGTGGAAATCCCTACATGCTTTTGAGATAAGGAACTCAACTTAATGACCACTCACAGTTCAAAACCCATTACTACAGTTTAAAATGCTATAGAAAGTTATCAAGTAAATTTGACACCCATGGTGTAGGGTTTCTCTGTTTGGGTTTATTTAAGGAAACATTAACTGTGGGACTGAATGAGGCCATGAAGCGTATATGGTAGGAGAAATGGTCACTGACTGCTTTGCTTTATAAAAAATTTTTAATAGTATACGTGAAGTGCTCGCTATGTGCCAAGCACTGTACTAAGCAGTAGGGTAAATATAAAATAATCAGGTTGGACACAGTCCCTGTCCTACTTAGGGTTCACAGTCTTAATCCCAATTTTACAGATGAGGTTACTGCGGCATAGAGAAGTTAAGCAATTCACCCAATGTCACACAGCAGACAAGTGGTGGGGCTGGGAATAGAACCCAGGTCCTCCGACTCCCAAACCCAAGCTCTTTCCACTAGGCCCCTCTGCTTGTCTGTGAATATTTTGTTTCTAATTTGTGCACTGTGTATTCGTTCTTGTCCTTTATGCCATTTTAATGTTTTAGTGTTTCCCTGTTCCTGATCTATCTGTCTACAATCCTCTTTCCCCTTCTCAATTCATAGATTGGGAACCCTTCTGAGGATAGGGTTCACATCTAATCCCCAACTATACACACTTTCCCAGCTTTGAGTACAGAGTTCTGCACACAATAACTGCTTAATAAATACTAATACTACTATTAGGACCATTGTTTAAATCTATTACCCCATTCTTATGGTATGTTTGTCAATATATATCTACTGATGTCCCCCTTATCTTGTAAATTAGATCATAAGCTCTGTACTCTCCCAATTTTTCCATACAGTGCTCTGTACACAGCAAACGCTCAATGAGGACAAGTGATTAATTGATTGAAGCCCTCTGAGGGCAAAGATCATGATTTCTACTTCTTTTGAGTGCTCCTAAATGGCCTAATAAAATGCTTGGCACTCAATACTCAACTAATATTGCTATTCCCGAAAATGCACTGTTTATGACAAGTCGCTGAACGTATTTGCTTTGTGCTTCCTGGGTGAGCATAGTACTGGAAAATCATTGCACTCTTCATAACCCCCATTAAGAGCTCAGAGGGTTTCAGTTTTTCTGTAACATCACTGGTATGGAAATATCAGCAATCTAATGTTTGGAGGAGCAGTGTGGCAGAATGTATATAACACGGGCCTGGGGCTCACAAGGTCATTAGTTCTAGTCCCGGATCTAGAACTAACAATAGAGAATTAACAGAGAAGCAGCGTGGCTCAGTGGAAAGAGCCCGGGCTTGGGAGTCACAGGTCTTAGGTTCGAATCCCAGCTCTGCCACTTGTCAGCTGGGTGATTGTGGGCAAGTCACTTCACTTTTCTGTGCCTCAGTTCCCTCATCTGTAAAATGGGGATTAACTGTGAGCCTCACGTGGGACAACCTGATGACCCTGTATCTACACCAGTGCTTAGAACAGTGTTCTGCACATAGTAAGCGCTTAACAAAAAACAACATTATTATTATCTGCTCTGCTGTGTGACCTTCGGCAAATCACTTCACTTCTCTGCGTCTCAGTTCCGTCATCTACAAAATGGGCATTAAGACTGTGAACCTTATGTGGGACAGGGCTGTGTCCAGTCCAATTAGCCTGTATTGACCCCAGAGCTTAGAACAGTGCCTGGTACTTAACAAATACCATCATTATTATTAATCTACCCAAATCGACAGTTCATCTATTGCCACACTTTTCTATTTCACTTCTCCCTTCACTTGAAGGAAGTAAAATTACTTCTATGGATTCAACATCTCTAGCAGATGAACCACTTCAGGGGTGGAGAGAGATGTCCCAATTGATTTGCTTAGAGTCCCTCATTTTACAATCATAAAAAGCTTAAAGGTCCTTTGCTGTACTGTACTCTCCCAGGCACTTAGTACAGTGCTCTGCACCTACTAAGCGCTCAATAAATACAACTGATTAAGTGATTGCCCTTGTTAATGGCCTAGTGGAAAGGGCATAGATAAAGGAGTCGGGAGATCCAGGATCTGCCACTAACCTATTATATGACTTTGAACAGATCATTTAATTTCTCTGTGCTTCTATTCCCCTATCTGTCAAATAGGGATGCAGTGCATGTTCTCCCTCCTTCTTAGGCTGTAAGTCCTCTGTGAGACAGGGACTGTGTCTGATCTGCTATCTTACATCTACTCCAGGGCCTGACATATAGTAAGCGATTAAAAAATACCAATACTATTATTATCATTTTGAATTAGTAATTAGAAAAACAGCTTCATCTTTGCCAGGAAACAAGAGAGGTCGACAAATAGCTTCCTCCAGAGATATTTAAGGATGGGATTGACCAGCAGGTTCTTGGGTTAATTTAGGGGCCCTACTGCTAGACAATGGAGGCTGGATTTAGGTCCCTTTCAAGTTTAAAACTCCATGAATACTAAAACACATGCAATCTACCTTTTCACGGGTATCAGAGTAATGAGTACAACTGCAATTAAGGCCAGGTAAAGAATTCAAGTAAATACTTTTTTTTCTAAATTTTAGCAATTCAACCCAAGTAAGAGCATCTGGGAGAAACTGTGGGAAAACAGGCTTAGGAAAGCAAAAAGTGGGACCTAGGACAGAGAAAGGGATGGTAGTAATAATAATAATAATAACAGTGGTATTTGTTAAGCGCTTACTATGTGTTAAGCACTGTTCTAAGCACTGGGGTAGATACAGGGTAATCAGGTTGTCCCTTTTGGGGCTATTAGTCTTAATCCCCATTTCATAGATGATGAGGGAATTGAGGCACAGAGAAATTAAGTGAATCGCCCAAAGTCACATAGCAGACAAGTGGCAGAGCCGGGATTAGAACCCACAACTTCTGACTCCCAAGCCCGGGTTCTTTCTACTAAGCTACACTGCTAAAAGAAAAACTTGGTAATTAGCTGACAAAAATATATAAATGGGCCACCCTCCCAATACGCTAATGCAAAGATGAGCAGACAAACTGATAAAACAATAGTTAAAAGAAGGTGGGGATTGATATACTCTTGTAGAGTGTCTATTCACTGTTGGCCAACACAAATACACACAGACATGCATTATTTTGAGGCAGGAGCTCAGGTACTTTTTGAATCCTGCCTGTAGCCTAGACCAGTAGCCTCAGTTAATAGAAAAAATGCTTGCAAATTAGTTATTAATCTAAATACTCTTTCAGGATGCCTGGGCCCCCATCTCATAATTTATGGCAGGATGGTTTGGAGTTCAGAAAGGTTGGAGATTTCTGTGCTATCATAAAATAATTTGCCTATATGAAGTCAGCAGCAAGGAGAGGTTAATACATTTCAAGGTTTTTTCCCCTTTCAAATTTTAAAATCAATTTCAAAATTACAGCAGAGAGAAGATTACAAGAAGATCTTGTTACATAAAACAGGATAAAGTACTTGAGGCACTCAGACCCTTGGCAAATTATGCTCAGGGATTTCTAGATGAATGACTTGTATCTATGTTTACAGCTTGTCAGCAGAGTGCTCAGTGTTTACTTTGGAATTAATCCAGGTCCATAAAACCAGTGATACATCAACATAACAGATGTACTTGAATGACTACGCATTAAAAGGTGATTCACTTCAAGATGAGAGTGTATTCACCAATTTTAAATTGAATGGGATAATTTTTGCATCTGTTTCACTACACGTTTATAGTTAAGCCCCTTGTGTCCTCACCTGTGAACTCTAACATGTTATTAGGAAAAGCTGAGTGGGATGGAGAAGTTTTTAAAGAAAAATTACTAGATGAAAATTAACATTCAGAATTCTTATCCCCAAAAACATGGGGAGAAAAAACACCCTACTTCTTTTTTGATGAAGTATAGTGTTGGGGAAAAATATAGTGTTATATTTAGGAGTTGAATGTAGAATATTCAGCCAGCCAAGTTACTCTTCCTGGAACAGTGGGTTAAAACAGGAGTCTTTACCAATTAATTAACCATGCAAAGTAATGGTCCCTATAGTAAATCAAAATAATGACACTGTTGAACATACCCCAAGTGAGGGGCCAAAACTTGCTTTTGCGGCTGAAAAAGTGACCTTTGGTGCAGGACACAGCACTTTGTTGGTAGGGGCTATAAGGAAATATATATGCACACGCTTTCCGAGAGAGAGAGAGAGAGAGAGTTGTTTTTTGCACTCAAAGAAGTTGGCCACTGTTTGCCACTGTTCACTTTTAGACTGTAAGCTTGATGTGGAGAGGGACCATTTCTGCAGCTCTTTCTTTCAATAGTATTTATTGAGCGCTTACTATGTGCAGAGCACTGTACTAAGTGCTTGGAATGAACAAGTGGGCAACAGATAGAGACAATCCCTGCCGTTTGATGGGCTTACAGTCTAACTGGGGGAGACAGACACACAAGAACAATGGCAATAAATAGAGTCAAGGCGAAGAACATCTCGTAAAAACAATGGCAACTAAATAGAATCAAGGCGATGTACATTTCATTAACAAAATAAATAGGGTAATGAAAATATATACAGTTGAGCAGACGAGTACAGTGCTGAGGGGATGGGAAGGGAGAGGGGGAGGAGCAGAGGGAAATGGGGGAAAAGAGGGTTAAGCTGCGGAGAGGTGGGGGGGCGGTAGGGGGAGTAGAGGGAGAAGGGAAGCTCAGTCTGGGAAGGCCTCTTGGAGGAGGTGAGTTTTAAGTAGGGTTTTGAAGAGGGGAAGAGAATTAGTTTGGTGGAGGTGAGAAGGGAGGGCATTCCAGGACCGCGGGAGGACGTGGCCCGGGGGTCGACGGCGGGATAGGTGAGACCGAGGGACGGTGAGGAGGTGGGCGGCAGAGGAGCGGAGCGTGCGGGGTGGGTGGTAGAAAGAGAGAAGGGAGGAGAGGTGGGAAGGGGCAAGGTGATGTAGAGCCTTGAAGCCTAGAGTGAGGAGTTTTTGTTTGGAGCAGAGGTTGATAAGCAACCACTGGAGGTGTTTAAGAAGGGGAGTGACATGCCCAGATAATTTCTGCAGGAAGATGAGCCGGGCAGCGGAGTGAAGAATAGACTGGAGCGGGGCATGAGAGGAGGAAGGGAGATCAGAGAGAAGGCTGACACAGTAGTCTAGCCTGGATATAACAAGAGCCTGTAGCAGTAAGCTCTTTTATACTGTTCTCTCCCAAGGGCTTAGTACAGTGCTCTGCACACAGTAAAAGCTCAATAGATGATTGACTGGTTAATTGATTGATTGCTGAATTTCATCTACACAAGCATATGCAACTGAAAAGGCCACTGTGCACCCACAGTCCTAGCGACATTCACACACAAGAAATATCTGATGCTTTTTTTGCTATGTTTGATGCTTGCAGTACCTGGTTCTGCTTTTGCTCTGGCCTATTTGTCTCAGGATCCTTGCACAGCTGCTGCTCAAAAAGAAGGCTCCTTTCTTCACTGTAGTACACCATGCTGGTTTATGTGCAACAATAGACTCAGTTTTTAGCTAGGATGAGGAACGAGGGGATATAGTAAGGAACAGGTCCAGGATCAAGCGTAGAGATATTTCCCCAACAGAGATGGGGGTCCAGGAAGAGGTACCTAGAATGTCTCAGTCCAGATCTGCTGGCCTGAAACTTTATCTTAGAATCATTGCCATTAATGGGCATGAACAGCTTGTCTTTAATGTCTGGCATTGGTTAGTTGTGAAATTTATTAAGGGTTCGTAATGGGCCTAAACCTGATATTGAACATCAGGATATATTTTGGCATGAAAAGGGTGTCTTGATAGTCCACTGAATTGAATCCCAGCTTCCTCAAAAGGGGCAGAGATTGTAGAGTGAGTGTTTATCTCATAAAATAGTCATGATTACGAATGATCCTAAAAAATATGTCCTAGCCCTGACTTTCCCATCACTGTAGACAGCATCACCAGCTTCCCTGTTGTCGCAAGCCCATAACCTCGACATTATCCTCGACTCATATCTCTCATTCAACCCACGTATTCAATCTGTCACCAAATCCTGACCATTCAACCTTCACAACATGGCAAAAATATGTTCTTTCCTCTCCATCCGAATTGCTACCAAGTTAATTCAAGCACTTATCCTATCCAGCCTTTACGACTGCATCAACCTCCTTGCTGACCTCCTCGCTCTTGTCTCTCCCCACTTCAGTTCGTGCTTCATTCTGCTGCCCTGATCATTTTTCTTAAGAACCTTTCAGTCCATGTTTACCCACTCCTCATATCCTCCAGTGGTTGTCCATCCACTTCTGCAGCAAACAGAAACTCCTTGCCATTGACTTTAAACCAGTCACCTTGCCTCTTCCTACCTTACCTCTCTGATTTTCTGCAGCAATCCATCCCACACACTTTGTTTCTCTAATGTCAACCTTCTCGCCGTACCTTGATCTCATCCAGTTTGCTGCTTCTCCCTCATCCCTGTTCTGGACTGGAACACCTTCCGTCTTCATATCTGGCAGACATTCACTCTCCCCATATTCAAAGCCTTATTAAAACACATCTCCTCCGAGAAGCCTTCCCTGAATAAACCCTCTTTCCCACTCCCTCCCACATCTCCTTTGCACTAGGATTTGCACCCTTTATTTACCCTTCCTTTAGCCCTGTGGAACTTATGGAACATATCCATACATCAATTAATTTATATTAATGTCTATCTCCCCCTCTAGGCTGTAATCTCATTGTGGGCAGGGAACACGTTTACCAACTCCGTTATACTGTACTCCTTCAAGTGCTTTAGTACAATGCTCTACACACAGCAAGTACTGAATAAATATGATTGCTTGACTGATCAACTGTGGCTTCCCATGTAAATGATCTCTTTTTAAATATAAAATGGAAGTTAAGGCTCTCTGTGTTGCTATTCACCAAACTAGTGGTTTGCAAGTGACTTCCAAACAATTTGGATTCTTCTACCTCAAAATCTGGAAGAATGAAGCCCTCTTCAAGGAACTCTGTGAAATCAGATTTCCATTAGAGCAAAATATCCCGTTTGCCTCAACCAGTGTGAACAGTGAGTGTGTTTATTTATTCAGGCAGACACTAAACCTCTACCATCATGGAAAGGCTTGATGAGAATTACTCTGAGCTGAAAAGCCATTTCCTGCTAAGCAAGCAGTGAATTGTCAACTCATTACGGGTCCTCATCAACCAGTTGAAAGAAATATGCAGAGAAGCCTGAGTCATGATGTGCAGATCAAAGTAAGAAACATTTGTGACAAATGGTAGGATGCAGAGGGTGAAGATAATCAAGACTTCACAAAAAACCAGAATTCCTGGACATTGTTCAAGAACCTGTGTAGATTCACACACTCTGATACAGTAGTGCACAAGGAAAGAAATTCAACAATCTCAATATGCTTTAAATTATCAAGGACAAGTCACTACCAGAATTAGAGTCAAGAAGAATAGAAAACTTGCAGAATGGATGGTAATAGCCAAACAGAGACCTTCAAGGAGAGAGGGACCTGCTTCACCATTTTTTTTCAATTCATGGACACAAAAAAATGCCACAAATTACTACTTCCAAAAGAATACTAATATAGTAGCTTCCCGATCTCTGTTGCCAAAAAAATACCATTTGATAAAGATATTTTTAAAATGAAAGATGGCATACATATACAATTTATAACTTCAAAGCTCTCCATCACCTTGACTCCTCCTACCTCACTTCACTTCTCTCCTTCTACAGTCCAGCCCACACACTTCGCTCCTCTGCCGCTAACCTCCTCATTGTGCCTCGTTTTCGCCTGTCCTGCTGTTGACCCCTGGCCCACATCCTATCTCTGGCCAGGAATGCCCTCCCTCCTCACATCCGCCAAACTAGCACACTTACCCCCTTCAAAGTGCTAGTGAAAGCTCACCTCCTCCAGGTGGCCTTCCCAGACTGAGCCCCCTTTTTCCTCTGCTCCTCCTCCCCTCCCCATCACCCCTACTCCCTCCCTCTGCTCTACCCCTTCCCCTCCCCATCACCCCTACTCCCTTCCTCTGCTCTACCCCTTTCCCCTCCCCACAGCACTTGTGTATATATGTACATATTTATTATGCTATTTATTTTATTAATGATGTGTATATATCTATAATTCTGTTTATTTATATTGATGCTATTGGTGCTTGTCCACTTGCTTTGTTTTGTTGTCTGTCTCCCCGCTTCTAGACTGTGAGCCCACTGGGTGGGGATTGTCTCTGTTGTCGAACTGTACTTTCCAAGTGCTTAGTACAGTGTTCTACACACAGACTCACCCCCTCCAGGAGGCCTTCCCAGACTGAGCCCTCCTTTTCCTTCTGCCTCTCCTCTCTTCCCCATTCCCCCTACTCCCTTCCTCTGCTTTACCCCCTTCCCCTCCCCAGAGCACATGTGTATATTTGTATATATTATTTATTACTCTATTTTATTAATGATGTGTATATATCTATGATTCTATTTATCTCGATGGTACTGATGCCTGACTACTTGTTTTGTTTTGTTGTCTGTCTCCCCCTTTTAGACTGTGAATCCGTTGTTGGGCAGGGATTGTCTCAATCTGTTGCCAAACTGCACATCCCGAGCGCTCAATAAATACGACTGAATGAATAATGGAGATGATGAGCTGGTAAAACTGATAAAATAAGAGTTGAAAGATGGTGGGGATAGATATAAATAAGGAGCAGGGGAGTTTGCTTCTTTTCAAGTTCATTGGTTTCCCCGACTATTCTGCCTCTAATGTCATTTGTTAGGGTGACGGTCCAAGTTTTTTCATAGTTGAGTCTATATCCTGTCTCTTTATGTTTTGAATCTAACGATGTTGCTCTAGAGGCACACACACAAGAAAGCGTGCACCTAGAAGTCACAATCACTTGGCAGATGTAGCTTGGAGCTAAGGTCTGAAAATAAATCTGAAATAAAAGGGAAGTCATATACCAGCCTGAAAACTGAGAAACCCTATGTGCAACCATAGGTTTCCATCAGCAACATGGAACTTAAAGCAGTTCCTGGAATCTACAAACTTAGCGACGTGGTTTTCAATGATGAATTGCTATATAAAGGCACAGAAAATGGAATCAGAAAAGGCCAGCCAGGCCTACAGGAAAGTGCAAGAAAGAGTGTGGAGGCAGTAGCGAATCAAGTTACACATAGTTGGAAATCTACAAGGCTCTTGTTGTGTCTGACTCGCTGAACATCTATGTATCCAAATTTACCACAGAAGACACATCTGTGTCTTGGAACTATTCATTACGCAGTATCTATTATGAGGTGCTTGAGGGTAGGGATAATTTCTCCCAAATCTATACAGAGTAAACAATCAATATATACTACTGATGGATTGAACATTATATATACATGTATGTATTTATGTAAGTTCATATACATTTACACTATGGCTGATACTGACATCCTAGTTCCTTTTTTTTCCCCATAGCAGATATGTATTCTTGCTGTCATTAAAAGCATCCTTTGCTCCATCCAGCCCAACCTAGCATTATAAGGACACTTTGGGATTCCAAATAAATTATATTAATTTCCAGCCTCAGTAGCATTTCAGTCTCCTTGGGTAACACATGTATGGTTCCAAGGCCATGATTATGGAAGGCATGAGCTAATCCAACCCATGACCCTTTTCGCATTTTGAATGTCTCCTACTGCATTAGGCTCAGTTATTTCCAAACTGACCATGATGACTATTTACTGATTCTGATCTTAATAGTGTGTGTATATATCTACATGTAAATATACACACATTATTATATATATATATATATATATATATGTATGTACATAGATACATTGATAGGTAAGTAGAGAGATAGATAAATGGTTTTTTAGAGTACCATCTTCCTGTCATTTGAGGTAATAATTGCTCAGTTTCAATACCTGGAAAGTGAAAGAGTTGATGAATCATGAACAATTAGCTACCTCTAGTGATAGCGGATGACCTGGTAAAACTTTCTTGCCTTACTTGGAAAAATGACCTCTGTAGGTGAAATGCACTACTATCGCACAAAGGATTTGAAAATGTTTGGAGAGTTAACATTTTTCTTGATAGTAGCTAGAGTTTCTGGAATGGGTATGCTGGTAAAGAGATACCCCTCATCAAATCTTGGGAGCAGATGGCTCTGGAGTTCTGTTCATTCCTTAAGCATGGCTATTAAGTAGGCTGTTTTTTACACAGGATCTGCCTACTTTGATTCAGAATTGTAGAACTAATTTAGTGAGGGTTAAATATGGGAGTAAAAGTCACTGACCAATATGGGGAGATTCAGTGTGAAAAGATTAGCAACTTCCCCAAATGTATTCGGAATCCATGAATCAATTAAGAGTAATTATGGAACTCTGGGCAGACCACTATCCTAAGCACTTGGAAAAGTTAAAAAGAGTTAGTAGACATTATCCCTGTCCTCAAAGAGTTGACAGTCTAGTGGGGAAGACAAACACTAAAATAAAGGTAGGGAAAAATACGAGAGTTTAAAGATATGTATATTAATTCAATAGTATGGAAGGCGTGAGTACTCACATGATTGGAGAGGGATACTGGGGTGAGTACCCCAGTATCCCTGGGGTACTTGAGAAGCAGCGTGGTGCAGTGGAAAGAGCATGGGTTTTGGAGTCAGGGCTCATGAGTTCGAATCCCAGCTCTGCCACTTGTCAGCTGTGTGACTGTGGGCAAGTCACTTAACTTCTCTGTGCCTCAGTTCCCTCATCTGTAAAATGGGGATGAAGACTGTGAGCCGCACGTGGGACAACCTGCTTCCCCTGTGTTTACCCCAGCGCTTAGAACAGTGCTCTGCACATAGTAAGCGCTTAACAAATACCAACATTATTATTATCATTATTATTATTACCCAAATGGTTGGAAAGGGATGTGGCTCAAGTGCAGGTGATGCTACCTGATACTAACTCCAAATTTCAGTGTTTGTACAGTATTAGTTTCTTTGTAGGCTGCATTTTGAGATTATTGATGACTTTTGTATCATATTCTTTAGTGAGCATAAGTGCTGCTCTATTTTCGTAGTCCACTAGAGGTATTAGGCCTTCAAGAGTGTTTCTACAACTTTTGAGATTAGAGTTTTTGAGCAGAAATCAAGTCTACCAACTCTACTGTACCTTACTTTTCCAAGGTCTTAGTACAGTGTTTTGTTCACAAGTGCTCCATAAATAGCACTGATTTATTTTTTGGGGCAGTTTGGTATTTTTGAGGATCCTATGTGTTGACGCATAAATTATGCTTCCACTTTGGTAGGCTGGAAATTCCACAGATGATCTCTTTGGCCCAGGTCGCCAGGGCAGTGTAACTCAGGAGATCTGCCAGATTACAGACTATCTTGATAGATCTAGCTTAAGGTGCTTAGTGTCCTTATTTTTCTGGCAGATTCTGACATTTTCTCTCTAGAAAACAGTTCCCTCATTAGAGACAAGCATACCTAGGAGTACTTTCATGTACTCTGCCTTTTCAATGGAGCTCATACACAATGCAAAACTAACCAACCAGCTGTTGCATGTAGAGTTGCAGTGGGGAGGAATACACATCACCCAAAAGAACAACTCAGAAGTGAAATCACTGAAGATATAAGAACACTACATCCATTAGACTGAATTAACATGTATTTTGCTAATAATAAACTGTGACTCAGAAAAGGGGCATCTCAATTGGATTTTCTTTGCATCAGTCCATCAATGGTATATATTGAGTGCTTTCTGTGTGCAGAACAGTGTGTACTAAGTCCTTGGGAGAACACAGTTGAGTTAGCAGCACTGATCCCTGCCCTCAATCAATCAATGGCATTTATTGAGCATTTATTGGGTGCAGAGCACTGTACTAAGTGCTCGGGAGAGTACAACACAATAGAGTTGGTAGACGTGTTCTCTGCCTGCAACAAAATTACAGTAAAGTTTACATCCATGAAAAAAAATGAAGTCACAATAAAGATAACACTAACAGTGATGAAGATCATCATGATTATTGTTATTTTTATTATTGCTACTATTATGATGATTTTTTCTCTTATCCCAGTTCTCCTAGTCCCAATGTTATTTCTTGAAGTAACATTCATTCTTTAGGTGACTTGGGTACTATTTACTGCATTGCAGCCTTATATGGATAGAGTGTGCAGCAATGCAATAAATAGTCTCCTGGTGGTCTGAAGGAGAAAATGTTCCTCCAAAAGAGCGGAATTTATTTTCATACCAACAGAAGTGCTCACGACAGAGCTCCGAACACAATAAGTGTTCACTAAATACTGATGAGGAGAGGAAGAAGAACAGTCATAAACAAAGATGTATGGGAAGGAACTGTTAGCAAAGAGTTACTAAGCAGCAATCGTGAGAGGATTCTTCTCCTTGACTAGAGGTTTCTAGAAGATCCAGAAGCCAAGAGGTAACTTTGCTATTAGTGACAGGTACTGCAGATGGCATGTACATCAATGAGGAAAGGATACTCTTCACACAGTCGGCATCAGCTGTGGATAGACCTTTTTGGCCACACCAACTACATGAATAGGATTGTTTGGCTACCAGTAGCATTTTCATTACCCCTAAAAGCAGGTGTGTGAGTGTGTGTGTGTCGTATATGTGTGTGTGCATGTGTGTGTCAGTGAGACTTTGTCATTATTGGCTTCTGGGTGGGGACAAGGCATCCAGTCGGGGGAGATAGCTAAGAGATAGAGAGGTGGGCGAAGAGGTTCTTCTATTCACTGAGGTTGATTTCATCTCTGTCTTTGCCTCTGATGCTCTTGATGTTTCTGACCCAAACCCTGTCAGTCAACCAATGGCATTTATAGAGCGCTTACTCTGTGCACAGCACTTACTAAAGTGTTTAGGAAAGTACAGCTCTACAGAGTTGGTAGATACATTCCCTGCCCACAAGGAGCTTACAGTCTACAGAAGAGCTTTCAGTCTGTGCTCCAAATAGGTGGGGTCACAGTCAGAATCGGCTCCCATAGTGATTGGAAAGTTAGCAAAGGGTCCGGTGATTGAGCAGCTGTCTCCTGATTACTAGCACCGGGGACTACAGGGGTCTATTTTAAGAGCAAACTTGTGCTCATCCCATAGCCCTGGGCCTCCATACACACCCAGAGTCACCGAAGGATTTTGTCATAGTGGCTTTTCCCTTCCAAAGTCAGTCGAGAAAATGAAAACCGTTCGACGGGAATCCCCAGTAATATATTACATGAGGGTAAATCAAGAGTTCTCAAACAGTCGCATGAAGGAAACCAAGCAGATTCCCTGTCAATTCATGCTGTTTGGAAATATTCAGACATCGAAGGCCGTGAGCACTGAGGCAGACCTTTTTGCTTAAAAATGGTATGTATCTGGTCAAAATAGTCAAAATGCATGGTTACCCTAAGTGTAATATTACTAAAATGCCTTAACAAAGCCAGCTGGAAAGCCTGACATTTCATTCATATTGTTATTTATACACATATTTACTGCTACCACCTGCTTGTAACTTGGCTCATATCATAAAGCACTACAGTTCCCCTGTTTCATTATACTTTGACATTTTACTGTAACTACATAGCCGGCCATTCCTTAGTTTCCAATTGCTCTACAGCCGCTCTTGAATTATATTGCCTCGGTAATAGAATAAAGATCTTTCACCGTGGTTGTACTAGCCTTTTTTCATACCCAGATGGTACAAATCGCTGCTGGCACATGTAACAATTATAGCACAGCTTCTGCTGCTCAAATGAACCCCCACAAACCCCACAGAGTTAGATTAGATTAGGGAATTGGGAGGTGAGCAAGCAGCCTGGCCAGTGGTCTCAGCTGAAGCGGTACTGGGTACTGGCTGACTGTGATAGAAAAAGAAAACACATTTCTAGAGTGCTGTGCCTTAAGCCTATTTCTAGAAGCGAGAACATACAAAACCCCCAAAACTGTATCATAGTGGGTAGGAGTGATTTCAAGCTATTATTCAAGGCCATGTTACCACAGTCATCTCCAGGACACTTAGCTGGAGATGTAAAGAATAGAGAATAAATGTCATTTAGGATTCACAGCTCGATATAAACCTTAAAAGCCTCCAACTGTCACTAAGTACCAGGAAAAAATATCAACATGTTTTGAAAGGGAGGTGACCACCTCATGGTCAGATTAGAGAATCAGGGCCAGGTCACTTAAAATGAGAATAATGCCAAGTACTATTTTTCTCCCCAAATGATGAAATTCATTAAGTCTGATTTTGATGGAGAATTAAACATTTTCCTGAAAACTGAAGTAGTGCTGCAAACTGGGTAAGATCAAAGTCATGGGACAACTGAAAATAGTGTTCTCTCGTGGGTTGCAGACTAAAGTCTTCTCCCTCCCACCACTGATTCCACATATCTATCCCTTATAATTATTGACAAGTTTGCTTTTCCCAAATGTTTGAGCCCTAGAACAGTGGCTGGAGGGAGGAGTAAGGTGTGTTTAATAGCTGGTTGAGTACCATGCTTCTGAAAATTGGGATGGGGGTTAGGTGGGCAGGTGAGGGTCTCTTCACACAAAGCCTAGGAAAATTTCCCTGAGTTTACCTCCTCCACTCTTCCTTTGGTTGTCTGAGACCACTGTCTGCCTGTCTGGTGTGGTTTCGAATAGATCTGTTAATGGCCATGTCATTTCCTCTGAGTGAAAATCCCCATCATTCAAGAATGTATAGTGTCAGGATGGTTTTCCTGTCACTCTCAATTCCCCTTCCCTTGATTTCATGTCATCTCCCTTAATTATCCCCCTTGCACTGGATAAATAATTCCTCTCCTGCCTTGGCATTTTCACATTATAGATACATGTATGCTGTTAATGTCTCAACTGAGCCAAGTTACAAATACTTAACTCTGCTCATCTCTCCTCAAACATCAATCTCACTGTTTTCATTTGGTTACTCTCTCTCAACTCCCTCCAGTGTTTCTCCTTAGGAGGTAGTAACTAGATTCTGTCTATAGGAGTTAGATATAAAATGAGGGATCACCTATCTGTCGGACAGTCAGCTGTGCCTTTGCAAATCACCCTAGCCAATCTACCGTTTTCGGTACTGCTCACTCCCAACTATTGTCAATTTCAACCTGAGTTTTAGGCTATATTCTCTTATCATATGTAACTTCTTTTCTCTCTCTTTTTTTTAATGGTATTTGTTAAGCACTTACTATGTGCCAGGTACAGTACTAAGGGCTGGGGTAGAATCAAGACCATCATGTTGGACACAGTTCACATCCCCTTTGGGCTTCATAGTCTTAATCCCCATTTTAGAGAGGAAGGAACTGAAACACAGAGAAGTGGGGTGACTTGCCCAAGGTCACACAGCAAATAACTGGCCCAGGTCCTCTGACTCTGAAGCCCATGTCCACTAGAGCCACTCTGCTTCCCAGTCTCTTGCCACTTTCCCAGATTGTTACTGGATAACTTCAGCTTTAATACTTAAAAAGGCTAATTTACCTTCTGTTCCTTTCTTTTTCTGTCTTCTAGTTCTCCTTTAAATCTCCTCATGACTCTAATCTAGTTTCTGGAATCTTCCTGGTACTGGAATTGCCCTTACCAAAGTCTCCAGTGACATTAGTCCAAGGTGCTTCCTTTTTCCCATTCTTCATCTTTATCTTTCCTGGGCACATTTTGTTCCTGTCATTTTGTTTTTCTCCAGACTTGCCTTGGTTTTCTTCCTCTCTTCTGAATTACTCTTTCCAGTGGTAATGTTAGATTTCTCATCTCATCTCCTTCCCAAAAACTTTTCTAGGGCAATCCATCCCTAAAGTGTTCTTTCATCTGCCCTCTCTTAAATTCTTACACTGAGATCGTCACTATTCTCATGGCTCCACCTGAAGCACTTTCTGCCAGGCCCTTGCTTAACCAATCACTGACATTTATTTATTTCTGGAATTTCACTGTCCCCTTGCACTTACAAGAAAAAGAACATTTCATCAATCGGTTAATTCTCATGAACCATTTCTCCTGGACTTCAGTTTACCAATGAATTACTGGTAGTAATAGGAGCAGCAGCAGCAGTAGTAATAGTGATAATAATGGTATTTATTGAGCACCCACTGGTGGGATGTTTGGGAAGAAATAATCAGAAAGGAGACACATTCCCTGGCCACAAGGAATTTCCACTCTAATGGTGAAGACAGAAAAAGAGTAACGAGAATAAAAAAAAATCAGAAGCAGTGTGGTCTAGTGGATAGAGCATAGGCCTGGGAATCAGAAGGATCTGAGTTCTAATTCTGACTCCACCACATGCCTGCCGTGTGACTTTGGGCAAGATTGTAAGCTCATTTTGGGCAGGGAATGTGTCCCTTTATTGTAATAGTGCACTCTCCCAAATGCTTAATATATTGCTCTCCACACAGTAAGCACACAATAAATACAATTGAATGAATGAATAACTTCCTTTTGTGCCTCAGTTACCTCATCTGTAAAATGGAGATTAAAATTGTGAGCCCATGTGGGAGATGGACTGTATCCAACCTGATTGACTTGCATCTGTAAGATCGGTGTGGGCAGCGACTGTCTCTATTGCTGAACTGTACTTTCCAAACTTTTAATACAGTGCTCTGCATACAGTAAGCGGTCAATAAATACGATTGAATGAATACGCCTATGCTTAGCGCGGTGCTTGGCACATGAAAAATGTCTAACAAATATTATTAAAGGCAATGAATAACTGGATGAACATTTGAATAAATATAAACGCATGAGCCTGAGGATGAGAACGATTAAATACATATGTGGTAGTGATGGCTGGTGAGATGACATGACTTAGGGTATCAGAAATTAAGTGAGGAAAGCTTTTAAGAGGAAGTGGGGTTTTAGGAGGGTTTTGAACATGGGGGAGGCTGAGATCTGTCAGACATAGCACGGAGACAAAGTTTCGGGTCAAAGGAATATCATGAGTGAAGGGACCAAAGCAAAGAAGTGAATGTGAGGGATAGTTAGCAACACAAACTCGCTGCCTTTCCCTAGGCAGTGAACATGCTTGCACATACACCCAAACGTACCTTCACAAAACACATTCCTTTTTTTCCATTTTCTGCCTTTAAAATACTCATTTGGGCTTTGCTATTTGCTCACCATTACTGATTTCTGGAGGAATTAACTGCAGCTGTTTAAAAGAACGTGATCAGTTTTTAGCTCCCAGAGGACAGCTATATTCTGCCTAACTCCTTTACATAGCTGTCAACACAGCACCAAGTGTAGACAGTCATTTAATCAAGGACTTAGCACAGTGTGTTTCACTTAATGGGTTGCCCAAAAAATGCTACTATAACTATTACTGCTGCTGTTACAACTTTATGCTGTGGACTTCAAATATATAACACAATCGTTTCTTTTAAAAACTATGTCAAGTCAAAACAGTTTAAATTGGAATAGTTTTCTTATAGGAATAATGTTACTGAGTATTTGTTCCCACGCTACAATTGGATACACTTATGTTGACCAAAACTTTCCAGAATATTATGTTTAATCAATTACAGGTGAATAATAGACTTTTCAGCTGCCTTTAACACTGAGGACCACCCCTTTATCTTGGGAACAATGTCTAACCCGTTTTTAACCAACACCATCCTCTCCTGGTTCTCCTCCTATCTCTTTGGCTGCTCCATTTCAATATCTCCCTTCGGCTCCTCCTCTGACACCCACTGCCTAATGGATAATAGGCCTCTCAGTTGTCTTTGACACTGTGGACCACCGCTTCTCCTAGAAACACTAAGCTTGATTTCCCTGACACTGTCCTCTCTTTGTTCTCTCTCTCTAGTTGCTCCATATCCATGTCTTCGGCAGGTCCCATGGGTCCCCCCAATGCTCAGTTCTAGGCCCTTTTCTACTTTCTGCTATACCCACTCCCTTGGGGAGCTTATCCACTCCCACAACTTCATCTACCACGTCTATGTCGATGATTTCCAAATTCACATCTCTAGCCCCAATCTTTCCCCTTCTCTGCAGTCTCCAAAATTCCTCTGGCCTTCAAGATGTCACTACATGGATGTCCCACTGTCACTTTAAACTCAGCATGTCCAAAACAAAACTAATCATCTTTCCTCTCAAACCCTCTCCTCCCTCTGACTTTCCCATTTGGAAAGTCCTATTCCACATGGGATACAACTCCCACACAATCCAGATCCCACATAGAACACCCAGTTTTAATCCCCATTTTACAGATGAGGTAACTGAGGAGCAGAGAAGTTAAATGACTTGCCAAAGGTCACACAGCAGACAAGTGGCAGAGGCTGAATTAGAACCCAGGTCCTTCAGATTCCCAGGTCAGTGGTCTAGCCACCAGGCCACGGTGCTTCTTACTGTTGACAAACTGCCATTCTTCTTTCCTTGCTATGTGTGACAGGGATTGTTTCCAAACTAACTGATGTTCATCCCCTTGATTCTATTTATTGCTATTGTTCTTGTCTGTCCGTCTCCCCCGATTAGACTGTAAGCCCGTCAAAGGGCAGGGACTGTCTCTATCTGTTACCGATTTGTACATTCCAAGCGCTTAGTACAGTGCTCTGCACATAGTAAGCGCTCAATAAATTGAAATAATTGGAGAAGCAGCGTGGCTCAGTGGAAAGAGCACGGGCTTTGGAGTCAGAGCTCATGAGTTCGAATCCCAGCTCTGCCACTTGTCGGCTGTGTGACTGTGGGCAAGTCACTTAACTTCTCTGGGCCTCAGTTCCCTCGTCTGTAAAATGGGGATTAAGACTGTGAGCCCCACGTGGGACAACCTGATTCCCCTATGTCTACCCCAGCGCTTAGAACAGTGCTCGGCACATAGTAAGCGCTTAACAAATACCAAAAATAAATAATAATAATAAATACTATTGAATGAATGAATGAATACTTACCACAGTGTTTAGTATAGTGGTTGGCATATAGTAAATAACGATTCTCATATCATCTTCATGATTATTACTAATGACAATAATAATATTATTATTGTTCTTGACTCATCTCTTTCCTTCAACTCATATAGTCAGTCATGAAATCTTGTCAATGCTGTCTTTGTCATCTCCAGAATTCACTCTTTCCTCTCCATCCAAACTGCTACCACACTGGTTCAAGAACTGGTCATATTCCATATCGACTCCTGCATCAGCCTCCTCACTGACCTTCCAGCCCCAGTCTTTCCCTTTACAGTTCATACTTCACTCTGCTGCTCAGATCGTTTTTATGAAAAAAAATCATTTGGCACATCTCCCTAATCCTCAAGTGTCTCCAATGGTTGTCCATCCATCTCTGCTTCAAGCAGAAACTCCTTACCATCAAATTCAAGGCACTCAATCATCAATTCTCTCCTCCTTACTTATCTCCATTACTCTCCCACTACAGTCCAGTCCAGAAACTTCACTCCTCTAAAAGCAACCCACTCAGCTGCCCCTCACTCTTACCTTACTTACTTTTGAACCCTTGCTCACGTTTTCTCTCCCTCCTTACTGTCTCACTCACATACTTAATCCCACCCCTCGAACACTCAATACTAACTCATTCCCAACCCTCATAACACTTACACACATATTCTTGTACTCAGTTGCTTCCCAGACCTGTAATTTATTATCAGTAGCCTGAAAGATCCTTGAGAACTGGGATCATATAATAATAATTATGGTACTTGTTAAGCACTTACTATGTGCCAAGCGCTGAGGTAGATGCAAGTTAATCATCTTGGACACAGTCCCTGTCCCACATGGGGCTCATAGTCTTATCCTGATTTTACAGATGAGATAACTAAGGAACAGGGAAGTTAAGTGACTTGCCCAAGGTCACACAGCGGACATGTGGCAGAGCTGTTGTATCGTACTCGCCCAAGAGCTTAGCACAGTGTTCTGAACAAAGCCAGGGCTCAATAATATCCACTGATTGTCAGATTAAATGAGTTTATATTGAGACAGAGAGGTTCCATGAGGGTCTTGTCTTTTCTTATGCTGTCAAGCTGTCTCTTGACCCACAGCGACTCCATGGACACATCTCTCCCAGAATGCACCATTTCCCTCAGCAATCATTCTGGAAGTGTATCCACAGAGTTTTCTTGGAAAAAAAATGCAAGAGTGGTTTACCATTGCCTTCTTCTGCTCAGGACATCTGAGTTTCCCCCTTGACTCTCTCTCATGCTGCTGCTGCCCAACACAGGTGAGTTTTGAATTGTAGCAGATTACCTTCCACTTCGTTATGCACTGCCCAAGCTAAGAATGGAATAGGTAGGCCTCTGCTTGACTCTCCCTCCCATAGCTGCGACAGTAAAGTACTGGAAACTCTCCAGGTGTGGTCCTGAGAGGGAATCTATTAGGGTAACTGGCATTTAGTTCTGAATCAATGCCTTATCGTGGCAGGAGAGTCTATATATTCTGATGAAGGTTAGAGCTGTGCCACAGCATGGAGTAGTGGATAGTGGATAGGCCTGGGAGTCAGAAGGTCATGGGTTCTAATTCTGACTGCCACTTTTCTGCTGTGTGACCAGGGTCAAATCACTATATTTCTTCGTGCCTCAGTTACCTCATCTGTAAAATGGGGATTGAGACTGTGAGCCCCACAAGGGACAGGGACTGTGTTCACCTCGATTTACTTGTAGCCACCCCAGGGTTTAGCACAGTGCTTAGTACATGGTGGTGCCCCCTGTGATTACAGCTGCCAGTCATGTGACACAATCTGATGCTGGCCCAGGTCACATCCACTGCACACACCCCTGGAGAATGGTCTGCTCCCCAGCCTCACTAGTGGTACTGGTGGAATCGGCTGCAGCTCTCCACACCCAGCTAGGAATGTTCCAGCTCTCAGCCCACCCTCTGATGCCACGCCATTCCCCTCTGCAGCTCTGCTTTGAAAGAGCTGGGACAGAGCTGATTTGTTTTTTCTCCTGCGTCCTCTCTGTTCAGGGTAGCTGCGGTAGTCCAGGCAGGGGGATTATTATGCTTGCAAGGTATTGCCAGTAGTAGAAGCAGTGACAACTTTCCATACCCAGCTTGGAAAGCCTCCGTTGTGGCAGCCCAGACTAGAGTACCCACTTCCCCTGCTTTGAGGGAGAAGCCTCGGAGGAAAATCCCACTCCCTGACCAGAAGATCGGGTGACATTGTAATTTAAACTCTGCAGAAAGTAGAGGAGGAGGCAATACAGACCACTCCTTTTTGGGGTCACCGTGAAGAATTTCACCTGATTATGCTTCGTAGCACAAAATGCTTTAATCCGTCATGGGACCACAACAACCTAAATAAAAGCTAGGACAATGTCCAGTCTATTTTTCAAATACTCTGCATTCCTCTGAATTTACTTCAATCCTCCATCCTGCTTCTGACTCTCTTATTGCCACAGTTCCTATCCTTTCTATAGCTAGACTCTAAGCTCATTATGGGCAGGGAACGTGTCTGCTAATTCTGTTGTACTCTATTCTCTCAAGCGCTTACAACGGTCCTCTGCACATAGTAAGCGCTCAATGAATGCCATGGATTGATTGATTGATAGACTCTCTCCCAGGGGCTGGGGTCACCACTCTCCTCTCAGTGTGGCCTACTGAAAGGAGCACCAGGCTGATGTCAGGATACCCAGATTCCAGTCCTAGCTCTGGCCCTTGTCTGCTTTGTGACCTTGGGCATGTCATTTAAATTCCATGTGCCTCAATTCTCACATCTGTGAAATAGGGTTAAAACACCAGCTGTCCCATCCTCTTAGAGTGTGACCCCATCTGGGACACAGACTGTGTCTGATAATCTTGAATTTACCCCACTGCTTAATAAATATTATCGTTCTTGTTCTCTCCTCTAATTGTCCTGATGATTGCGGGCTCGATGTCTTGCACCTCCCCTTTCTCTGGCTCCTTCCTCTTTCCTGCTGACATTATTTCTCCTTTCTCCTCTGGCTATCCTCCTTCTTCTGCTGTAGCTCCTGACCCTCCCGTGGGGCAACTAACTACATGGGAATTATCTCTCAGAGAACCAGTAACTTCAGCAATGACAGAGACACATTTTGATACAGGCAAAGCGGTGCCAAAAGAGTCCCAGTGGAAAGTGTGGGGGAAAAGAGAAAGAATAGTAATCTGGGAAGGCACCCTGCAGCAGGTAGAATATCAATTCATCTGTTTGAAGGCACAGAAGGATAGGAGGAAGGGGAGGCAATGTGAGATGATATAAAGGTGACAGTATGGAGGGCAGGGGATGGTGAGGAGGCTTGCTTGGGAAGAGTAGAGAGACTTAGCTGGTGTCTGCCAGGCGAGGAAGGCTACTAGATGTGACAGAGCCAGCTGAAAGCCCTAGGCCAAGTGATTTGAAGAGTGGCAGAGAACTGAGGTAGGTTTTTGCTGAGGTGAGTAATGCGTTCAGATTGATGTTTGAAAAGAATGCTTCTTGCGCGTAGAATGGGGCTAGGCTGAAGGCAAAGAGGGCTTATTCTCTTCGGCACATAGTTCTAACCTTTACACTCATCATAACATGGAGCTCAATAGGGTTTCAACACCACGATCATAATGTCATCTACAAATTCCATTAATCTGCTGTGCCCTTCATCCTAAGTTTGTTTACTTAGATGATAAATCAGTGTGGACCAAGCACAGACTATAGTGGCACGCCTCTCCAGAACAGGGTCTATTTCTATTTATCCGTAACCTTTCAGTTCCGGCTTGTAGCTCATTTTTTATCCAAACCAATTTGAGCCAATTTTGCAAGTAAAATGTCACACGACATATATTGAATGTTTTTCAGTAAATACAGACGATAGACTGCCTTCCCTTTCTCCTTTAATTGTAGCTCCATCCAAAAAGAAACTGCTGGAATTTGAGACAAGGTCAAAAGCACAAGTGAAAATACAAGAATTTCTGCTCACACACTTTCTCTCCACAAACATCTTGTTCCATTAGATTTGCATCTTAATGGAAGAGTTAATGGTTCCTTTGTGACCCTAGCCAAATCAGTGAGAGACCTCAATCCATTTCAGAGATAACACCTTCCCACACCCATGTCCCTAAAAACACATCAATGATAGTGAGCTGTTATATTCGAAGTCTGGGGCTGAGGTAAAGAGAATGCAGTTGTTTTGAGCAGAGAACTTGTCCCACCAGTCCAAGACAGTGAGTTGGTGTTCATGAGGCAGAGAGATAGTGTTTGTTGAACCGGTTTTAGCTAGAAAGATGGTGTCACTTTCCAATCTTTTGCCCTAGGCACTTCGAGACCACTGACCTTATTTTAATATTGCAGGAACCAGAGTCTCCCAAGGAGATGAAAAGAAAGAATCTCAGTAGATCAGAGTGGCTAAGCATTGCAATCCTCCAGGGTCACACAGAAAGTCTCCACCTGGTCCCCTGGCCATGTGGCTTCAAGCCAGACTCCATTCTGTCACATCTCAAACACACACCCTAATTGATCCATGTCAATGCAGTTGTCACCTGTGGACCCACTGCTAATAGGAGGGCAACCCTTCCAGTCCATGAAAAGCTCTTCATAGTACCCACTCTCTTCAATATGCCCCCCCCCCCCCCGTTCTTAGGAAGGCCATGAATAGTCAGTACTAACTCCTCTTGTGTTCCTCCACGCTAACGCTGCAATCGTCAACCAGCCGAGCACTTACTATGTGCAGAGCATTGTAATACATGCTTGGGAGAGTACAGTACAACAAAATAAGCAGAATCAGCTATTGAAGAGAGGTGTCACACGGAACCAGGATAAAAGAGAGAGGGGGCTTTCCAGAATAGTTTGATGATATTAACCACACTGGATATATACAAGGATTTCTTCTCCATCATTAATCCTTTCTTCATCCAAACCCTTCACCTACTTTTGATTAACAACGTAAAAATTCTACAATTCCAAAAGTTCCCTTTCACTTTGCCACGGAAAATAGCCCAGGTCTAGCTCTCCAGCAGCATTAAAAGATTCTACTCTCCACTCTCAGACACTCCTGTACCTCTGAGACACTGGCAATCTCTGGCAATCAGGGGATAATAGACACATTTCTTGGAGAGGCATAAATTAAAGATACTCTTCATTTATATACCATATGGTGCTTTTCAATTTTTCAATGACCGGGCTGTTCAGTTACATGCTTGTTAATTAGATGTTCCACACAGTGTCTCTGACAAGAAGGTAAATACAATTTTCCCTTTTCTAGCAAAATTGGTCCTGAAAAAGAAAGTTGTGTGGCTTTTTCAAGTCTGTAAAATAAATTGAAATTAGGGTTGGGGAAACCTGATCCTTTCCTTCCAGTATTCAGACCAGGGTGAAAGGAGAATTGCGGAGGAAAGATAAATCAACAGTGTGCCCTCCAAGTGACCAGTATCTTAAAGAAACCCATTTATTTCAAGGTCAGAGAACTTTATTTCAGGCTGAATATCACTTAGCTTTTGACTTGAAATGCGCAGTCAGCGCATTAAGGTGTAGCCAAAAATATCATCAAGAAAGCACTGAGGAGGGAGATAGAAAGAACAATCTACTTTGTGTGATGATTTGCTGCTCCCTGGAATTTTAATGAAACCAAGCAACTGTCAACAAAGTTCCCTGCCATCCTAGGATGAACCAACTTACAGTGGTGGGTATGGGAGAGAATGTTTGCAATTCTAAAACAGGGGTCCATGATCTCACTTGATTTATGGATCTGCCACTGTTATTTGATGCCACATCAACTGTGTTTTAAGTTTGCTTTATGAGACTTTTCATCCATCAAAGGCTTACCCTAATTATGCAGTCTTTATAAATATTTTGATTCGGCCTTTGATTTTCTCTAATACAGCTGGTCCGAGGCTACAATACATCTTCGTAATGTTCAATTTCATAGAGCAGAGCAAACAAAAAATCCGAGGCTTACAAAGTGTTGGATAATACATGGCACTCTCTCCTGTCTACTTTATAATCTGTGTGATTCATCTCCCATCTGACAGTAGACTGGCTTTTCTTTCCTTTTGTGTTGATTTGACTTTCTTAAACTCAATACACAGAGTTATGCATTTCTCAAAATTTTGATAACATTTTAATTACAGATCATTTGAACTTACACTTTTCAATTTCTGCATACAATTTTATACTATCTTGGTAAAGCAACAGCATTATTATGTAGTGCAGGGGCAGCACAGCATTACTAGTTTTATTTGGGAATAATCAATGTGAAGTTTTAAGGGCCAGTGCAAATTAATTGAATTCCTGCCATGTTTTTAACATTTGTACCAATGATTTTACATCTCCACTTATTGTCTCTTTGGACATTTCTGTCCTCATTTGCTGGTAAGCTCCTTGCGGGTAAGGACAATTTCTTTCATTTTTGTTGAATGTTCCCAGGCATGTACTACTGCACACAGTAGACTTTTAATAAGTGTTGATATCTATTGTAATGTCTAGCACAGTGTGGCTGCTCCATACAATAATAATAGTGATAATGATGATACTGATGATGGTAATAATAATACAGAAAAATAAAATCCTATTAATTCAATATAAGATGGCTTTCTTATTCATAGAAACATATTAACTTGAAAGATTAATTTGATAGTGCAATATTCTGATATATTTTTCCCATCGCAGTATGGCATGTAACTTTAATGCAGCTCCAAATTAACAGGAGAAAAATCTCTCACATATTATGGCTGCCATCCACTTTGCCTTACATAATTTGAAAAGCATTTCAAGCATTCTCCCAGGATATCGAACCTTGAATCTTAATCTGAAAATAACACATCAAGTAAGGGCCCCTCGGTCCCTGAAAACCCAAGCTTTGACAATCACTGATGGAGGAATACAACCATTTCCTTTTCTAAGAGCAAAGTAATTACATGTTTGTCTCTGTGCCTGGAAAGGAAAATAGAGGATACTCTAGGTAGAGAAATGGTATCGTTCAGCATTCACCAAGCTGGTAGATTACATCCTTAGTAGGTCTTAGCTAGATCACTGTCCTCAGCCTCTCAGACAACTGCTGAACTAAAACCCTATCGAAGAAAGAAGGTGCTTCAGCCAGAACTATTAAATCAGTTACTTGATTAATGTGAAAGAGTGTCGGGGGAGTGAAAGGAGGGCTGCCTTGGGTTGGGGGGAGGGGAGGATTCTAGGCTCTCTGCAACAAAGGCTGCTGATCCTGCATTTTCACTAACCTTCTAAGCCACCAAGAAAATTGCATCTTGGTAGATGACTCAAACCCGAGAAATATTTTTGTTGGCAGCTTTTCATATTAAAAAAAGATAATGCTATATGAAATTTCACTGAGCGATACAGCCCCTGAATGTATAAATATCAGAAACTCCGCCATAACTCTGAACGCCAATATTCTGCACATGTCCAGTGCTCTCTAATATACATAAATATAAAATCTCTGTACTTTCTAAAATGAATTAGGCCCCGCAGGACAAATGGACGTTAATTGAACTCTTTAATGGGACTTTTCTCTACAGTCTACTACGGGGAAAGTGCACATAAAACCCTGTAGATTACATTTGAACGAAGGCCAGCCAATCTCAGGCCCAGACTGATCTAGGAAAAGGCAATAGCTCTACTAATCAACTTGATGGAGTCTTGAAACGAATCCCCCCCAGTAGATTGAGAGAGCGGCCCAAGCTTCTATAAAACTGAATGCTCCCAAGGAGTAGCCGTCCGTTCATTCACTCAGACCTGTGAATACAAGATGCAAGTGCCACGGTCCATATTAACAACTCACTCTTCCAGTCCCTATTGACAGGATGGACACTGTTCCGGCCTTGTGAAAGATTCATGACCCAACTTTGCACTCGCTGCCGCTCGCTTTCTCATAAAACCAGTACAAATCCTATCAAAAATTTAGCAGAACCCCTGCCTCATCTGTTTAGGCCTGAAGCTAGTTGCAGGGACAACTCATTAGGGACAGGCTCATTAAAACTAGCCCTGCAGCAAAAGCGGTTTGTGAGTCTCCTCATTTTTATTCACTTTCACCTACCCACCCAAGCTCCTTGTGTTTCTGCAGATGCATAGCTTCTAATGATTTTGTACAACCAGACGCTCTGCTCACAGACTTACATTGGACCCAAGGTCTACAAATGTGATGCCTCACGCCTGCCAAAGTTAATCTACTCCTGCCCCTTTATGTGGCCTGAGAAGGTTTGGTGCTGAAATACAGATAATCCTGGAAGAAACACAAGTTACCAAATGGACTCCCTGTTCTTTAATTGCACTAACAAAATCTCTCCAGACATTGAAAGAGGAACAGAAATTTGGCTGGCAAAGAAGAGCTTCCTGAATTGAGGACTTTTGTCTCTGTTTTATACTGTACCTCATACAGTGCCTCTTCTGAAAGAAAGAAATCTGAAGATTTGGGACAATTTAGAGTAATGGAGTCATAATTATCCTTGACAAGCCAGAGAGACAACATGAGCTGATCTGGCATGGAATTCCTTTCTACACTGCAATATCAGATGAAATCCTGAAGATCTACTAAGATGCTATTGCGACTAAACAAGGAAAATGTTAATGCAGAATCTTTATACTGTAAATTCCTAAGATGCTGCTAGTCAGTGGTGCACATGGTTCCAGTTTTGGGTTTTTTTCGTTATTGTTGGTTTTTTTGTATAATTACATTCAACTTGTAAATGTTTTCAAGCATGTAGATATATACACTGGAATTGATGGTGGGTTATATTATATCCCGGGCTCCAACAGCCTTGAGTTTAAAATTTCCCTAGACACAGATTATTGGCTAAATAGAGGTCCTGAATCTCAAACACACTGGTAGCTGCTATAATATGCCCCCTCATTTGGCCTTCATCACAAGAGAGGTTCTAAACCAGTGCCATCCTCTGCACTAGTTTCAGAAACTCAATCATTAACCATTTCCAATGAACTATTTAAAGAAGGCAATCAATCAATCATATTTACTGGCTGACTGCATTGTACATATTTTGGCTTTGATGTAAACAACCGTGGGTCTTTGTTATTTTAGTGATTACAAGGATTTTGGGCAATTTAAGTTTTAAAAATGTGTTTGTCTTATTTATAAAAGTTCCCAAACAGATCATTAACCACAAGTGGGATAAGTTTCTATTTCCATGATTAAAGAATTGAGAGGCAGGGTCCATTCAAATTAGGGGAGCCCTCTGTGATCCTCATCAAAATTTACCTACACAGAATGGTAGCTTCAGGACATAGTTGAGGGAGCTGTTTTCAGGATAACACTAATGCAACTGAAATATCACTTGCGTGAAGAATGCCACTAAAATAACTATTCAATACAACTCAATTTTATCTTGTGGAAAGCTTGAAAATCTAAGCCCTTAGGCTGAAATAGTTTGCATTCAAAACTTAGCTAAGTGATCTTTCACTAGTGTTATCTTTTTAGATAGATATTTGGTGCCTAAAGATTTTTAAACTCTGTATGCAGAATTTACATACAAACAAGTAGGCTAACGAAATTAGAAAAAAAAAGTCCATAAAACACTTACATGGTTTTCCCAAAAGATAATCTTTTAACTAAAAATAAGTTGTTGATTAATTTTCTGGACTTTGAGATCATTAGATAGCAAGCCTATAGCAGTGAGACATTTTTCCAGAAAATGTAAAATGAAGAATCAAGTCTTGATAAATCTGAAAAAAATAATAAACGCTGAAAACCTGATTAGCTCATATCTACCACAGCACTCAGTAAAGTGACTGGAACATAGTAAGTGCGTAGTAAGTGTAATAGTAATCATATAAAATTCTCTCTCTATAATTTTGTAGCATAGAAAGCACCTTCTTGTGATTTTAACTAATTTTTGTCCATTTCGTAACAAATCAAGCCAAGATATATTAGCAAATTCCAAAAGCCAAAGGTAAGGTGGTGGGGTGGTGGAATCTGTCCTCCATGTTCACCACGTTGGTAAAATTGGAAGGACCTTGCACCATTTTCTTAAGGGCCATACCCTACTCAGAGAAACCACCCTGGCATCGCCTACAGAAACCAAAGTGCAACGACTTCATCGAACTTCATTATTGCCACATCCTCCCCTTATTAAAGATTCCAAACAAACAGGTGCCTCACACTGGGCCTACTTCTGAAATTGCTTTCTTTTTATTCCCAAGGTTACTTCAAGAGCCGAGAAGGAATTCATGCAGTATAGATCAGTCGGCCATTGACAGCACATCACACTTTGACAAGCTGCTTGGCTCTGTTTAAAGTCTAAGTTAGGCCTTGGCCCATCAAGGCCTCGGCTATTGAATTATTGACAGCCTCTCACTGTGGTGCAAAAGGAAAGAGGGCTATAGCCTCAGCTCAATAAAGATGAAATGGAAACCTTCTCTGAAGCTTACTTTAGCACGTTAAAGGCGTTTTAATGGGCTGGTTTAAAATTCAGCAAGAGAATACATTAGTCTGATTATATTTTCATTAGCTAAATGCAAAGGTACATTAAAAGAAAAAGTTGGGTATTCTGAAATGGTTAGAAATTAGAGGAAATCCGTGTCAATAAGAATTATAGTTTTGGGAAGAAAGTTAACACAATTCAGACCATTTTCAAAGTAATGTTGTCTTGCAAATGATAGAGAAGCAGAATGGCCTTGTAGAAAGAGCACAGGCCTGGGAGTGCGAGGACCTGGGTTTTAATCCCAGCTCTGTCCCTTATCTGCTGTGTGATCTTGGGCAAGTAACTTAAATTCTCTGTGCCTCAGTTCTCCAGGGCAAAATGGGGATTCAATATCTGTTCTCCCTCCTACTTAGACTATGAGCCCCATTTAAGACCAGATCATCTTGTATCTACCCCAGCATTTAGTGCAGTGTTTGGCACACAGTAAGTACTTAACAAATACCACAGTTACTGTTATTATTACAAAGCTTCTCATATCCCCCAAAACATTCTATACTGTCACAACCCTTCAGGGGTTAGAGTCCAGCTCCACTGAGAGGGAGCAGACAGTCTGTCTGCTACCACAGAAAGGAAATTCTGTCGTTGAGAAGCATCACCAGGAATTCATTTAAAACTTCCTATTCAATCAATGAATGAATCAATCAGTGGTATTTACTGAGCACTTACCGTGTGCAGGGCACTGAAATAGGTACTTGGCAGAGTACAATGCAACAGATTTGGTAGACATATTCCCTGCTCACATTGACCTTAGCTCTTTTTCAGGGGCACTCTTTTAGGGGATAGAGAGAGCAATAACCACTATCCCAACAATAGTAAATTAATATTAACAATTCTGATTTTCTTACATAATCGCCTTTCTTCTTTAAATTTATACCTGCCAAGATTTACTTGTATTTTAATAGCTGATGTCAGACAAGCAACATGCAGCAAGTCCCATCTCAGGACTATAATTTTCAATACAATGAGACTCGCATCAACTGTCGCATTGACATGCAGAAAATTATTCCACGTGGACTTGTAAAGTGCATCCTAAAAGCTTCAAAGAACAAGTACATTTTAAAAGAATTTAAATTGATGATCATGGCTTTTTTAAGCAATTTGTCTAATGTGACCCTATATTCAATTTTCCGACATCATTTCCAACGTGCTGCCTCCTGTCAAATCACAAAAAGAGCCTAACAGCATATCTACATTTGTGTTCATTTGCTTTCCGCAGGATTATCTTTGCTACGTCAAGCATTATAAGTAAATCAAAGATGCTTCTCAGGGCTGCAAGACTAGGACTAATCTCCAGACAAATATTTAGAAGGCAGCTTAGTCTTCTCTGGCTTTAATAATTTCCAACTGATTTGACTTATTCTAATTACAGCCTTTATGTTATAAAAGCCATTTTTGTGTTCCTGAGAAGCAGTTCGATTGCAAATACATGAAATTCTGCTGAGTTTCTGTTCCCATGTTGATTATGGAAATGGTACTCTCTAGGTTTCTTCTAATTAGAAAAACACACCACAGAGCATCAACAATTTTTAACATTAATAATATAGTGACGGTGTCCTTTTATGCTTTAAAATAGCTCCTCAAAATATGACACCACAAAGCTCAGCTTCCCTGCTTGATTACCGTATTAGGAGCAATTTTCACATGTTTATCTATCAGTTCTTTATTTTCCAAAAAGTAGAAATGGCACATTTGAAGATGTTTAGTAATTCAATTTAATAGGATAGAGAATAAACTTCAACACAGTTTATAGTTAGGTACTTAATCAATTCCAAGGCTCCTATTGAAAGAAGCAGTGTGGCTTGGTGGAAAGGGCTTGGGCTTGGCAAACTGAGGATCTGGGTTCTAATCCCGTATCCTCCACTTGTCTGGTGTGTGACCTTGGTCAAGTCACTTAACTTCTCGAGCCTCAGTTATCCCATATGTAAAATGGAGATTCAGACTGTGAGCACCATGTGAGACAACGGCTGTGTCCAACCTGATTACCACGTGACTACCTCAATGCTTAATACAATTCCTGATACATAGTAAGTGCTTAACAAGTGCCACCATTAAAAAAAAGACGCTAAACATTTCTTGTCATAACTCAGAAAGGGCTATGATTTGCTCTTTTTGGTGCTTGACAGTTTACTATGGAGTCTATGTCAAGGGGAATGCCACATAGCAGAAAGAACTCTGCATTAGGAGGGAGATTTGATCTGCTATTTGTCCAAAAAACAAAATAGGCTAGGTTAAACCCAAAGATGTGGATTTCAGAAACCATCAGCCTCTAGGCTCCTTGTGCACAGGGAACGTGTCTACCAACTCTGTTATACTGCACTTCCCCAAACATTTAGTATTGTATTCTGCAATCAGGAAGTGCTCAGTAAATACCACTGACTGATTGATTGTGGCAGATGACCAATTCAATATCAATAAATAGCTAAAGAGATATCAAATATGGCTGAGTCAGTTCAAATGAAAATATCATGTAGTAGGCATCTAGAAAAGATCAATGTCAACATATTGGTTGAATGCATCACATGAAAGGGAAACTACCATTTTGGTCATGAATGGTTGACACAGGATTTCAGAAGGCTACAGTTTCTTTTGAATACTTCTCTAAGCTTCATGGGGTCAAAGACAGGATCCACTTAATAGTAGTAGAGAAAATGAACAAAACAGCAAGAAGAAAAAGTAGTATTTGAAAAGGAACATTTGCTGGATATCAAACAATAGAAAAGGGGGTAGAGCTTGGGAATAGGGTAGTTTACTAAACATTCTTAAAGCAGCCTTTCCCTTCAAATTGATGGTTTGCACTACCAACCCTAAAACATTCAATTATTTGTAAATATAATGGTACTTGTGATGTCTTCTGGACACTGTAACTTGAAATGCTGTTCCACTGTACCCCATGAGCCTTCAAAATGGTCTCCCCCTGGGCAAGAGAGATCCTTGTGATCCTTCTGTCTTTGGCATCCATTCGGATTCCAAGGCAGTTGGAGCAGGATTGAGGCTGTGACAGCATCAGTAAGTGAGGAGTTGGATAGAGGATTCATTCATCTGGTCTTATACCAGATAGTCCAGTTTTAATCTCACACTGATACAGCACCAGATGCCATTATGCCCATTTTTTAAACTTATTAACATTCTCCTTAGCCCTCCCCCTATAGATACCCTCTCAATTTATTTATTTTGACAATGTTCCAGGTTATTATGTCTACCTCCCTCATTAAGGTGAAAGCTCTTTTTGGGCAAGAAACATGTCACTTTGCTATTCTGTACTTTTCCCTCACCGAGTACAGTGAGCCTGCCAAATGGGCACTCACTAAATATTATTATTGCTACTAATGCTGCTATTGGTTAATAAGGTATATATCACCTTGATTCTATTTATCTTGATGATGTTGTCTTGTTTTTGTTTTGTTCTGTTTTGCTTTGCTGTCTGTCTCCCCCGTTTAGACGGTGAGCCCATCTTTGGGCAGGGATCGTCTCTATCTGTTGCCAAACTGTACATTCTAAGCACTTAGTACAGTGCTCTGCACACAGTAAGTGCCAATAAATACTATTGAATGAATGAATACTGCTATTACTACTACTATTACTATTTCTAATACTATCATTAAATAGTATTTACTGAGCAATTACTGTTTACAGAGTCTTATACTAGAAGCTTGGGATCATACAATACAACAGAATTGGTAAACACATTCCCAGCCCAAAAAGAGCTAGAGGGGGAGGACTCCTACATTACAGGGTAAATTTACAATTTCTTTCTGCCCAGAACCATGTGACATTTATTACTGTCTACCCTGAAGCACCCAGTCCAAACCTTGGCACCCAGCAGATAATAATAATGATAATAATTATAACGATGGTCTTTGTTAAGTGCTTCCTATGTGCCGAGCACCGTTCTAAGAGCTGGGGTAGATACGAGGTTAATCAGGTTGTCCCACATGGGGCTCACAGTCTTAATCCCCATTTTACAGATGAGGTAACTGAGGCCCCGGAGAAGTAAAGTGACTTGCCCAAGGTCACACAGCAGACAAGTGGCAGAGCCTGGATTAGAATCTACGACTTCTGACTCCCAAGCCTGGGCTATTGCCACTAGGCCATTCTGCTTCCCCAGGAATCTCCAAAAAGCTACTGATAACTGGGAGTTGCTGAGAGGCCCAGGCTGTCTCCCCACTCCATTAAGATTTAAAGACCCTAGGTGCCTAGTGTCTGGCCTAGTGGATAGAGCAAGGGCATGGGAGTCAGAAAGACCTGAGTTTTAAATCGGGCTCCACCACTTGTCTGCTGTGTGACCCTGGGCAAGCCACTTCACTTCTCTGTGCCTCAGTCACCTCATTTGTAAAATGGGGATTAAGACTGTAAGCCCAATGTGGGACAAGGACTGTGTCCAACCTGATTAGCTTATATCTACCTATATCCACCCCAGTGCTTAGAACAGTGCTTGACACATTGTAAGTGCCTAATAAATACCATCATCATCATCATCATCCAATAAGTTTTAAATCAGTCCTGCTGATGATGCTGGTAAACTGACACAATCAGGGTATTTTTGCAGTGAGAGTGCATCTGTAAGCACGCCTCCTGGTTCATCTAGGAATACTCCCTGCTGATAGTTACTGTCCCAAAATTTTGTGTTGTTCATCTCACCCTTTTGCAAGCCTGCCTGGACTATGGAGATTCCCTTCTTGGAAATCTGAAGGGATTCTGGGCCATTTGCACTTCAGTGTGGTGTGGTGCGCTGTATTAAGTCTGAAGTTTGTGTTTTAGCCTGCATTACAGAAGATTGCCCCTAACTCCCATGAATACCAAAGTGATCATAGAATCCTTCTCCCCAAAGTACAGACTATTCACTGAAATGTTGTTATACTAAGAAAAAGAGAAGTGGAAATCCTGCCAAAGCAGTGTGGTCTAGTGGAAAGAGCACAGGCCTGAGGGTCAGAGGATCGGGGCTCAGCTCTGCCACTTGTCTGCTGTAAGACACTGGGGAAGTCACTCAACATCTCTGTGCTTCAATTATTTCATCTGTAAGGTGGGAATTAAAACTATAAGCCCCATGTAGAAGAGGGGCTGTGCCAAACTGATTATCTTGTATCTATCCCAGTACTTAGAACAATGCTAGACACATAGTAAGTGAATAAAAAGTACCATAAAAAAGCAAACAAAAGAAGGGTTGAAGGCAATAGACATACAAGGAAAGATTTAAGTGATGAAAGGATAAAACAAATTTAACATATTAAAACAATGACAAAAATGAAAGCAATAAGAGCTAAGCTAAGGTAATACAAATCAATGTTATTGCCAAACACTTGCACGTATTGCGTGCAAACCCCTGTGCTAAGCACTTGGGAGAGTGCAATATAATAGAGTTGGTAGATATGCACCTTGCCTTCAAGTAGCTTACAAGCTAATGGAGACTTTAAATATAGTGGGAAAGTTACAAATGAGGGAGTTATTTATAGGTTTGTCATGGACGCAGCTGCCAAGTTCAAAGTTCAACAATCCCCGCAGGCTGAACCAGTGAAGCCGACTTCAACCAGGGTTTGATGCAGTGGAAAAGAAGCACCCAGATAGCACAGAAAGGTCAGGATCACCTAAAGCATGCCCCCAGTCAGCCGAGTTCACCCACTTCTTAAACCAGCCCCTAGCTTATGTCTCAACATTTGCCCATGTGCCCGAAAAACTGAGTTTAGGGAAGGAGAGAGCATGGTGGATCAGTGGTTAGGGAGTAGGTGCCTGAATATGTGTGTATGTGTGTGTTTCAATGAATGAGTTGGGGGTGGAACTGCTTCTCTAACTCTGAGTGAAGCAGGATCTACTTCGCTTGTGTTTAATAGTAAAATGGACATTTATACATGCATATACATGTATGTATGCATATAGACACACACATATATGTGTGCAAATTTGCATATACTTATTATTTGCATATATACTTGCACATAGTTGCATCTATATCCCTGGGCACTGTCCAGCCAAATATTAGGAGAAGAATATTCTTATTATATTTTGGTGATGAAATAAATGAAGTGTGAGCCCCATGTGAGGCAAGTGTTGTGACTGACATAATTATCTTTTGGCACAAGGCTTGGCACGTAGTAAGGGCTTAATTAGTACATTAACTAACTCTCTTCCCTTGAGGGGAAGCATCCAAAAAGGCTTTCTAGGAGCCTCCAACTGTCCTCTTTATTCCCGACCCCCATGGCCCAACAGGACCCCAAGACCTCAGCTCCCATCAACCCCTGCATCAGCCCGGGGAAAGGACTGGGACAGTAGACTCTTGGAGCGATGAGAAGGTCACCACCTTGGCTGCGCTGGGACTTCTGGGACTGGTGATCTGAGCCGTATGGAGTCTGAAATCCTTCCACTTCCACCGTATTTGTCATCATCTTTCTTTATCCTATTTTTGTTTGTCTTTCCTTATGTGCCTGTCAACAACTTCTCCACTCCCCCTTATTCTTCAAGTGTGAGCCTCGTGGGAGCTAGGTGGAAGCAGCGTGGCTTACTGGAAATATCACAGGCTTAGGAGTCAGAGGATGTGAGTTCTAGTCCTGCTCCAGCACTTCTCTGCTATGTGTCCTTGGGCAAGCCACTTAACATCTCTGTGCCTCAGTTCCCTCATCTGTAAAATGAGGATTAAGACTATGAGCCCCACAGGAGACAAACCTATCACCTTGTATCTATCCCAGGGCTTAAAACAGTGCTTGACATATATTAAGTGCTTAACCAATACCATCATTATCATTACTACAGACCTCATTTACATATTTCTTTCCCAGTACTTAGTATAGTGCTCCCTGTGAGCAGAGAATGTGTCTGTTATATTGTATTCTCCCAAGCTCTTAGTGCAGCTAAGAACACAAGCAGTCAATAAATACGATTGATTGGCTGACATATTAAGCATTCATTCATTCATTCATTCAATCGTATTTATTGAGCATTTACTGTGTGTAGAGCACTGTATTAAGTGTTTGGAAAGTACAATTCAGCAACAGATAGAGACAATCTCTACCCAACGGGCTCACAGTCTAGAAGGGGGAGACAGACAAAACAAAACAATGGCATCAATACCATCAAAATAGATAGAGTCATAGATATATAAACACTTAATAGAGTAATAAATATATACAAATATACGTAAGTGCTGTGGGGACGGGAAAGTGGCAGAGCAGAGGGAGGGAGTAGGGGCATTGGGGAGGGGAGGAGGAACAGAGTGAAAGGGAAGGCTCAGTCTGGGAAGGCCTCCTAGAGGAGGTGAGCTCTCAGTAGGGCTTTGAAAAGGGGAAGAGAGTTAGTTTGGTGGATGTGAGGAGGGAGGGCATTCCAGGTCAGTGGTAGGATGTGGGCCAGGGGTCGATGGCAGGACAGATGGGAACAAGGCACCCTGAGGAGGTTAGCAGCAGAGGAGCGGAGTGTGCAGGTTGGACTGTAGCAGGAGAGAAGGGAGGTGAGGTAGGAGGGGGAAAGGTGATGGAGAACTCTGAAGCCAAGAGTGAGGAGTTTTTGCTTCATGTGATGGTTGACAGGCAACCAAAGGAGGCTTTTGAGGAGGGGAGTGACATGCCCAGAGCATTTCTGTAGAAAAATGATCCCGGCAGTGGAGTGAAGGATAGATTGGAGTGGGGAGAGACAGGAGGATGGGAGATCAGAGAGGAGGCTGATGCAATAATCCAGTCGGGATATTATGAGAGACTGTAGCAGTTTGGATGGGTGAGGAAAGGGTGGATCTTGGTGATGTTGTGAAGGTGAGACCAGCAGGTTTTGGTGACAGATTGGATGTGTGGGGTGAATAAGAAAGCAGAGTCAAGGACGACACCAAGGTTGCAGGCTTGTGAGATGGGAAGGATGGTAGTGCCATCCACAGTGACGGGAAAATCAGGGAGAGGACAGGGTTTGGGAGGGAAGATAAGCACTAAATGAATACTATTACTAGGAAGAATATGTGGTCTAGTGGAAAGAGCAAGGGCCGGGGAGTAAGAGGAACTGAGTTCTAAACCTGGCTTTACCACTTGTCTGTTGAATGACCTTAGGCAAGTCACTTCACTTCTCTGTGCCTCAGTTTCCTCATCTGTAAAATGGGGATTCAATACTTGCTCTCCCTCCTACTTAGAGTATGAGCCCCATGTGGGGCAGGGACTGTGTCCAATCTGATTAACTTCTATCTACCCCAGCACTTAGGACAGTGCTTAACACATAGTAAGTGCTTAATAAATTCCACAATTATTACTGATGCCACTACTTTGAGTTCTGAATGGAAAAACATATGATAACATCTCTAACCCAGAGAGTTTGGGGTATTTAAACTGGCAATCATGCTTTCCTTTCTATGGACGGAAGTGGCCATAGGAGTCCACTTGAACAATACTATATTTTTTATGAGAAATATATATTTAAAATGACATTTAAAGCAAATAATGGCAGCTCAACATTCTTTGGCTTTTCAAATGCCGGGTCAAAATTTCCCTTTGTCAAACCCAAAATAAAGTGACTCGGCAGATGAGAAACAATTATTCCCCTCTGTGGTTCTGCCCACATATAAACTGTGTGGCCCAGTGGAAAAAGCATGGGCTGGGGAGTCGGAGGATCTGCATTCTAATCCCAGCTCTGCCACCCACCTGCAAATCACTTAATCTGTCTGTGCCTCAGTTTCCTCATCTGTAAAATAAGGATTCAACACCTATTGTCACTCTCAGATGTAGAACATGAACTGTGTCCAACATGATTATCTTGTAACTACTGTACCGCTTGCCTCGGCATGCACTAAGTGCTAGACAAATGCTATTATTATTATGGTCTCTCCAAAGAGTTTACATGAACAGGTAGCAGAGTGAGTGAAATCATCACTACTTACCCTCTTGCCTAGCATACAGTTGCCAAGTTTGAATGGTGCTAAACAAATGTCCTTTTGTGAACAAAAATCCTGAAGCCACCTTAAAGACAGAAACTTTTTCAGTCTTGCTTTCAATTCAGCAAATGGCAGATTCGTAACAGCAGCATCTTGTGCAGTCTATATGGGCCTGGGTGAGATCAATTAGAGAAGCAGTATAGCTTAGTGGATAGAGCAAGGTTCTGGGAGTCAGAAGGACCTGGGTTCTAATTTCTGCTCAGCCACAAGAATGCTGTGTGACTTGGGGAACTTATTTCACTTCTCTGTGCCTCAGTTAGCTCTTCTCTAAAATGGGGATCACGAGTGTGAGCCCCTTGTGGGACAGGGACTTTAGCCAACCTGATTAACTTGCATTTACCCCAGCGCTTAGAACAGTTCCTGGCACACAGTAAGTGCTTAACAAGTACCATAAATATTACTATTATTATCATGCAAATTTATAACTTTTTGGCTCAGAGTTTGTGTCCTTGTACAAGCATCTTGATTGGCCCAAGCATTCACCTGATTGACAGCCACAGCCCAATCCTGCTGGAAGCTCTAAAAAGCCTCTCATACCCAGCAGTCAATCCCAGGGCAGTAGCAGCATGAGGATGTGAGGCGGAGGGAGGCAGAATGGTAACCTGGCAACAGCCCAAATATGCCCATCAGATCAACATCTGGAAGTCACCCAGAGCAGGTGGAGGGGAAGGACCAGTAGGGAATGCTTGTCTGAACAGTATTATCTCTAAAGACCTTTATCAGCACATGAGGCTAGCACTCTGGAGCAAGAGTTATTTGCAAGATTGGTTATGAAGGCAGCACTAGAGAAACAAAGTTTGAAAGAGTCGGATACCTCATTGCAAATAGCTCTGTCTCCCTTCTATTCCACATGGTTGTGGCTGCTGGGCCCCTTCACCACATCCCTGGGCCACAATTTCATCCCACCTTGCACCACTGGAGTGGAAAGGTCAGAGGCAGCAACAGCTTCAGGGCTACACAACATTGGGTAGTTCTGAACGTTGGGTGGGGTGTAATGACTGCTGTAATGGCAGTGGCTACCACTGTGACTACTGGACTCCACACCAGCAAAAGTCCAAATCTCTTCTTTTCTGGCCAGTTTCCTACTGCTTTTGTTTCACTTTTTTCTGTTTGTTTTTACTTTGCTTTTGTCTCTCCTTATCTTATATTGTTTTAGGATTTTCACTTTTTCCTCTCTCCTTATGTGTTCGTCATCAATCCCTTCTCCTCTCGTGCATACTTAGGTTGTGTGAATCAATCAACCAATCAATCACATGTACTACTTACTGTATGTAGAACACTGTTCTAAGCACTTGGAGAGTACAACACAACAGATTTGGTAGACATGTTCCCTGCTTACAATACATTACAGTCTAGAAGAGGAGACAGACAATAAAATAAATTACAAGTGTGTATACAAGTGCAACCCTTGAGGCTCAGGATCATGTCTGACTTCAGTCCGAAGATACTTTCTCCCAGTAGTTGGTACAGTGCTTTGCGTTCAGTAAATACTTAATAAATACTACTACTACTACTTGTCTGCAGAGCTAAGAGACCAGCTTACTCCTCATTTGGATTTCTTACATACTATTTTTCAGTGGGTTGGGTGTCCCAGAATGATTGACAAAAAAAGATGTCCAATATGCAAAAGTCTTAACATTAGTCTATAATGGTGGATTAGTAACTTCATATTCCCCCAGTAGTGCCTCCACCATGTTTTGAAACCTTGGATCTATCCCATGAGAAATAGGTCCCATTATGCTTTTCACCTAATTGTCTCCTAAAGATGGCTCGAGAGTGAATTTTTTCAATACAATCTCCTTTCATTTTCCAAGTCCCACCAAGGAAAGCTTCTCTTGAGCAGTTCGCAACTGTTCCTCCCATATTTTCCCAGGAAATAATTATCACTGTGCACGCACCGTGTTCAGACACCACACAAGAAAGAGTCTTAGATTATAGGTCTCACAAGCCCCCAGTTGAGGGCAATATCATGAGATTAAGGTTAAATCTGCAATGTTCCATCACAATCTCTCTTCCCACATTACCAGTTCTTCCACCCCGGTCCTTCCCCCACCCCCATCATCTCTTTTCCCACATGACCTGACCACATATTTTGAAAATATGAGGTGCTATCGTTCTAAAATTTCCCCTACTCTCTAGTCCCTCCTTCCTCCTGCCAGTTTTTTGCATTTTTTAAAATGGTATTTGTTAAGTGTTTACTATATGCCAGACACTGTCCTAAATGCTCAGGTAAATTCAAACTAATTAGGTTTGACACAGACCATGTCCCACGTGGGGCTCAGAGTCTTAATCCTCATTTTACAGATGAGGTAAACTGAGGCCCAGAGAAGTTAAGTGACTTGACAAAGGTCAAATAGTGACAAGTGGCAGAGCCCAGATTAGAACCCAGGTCTTCCGATTCCCAGGCCCGTGCTCTTTCCACTAGGCCTCACTGCTTCCCTGCTTCTCACTCTCCCATCTTTCCCAGCAGTTTCTCAAGAGGATAACTCCTGCCTCTTCACACAGTCTACCCCATCCAACTGTGCCCTAACCTCATCCCTTCACACTTTATCAAAACACTTACTCCCTTTTTTCTTCTCTCCCTCACCACCATCTTCAACAATTCACTTTCCAGTGGCTTCTTCCCAAATGCTTCCCAAAATGCTCCTGTAACCCTTTCCTAAAAAAACCCTCTCCTTTGATCTCATGGTTCCCTCCAGTTATCACCCCACTTCCTTCCTACCATTCCTCTCTAAACCCTTTAGTATGTTGTCTATACTCACTACCTCCACTTCCTTCTCACCTATTTCTCTCCTCAACACCCTCCAATCTGGCTTTAACTCCACAACAATTGGCCTCTCTAAGGCAACCGATGGCCTTCTTATCCAATCCAGTGGCCTCCACCAGTGTGGCTCAGTGGAAAGAGCCCGGGCTTGGGAGTCAGAGGTCATGGGTTCAAATCCCGGCTCTGCCTCTTGTCAACTGTGTGACTGTGGGCAAGTCACTTAACTTCTCTGTGCCTCAATTACCTCATCTGTAAAATGGGGATTAAAAACTGTGAGCCCCATGTGGGACAACCCGATCACCTTGTATCCCCCGAACGCTTAAAACAGTGCTTTACACATAGTAAGTGCTGAACAAATACCACCATTATTATTGTAATCCCCAACTTCTCAGCTGCCTTTGACACTGTGGACCAACCACCCCTTCTCCCAGAAACGTACTCCAATTTGGCTTCATTGTCACTGTCAATTCCTTGTTCTCCTCCTATCTCTCTGACCACTCCTTTTCAGTGTCTTTCACAGGTTCCTCTGTCTCTCACCCTCTAACACTGGGAGTCTCCCAGTGCTCAGTTCTGGGTCCCTGTCTATTCTCCATCTATATCCACTCCATTGGGGAACTCATTCATTTCCACAGCTTCAACACCTATCTCTTAGAGAGATGATTCCCAAACCTATTTCCCCAGCCCTGGCCTCTCCTTTTCTTTGTAGTCTCTCATTTCCTCCTGCTTTCAGGACAGCTGTACCTGGATGTCCCACTGGTACATCAAACTAAACATGTCCGAAACAGAACTTATCTTCCCACCTAACCCCTATCTTCTCTCTGTCTTTCCTATCACTGTAGACAGTACCACTATTCTATCCACCTCACAGAACCATAACCTCAGCAATATCTTTCATTGATCTCTCTCATTCAACCCATATATTCAATCTGTCACTAAATCCTATCAATTCTTACTTTCCAACATCTCTAGGATCCGCCCTTTCCTCTCAATCCAATCAGTGTCTTTGCTGAACCAAGCACGTATTGTATCCTGCCATGACAACTCCATCAGGCTCTTTGCTGACATTCCTGCCTCCTGTCTCTCCCCACTCCAGTTCATACCTTCTCCAGCTGCCCAGGTAATTTTTATAAAACAAGTTCAGTCTATATCTCCCCACTGCTCAACAACCCCCAAAGATTGTCCATATACTTCCTCATCACTCAGAAACACCTATTAATTATAGCTTTAAAGCACTCAGCTCAGTCTTCCTACTTTACCTCGTCAATCGAGCCATCAGTCATATTCATTGAGAATTTACTATGTGCAGAGCACTGTACTAGGCACTTGGGAGAGTACATGACAACAGAATTTGGTATTTCCTACTACAGCCCAGTCCACACACTTTACTCCTCTAAACTCCAACTTATTCACCATACCTTGATCTTTAATATCTTACCTCTGCCCATGTCCTCCCTTGTAGCCTGGAACTCCCACCTACTTAATATCTGACAGACATATGTATAGATAGCACTTATGTACAGATATGTAATTCATGTATTTATTTTAATGTTTGTCTTTCCTTTCTTATGGGCAGGGCACATGTCTACCAAATGTACTAAGTACAATGGTATGCACACCGTAAATACCCTTGATTGATGGATGTCAGGGCTCTCACTACCTCAGCCATGATTACCAAAATGAAACTGTCAATCAAACAATTAATAGTATTTTTTGAGCACTTGCTGTTCAGAGAACATTGTACTAAGGACTTGGGAAAGTACAGTATAATAGAGTTGGTAGACATGATCTCCACCCATAAGGAGTTTATGGCCTAGAGGGGGAAAGAGATTAAAATAAATTACAGATACAGGAAACAGCAGAGTATAAGGATATATGCAACAGTGTTGTGGGGCTGAGGGTGGGGTGAATATCAAGTACTAGGAGGTACAGGTCTAAGTGCATATGTGATGTAGAAGAAAGGGCAAATAGTGGAAATGAAGGATTAGTTGGGAAGACCTCTTGGAGGAAATGGGATTTCAGCAGGGCTTTGGAAGGGGGGAGAGTGGTGGTCTGTTGGATTTGGAAGGAAAGATGTTTCAGGCCAGAGGGAGGATGTGAGCAGTGAGACAGATGAGATCGAGGTACAGTGGCCTCGAGGTTGGCATTAGAGGAGTGAAGGGTCTGGGTCATAGTATGCAATCAGAGGGATAAAGTAAGAGGGAGAAAGCTAAGTGCCTTAAAGCTGACAATAAAGTGTTTCTGTTTGATGCGGAGAAGGATGGGTAACCACTGGAGGTTTCTGAGAAAGAGAGATACCTGGATGGATTTCTTTTTTTGATCAATCATTCAGTCAATCAGTGGTATTTATTAAGCACTTTATATGTGCAGAGCAATGTACTCAGCACTTGGGAGAATACAACACAACATAATTATTAGACACATTCCCTGCCCATCACAAGCTTACAGTCTAGAGGGAGAGACAGACATTAATATAAATAAATGAGTAATTTATGATATATGATTTAAAGATATGCACATAAGTGTTGTGGGGTTGGAGGTGGTGCAAATATCAAATGCCTAAAAGTTACAGGTCCAAGTGCATAGATGATGCAGAAGGGAGAAGGAGCTGGGGAAAAGAGGGCTTAATCAGGGAAGGCCTCTTGGAGGAAACGCGACCTTAATAAGGCTGTGAAGGTGGGGAGAGTGGTGGTCTGGCATATGCAGATATGGAGAGAGTTGCAGGCTGGGGGAGGACATGGGAAAGAGGTTGGCAGAGAGATAAATGAGATCGGAGCACAGTGATTAAGCTGGTGCTAGAGGAGTTGAGTGCGTGGGTTGGGCTGTAGTAGATCGGTGATGTAGGATGGACAAGCTGATTGAATGCTTTACAGGATTCAGGATAGTGGTAAGGAGGTTTTGTTTGTTGTGCAGGTGGATGGGCAGCTATTGGAGGTTCCTGAGGAATGGGAAGACATGGACTGAATGTTTCTGTTGAAAAATGATCCATGCAGCATAGTTGAAGTACGGGCTGGAGTAGGGAGAGACAGGAGGCCGGGAGGTCAGTGAGAAGGCAGATGCAATAGTCAGGGTTGGATAGATCAAGTGTTAGCATGGTAGCTGTTTGGGTGGACAGGAAAGGATAGAAGGTTTCTGTTAAGTACCTGCTTTGTTCCAGGCACCATACTAAGCGTTAGGGTAGATACAAAACAGTCAGGTGGAACAGTCCATATCCCGCATGGGACTCATAGTTTTAATCCCCATTTTATAAGTGCGGTAACCAAGGCATAAAGGAGTGAAGTGACTTGCCCACGCTTACACAGCAGACAAATGGCAGAGCTGGGATTAGAACCCACTCCCAGGCATATGTGCTCTTTCTACTAGGCCATGCTGCTTAACATTTGAAGAAAGCAGAATGTACAGACTCTGGACATGGTACAGCAGAATCTGGCATAAGGACAGAGCATGAGAGATGAAGGGCACTTCAAAATGTCACGGAAAACAAGCCCACAAAGAAATAGAAGGAGGTCTTCCCAGAGTTGTCAATGCTAGGTATCCCAAGGAAACTATATAAGCCTCAGGACTTCCTTCTTGCTCTGTCCCATTTAAATGTGATTTGGAATTTTCCCAGATAAAGAGGAGGACCTGAAGAAATGATAATTTCTGGATTAGATTTTGCTTGGCATGGAAGGACACATTCACCCAGGAACTGCTCTATTCTTCATTTAATTTACCTGGTCAGACCCAGGAAGCCATAATGCTTAGTTCCCATTTTTTTTCCTATGGTATTTGTTAAGTGCTTACTGTGTGCCTGGCACTGTACTAAGTGCTGGGGTAGATACAAGTTAATCGGGTTGGACACAGTGTCTCTCTCACCTAGGGCTCACAGTGTTAATCCCCATTTTACATATGGGGTACTGAGGCACAGAGTAGTGAAGTGACTTGCCCGAGGTCAAACAGCAGACACAGTGCTGCTGGGATTAGAACCAAGTCCTTCTTACTTCCAGGCCTATGCTTTATTTATTAGGACATGCTGCTTGTCATCCTAGCCATCTTGGCCAGGAAGAAGATATAATAATAATAATAATAATAATGATAATAATAATAATGTTGGTATTTGTTAAGCGCTTACTATGTGCCGAGCACTGTTCTAAGCGCTGGGGTAGACACAGGGGAATCAGGTTGTCCCACGAGGGGCTCACAGTCTTAATCCCCATTTTACAGATGAGGTAACTGAGGCACCGAGAAGATAAGTGACTTGCCCACAATCAGACACCTGACAAGTGGCCGAGCCGGGATTCAAACCCATGACCTCTGACTCCAAAGTCCGTGCTCTTTTCACTGAGCCACGCTGCTTCTCGTGGCTATAACTCTGGTGGTGATGGAAAGACAAAGTGACAACCTGCTGGTGACTTGGGCTCTGCTCCTAATTTGCCTTTGCTATTTGCCTCATAGCAAACACAAGCCTGGACCTCAATTTCTCCTTCCCCACCAGCTGTCTCTAGCACTTACGGACTTATTTATACCCCTCCTTAGCATTTCTGTGTATAAATGTGTTTCATTTTACATTCAATTATTTATCTTAATTTTTCTTTATGCAGATATTTTTATGCCTGTCTCTATATGGTAGAGTGTAAACTCATTGAAGGTAAGGGACCTATCCTTTCTTTGTTTCTTATTCTTTTAAATAGTATTTGTTTACTTATTATTTACTTATTATTTACTTATTATGTGCTAGGAACTCATGTAAGTGCTGAGATATATACAATATAATCAGGTTGGACACAGTTCATGTCCATAGAGGCTCACAGTCTGATCAGGTAACTGAGGAACAGAGAAGTTAAGTGAGTTTCCCAAGGTCGCCCGGCACACAAGTGGTGGAGTGGTAATTAGAACCCAAGTTCTCTCACTCTCAGGCCTGTAACTCTTTCCATTAGGCCACGCTCTTTCTCAAGTATTCCCCAAGCACCAAGTGAATACTTAATGATAATGAATATTACTGGTATCAAAGAATACACAGTATTCTGGAGGCCTGTGTGGCTAAATCCACAGTCCATGTGCCAGTAATCCCATCTCTTGATTTCCCTTTCTGTTTTGAATTTAATTTGCACCTTAAGTGTTTATTGTGATTGCTTCTTTAGATGATGGCATCAAACCACATCCCTGGATAATTATTAAAGCTACTGGTTAAAAAAGAAGCCTGTTTTTGAATGATTCGTTAATATCTGCTCATTTCATTTTAAAATGAACTTCGGGTAATTTATTTGGAAATTTTCCCACACATACACAAATGCACAACAAGAATTAGTTCCAGTTAAGGAAGGTGGGAAGGAAACATTTCTACCAACTCTGTTACATTGTACTCTCCAGAGCGCTTCTTGCAGTGCTCTGCATCCAGTAAGTGCCCAATAAATATAACAAATGAATACAATAACCACAACTGAAGCTATTTTCTGCAAATAAAAATTTTACAATCAGTTTTAAGTGTTAGTCTGCTCACCAGGGAATTAAAAACCTGCTGAAGATGAATAGCTAGGATCCAATCAGAACTCATATAATGAAAGAACAGGATTTCCAGGTAAATTTGGCATATTTGAAGTGATTTCCTTGGTTAACAGGGCTCCGATTTTTGCAACCATTTAGAAGGACCTAGCTAAGCCTTCAGATGGGGCAGAGGCATATTTAAATATACAGGATTGGGCAAAAGAAACTGGTGGTGGTTGGTGGTGGTGGGCACTTGGAACAGTGCTTAACACATAGTTAGAGCTTAAAAATATGATATTATTATTAGTAGTAATAATAATAATGATGAAAGTTCGAGTGATGATGCATGTGTGACTGCATTTAATATTTTTCTTAATTTTTTTAGAGAGTGATGACATCTGGATAGGTATTATTTTGGGTTTCTGGCAACCCTTATTATTGGAATTATTGGTGTACAGTTGCGTGGCTTTCTTCCTCCCACCTGCAAAAACTGCCACTTATTACTACGGAAATTTTGCACACAATTTTGATGGTCTTCAGGCCTCCTTTATAGTATCGATTTGATTTTTTTAAATGTCAGTTGACACCTCGCCTTTTGATTTTTAGAATGCTCAGTACAGCAAATGAAAAGTAACGAGGATCATATTAAAAGAGTGTTCACGCCGAACACTGTTATTAAATCAAAGTGGGTCTAATGCATTAGTAGGTGTTGAGTTAATAGGAAAACAGCTTTGATTCACTAGCCTGGGTCTGACAGGCTGCTACAACAGAAATAAAGGGGTGATGGGCAACTCCCCTCTAATCAACTCCTGTTAGCTGCAACTATAGGCAAATTGCTAGTGAGGATTAAGTGGGGAGGCTATCAGAGGATCAGTGTCAGGCAGAAAAAAGACTCAATTTCTGAGCAATCATGACTCTGTAATCACTTGTTTAAGAGCCCTGCAGATTGCTAGCTGGAGCTTTAAGAAGTGTGGACACAGCATAGGTACAGTAAAATGGCAACAGGAACATCTTCTTTAACTTATTAAAAAGATCACTCGCATTAAGATAGGACATAGGATGAATAGCCTCAATAGGTCTCTCTCAGTACACCTGCACACGTATGCTGCTCTTACAAGGGAAGGCTTCTACACATCAGCAATCATATTGAGTCCATAAATACATGGAATTGCAGTAAACATGGAGGAGGAGAATCTGGGAGGTAGCCCAATGGAAAAAAATGATGCAGAGTTTATCACTCTTTGCATAATGAGAATGCAAATGAAAACAAATTAGCACAGTGATATTTTAAGAACTATTACACAACAGTGGAGGACAAAGTTGCAGAAAATATATTGTGCCAACACAATGCTGCGTAGAGGATAAAAAGGCTTTCCATTATTGATGTATAGCTATGGATATTTTATGACAATTTCTATAGTTCAAAAATGCATACTAAAGCCTGTCCTCTTAATTTCTCACATTTTGGGGAGGTTTGGTGGCAAAGAATGAAAAATGAGACTTAGCTGGCATATGTAATATGGTTTTGATTCTTCAATAAATTAAATCATTGAAAATGAATCCCTATTTCCAAGAAAACTTTAATTTATTAAAGAATGAATTTTTCTTCAATTCCCATATCATTCTGTACCTTCTCTATGTCTGAGCACTACTTGAGGAAAACTTTCCTGTCACAAAACACAGTGGCACATGGTCCATAAGAAGTGAAGGTGAGAGAAGAAGGTAGAAAGCAGCATGTCTTAAAAAGATGATTTTAGCTGTTAGAAGTTTTTACATTCTTTTTTTATTCCCATAGCTCTGCTCCAGTTATATTCCAAGATCATAAATATTAATGTGGTTTAATTTAGAGTGCTCAAATGAACCAAATAATAGTTGAAATGCACCATACTCAAAAAGCAGAAAGTGCCATGTAGAGCATCATTATTCAGACATTCGTAATTCTAAAAAAAAAAAAAAGACATGCTGTATTTTCAGAAGAGTATTTTTTTCCATTTAAAAACATATTTAGTCATTTTACGGATGCAATTATATCAGGAAACCAAAAACCAATTCGAGAAGGAAATGCAACGCCATCAGTGCCTAGTTAGCAATAAACCCTTAATTCTAGTCTTACAGCACTCTGTGCTTATAAGACTGTCAAAAGTTCCCTTCGCTAATGTTCATTAAAGAACAATAAGTACTAAAAAAGCTGTGGGGAGAGAGAAGGGAGT